>NC_086327.1:57758504-58094628 GCF_036172605.1 Pelobates fuscus
CGTAGTTCCCCTCTTTCAAATTATATGCACCCACACTTATTATATATCATTTTGTTCAGGAGAAACAGGGCTTTAATTTACCATTAACTATTCATATATGGAACATAATTCATTATGAATAAAATTAAAAAAAAATGTGAGAAAATAAGATTTTTTTTCAAATTTGTATTTCCGTCTGACATTTTAGCTGTGAATGCAATAATACTGTTAGGTTTTACTGCACAAAAATGCAAATATTTGTAATCAGCGATGTCTCACGAGTACAACAGTATCCCCCATTAACAGGTTTTAGGGCGTTTTGGAAAGTTACAGGGTCAAATATAGAACGTTCCATTTTCAAATAGAAATTTGCCAGATTGGCAATGTTACCTTTGAGACGGTGTGGTAGCCCAGCAATGAGAATTACCCCCATAATGGCATACCATTTGAAAAAGTAGACAACCCAAGGTATTGAACGTGGGGTATGTTTAGTCTTTTTTAGTAGCCACTTAGTCACAAACACTGGCCAAAGTTAGCGTTCATATTTGTTTTTGTGTGAAAAAAGCAAAAAACGAATATTTGGCCAGTGTTTGTGACTAAGTGGCTACTAAGAAAGACTGGACATACCCCACTTGCAATACCTTGGGTTGTCTACTTTTGCAAATGGTATGCCATCATGGGGGTAATTCTCATTCCTGGGCTATCATACGCTCTCAAAGGCAACATAACCAATCTGGCAAATTTCAATGTAAAAAAAATGAAATGCAAGCCTTATATGTGACTCTCTAACTTTCCAAAACACCATGAAACCTGTACATGGGGGGTACTGTTATTCTCGGGAGACTTCACTAAACACAAATATTAGTGTTTTAAAACAGTAAAACACATTACAACAATAATATAGTCCATAAAAGTGCCGTTCGTTTGTAAAAAATGCAAAAAAACTTCACTTTTACTTAAAATATCATCGTTGTAATACAATTTACCAATTTGAAACACTAATATTTGAGTTCAGCGAAGTCTCCCGAGTAAAACAGTACCCCCCCATGTACAGGTTTTATGTTGTTTTGGAGAGTTACAGGGTCAAATATAGTGCTTGCGAATTAAATTCTCTGCACTTTCTCCCTGTGTTGTCAGGCATGTCAATCAAATGTTAATTAATCAAATCACCTAATTATGTTAAAATATTACTTAAATATACACGTAGAATTTTAATACACATGCATTTATAGGTATTTAAATTCTATGTGTAAACTAATGTAATATTTTATGTAATTATATGTATTTATCTATATATATATATATTTGCGGTTATTTGCATTTTATATATAGATAGATATATATAGAATGTCATTCTAAGTGTATTTTGTTACCAATATATATATATATTAATAACAAAATACAGTTAGAATGAAATTACATATGTATATATAATTTATATTAAATTTTGTTTGAATATTTTATTTATTAATTTTATTATTTGATGTATTTATTATTGTAATTATACGTATTTATATATATAATATATGTATATATCTATTATATATATAATTTATGTATATTATATATATGTAACGTCATTCTAAGTGTATTTTAATACTAATATATGTACTTATATTAGTATTAAAATACACTATGTATGACGTTAAATATATATAATATACATATATATTATATATATAATATATATATACATATATTATATATATATATATATATATAAATACATTTGATTTATTTTTAAACATGTTTAATATTTTTTTTTTATACTTCCCACCAGCAGGGGGACTGTCTAATATTTTAGACAGTCCCCCTGCTGGCAGATCCACAGCCAGCTATAGGGGGCCATGTGATCGCTCTTTGAGAGCGATCACATGGCCCCCGGGGGCCTGATTTGCCGTGGGAGGGCTGCCTGGGCTGTGAGGCAGTCCTCCCAAAGCGGAGCGCCGGGAAGGTAAGTAACCCGGGCGCTCCAGGGCTTAAAGCCGTTACGGCGTGCTATGCCGTCACAACGGCTTTAAAACCCACTTAAACCGTGACGGCATAGCACGTCGTAACGGCGGGAAGGGGTTAAGACATCATAGACATAAACAAAAATAAATAAAAAACAAACACCCAAATTCCCAAAAAGAGGAAAGAATAATAAAGCTCAAATGGCTAGGAAGGGAAAGCCAGAATATATGGGAGAAAAAGAGAAAGAGAGGTAAGTTGGCAACTAAGGCACATAAAGCAAATATCTGAAAAACCTATAGTGTCATCTAGATAGATCTCCCTAATCTATAGTCCATCTGAAGTAGAAACCTACAAGGAATAAAATCTACACTGTGATGACATAGGTAGAATGTATAGAACCTCTAATCTCAATTGTAACTAAGCTCCAGGATTATCTGAGAGATTAAAACAGATAGATGAGAAAGTTAATGTAACGGACCGTTTCAGCAGACAAGGGGTTAAAATCCGTTTAGGCGATATTCCCCTTTCAGATATAAAGGCAGCTACTGTAGAACACCAAACTCCCGAATTTAATACAAGTGAATGCACCAAACTCCCGAACTGCATACAAGGGAATAAGGTAGCACTCCAAACTCCCAAACCGGAACCTCACGAATAGCTGCTAGCAGACGAACAGGAAAAGCTCCCAAGCGGCTTACACTCCTGGCAATCAGTCTCTATCAGCATACAGTGAATCCCCCCAAGAACGAGACAAGGCTCTGTGTTGAGGGTCAAGCGGTGGTCTGGTTTATTATGGGCAACCCGCCCAGTATTTATGCAGGTCTCCCACTTGGTGGACACTCCCCTAGGGGACCAAATGGGAGACTGTAACAAAAGACAGACAGGTATCAATTTAGGACATACAGTCACAATACGTTCCCACAATGCATCCTGGCTTCCTCCCCTCTGCCCTGGAGATAATTGAGAAGTAATTCAATTTTCTCCCAGGACAAAGGCAAATTGCCATTATGCACATGGTGGGCACAAAAACATTAAAACACTTTAAATTACACAAAGTCACATTTTATACATAAAACACAGACATGTCACACATCCCCAGATAGCTGGGATCTGAGCGCACAAAACTACCGAATAGCGCTCAGATCCTATACACACAGTTCAATTGCCATGGAGCCAAAGTTTTTAATTACACGAATTGGCTCCATGGCATAGCTATCTGGGTTAACACATTCACATATACAAACTACCGAATTAACCGGTGTTCGGCTAAATCGCACGAAAAGGAACCAGGGGGTTGGAGGCTCAGCGGTGCCTGCACGTAAAAGTGTCTGCTTTTAGTGCACTGATTCTGGGCTGAGCACCGCTGGCCGTCTGGGGAGCTCCATAACACCGCCACCTAGCGGCCGCTAAGTGTAATCGCGGCCACCCAGTAACAGTCAATTAAGCTGCGGTTAACCGCAGCTACTGGGTGGTCAATTGACTGCACACGCCAGCTAGTGGGTAGCCAATTAACAGCGCCTGCCGGCTCCCCACGGCTCTGGGGAGGCTAACAGAAGGCGGTTCGTGCGGTAGACAGAATCTACCGAACGGCTGTGCAGAAAAGCATGAATAAACCTTTCTGCACAGTAAAATTAACAGTTTAACTGCCGGTCCGTAGTCCAAACGCAGCAGGCGGGCAACCAGGCTTCTCCAAGCAATGTGGCGAGATTGCTCTCGTCACATCTCTCCCCTTTTCCAAACAGACTAACAGGGTATCTGACCTCCTGCCGGTCAGTGCCCTGGTTAGTCCAGCAACCCACCCACAAAACAGAAACAGCAGTACAGCCCACCCACAATAAATGGTTACTACACCTGAATAAGGGATAAACTTGTCCATGTCCAGGTGCCTCACCACGGCTGTGTGGGGGACTGGTAGGCTGCCTTGGTGGGTTGCTGAGTGGGCAGAGACCAGCGGTACTGTGCCCCGGTGCCAGCGCTACCACGGAAGTAGCCTGGTTGGAGCCTGGTTGCTGGAGGCCGACTGTCTCCCCTTTGGATACACAGCTCTGCTGCCGGAGGGGGAGACCGACTGTCTCCCCTTTAGATGCACAGATCTGCTGCCGGAGGGGGATACCTGACGTTGGGGGGCAGGATCAGCCGTCCATACCCCCTGTGTGGTAAGTGTAGAGGCCACGGTCCCATCTGCACAGTTGTGGGGCTTACAGTCTCTCCTCCCACTGGGGTGGGAGGAGTTTCGCTACTGCTGCTGGGGAGTGGAGCTGTGCTTGCCTGCTCTGGGTGTTCGTATCCGTTTTTTGAGCTCAATTACTGGGCTAAGGACTACTGCAGCAGGGGGCTCTGCCTGGGCCTAGGCAGCATGGCCCTCGGGCCTTCCTCCCCAGCCTGGGGATGGAAGGTCAGGCTGGACGAGCTGCAGGCTGAGCTGGCCTTTGGGGAAGGTAAGGCAGATAACAGGGGCCTGTCCTGGACTGAACACCAGGCCCTCTCCCGGCAAGTCCGGAACCAGGTCTCCCTGTTGGAGGAACTGGCGGGGGGGATGTCCAGGAAGCTTGGTGCATGGAAAAGGGGAGTGGGGGTCCCCCAGGGAGCCACGGCCCACACCAGGGCCGATATCCAGCTGCTCTCTGGGCTGCTGGCTGAGTGCCGTGAACTTGCCAGCAGTGGCCTCCACTTCCTAGAGCAGCCCCCCCCGTCCCTGGAGGTGGGAGAGGGTACCGAGGAGAATGTAGTCCCTGAGACCCCCCCTGAGGTGGCTAGTACCAGCAAGGCCCCTCAGGCCTCCCTCACCTATGCTGAGGCTGCAAAAGGTGAGGGGGTTGAGGCTAGGGTCTTTTCGGGGCTACCTTCTGACAGGCTCCGGGGTCTGCTTGTGTCCCTGAAGGCCCAGCATGCCGAGGCAGACTCGGGCCTAGCTGGGGTCCAGGCGGAGCTAAGGGAGCAGAGGGAAATATCAAACAGGACCTCTAATTACAAAAGAGGTCCTTTGAGGGCCGCTATAGCTGAGAAAAAATTAGTGGAGCAGCATCTATCCTACACCCTGCTCCAGACTGAAAAGAAAATAGCAGACATCCAGGCCATCCTGCAACAGAGAGCCAAGGACGCTGCGAGGTCCAGGAGGCAGAGGGCTATGGAGGGCAGGAGGGACATGTCCCCAGGTGAGGAGTCCAGCAAGGACTTGGATTCCAACTCCCATCACTCACCTGGGGAGCCATGTACCTCTGTCCTTGCTACTCCAGGGGGCGCTGCTGAGACGGAGAGGAGGGCCAGAGAGAAGGACAGTGAAGAGGAGTGGGACGGAGAGAAAGGTGAAGAGTGGCAGATGAAAGTGCAGGACAGAGGTCGAGGGCTGATTAAGGAGTCTCTCCTCAAGTTTGGAAACGAACTTGGGGAGGGCTCCGTAAAGGACAAAAAGAAGAAAAAGAAGAATAAGAAAAACATCGCCCGGCGTCAGCCTGAGACCTCTGTCAGGGGGTCTGGAGATTCCACAGAGGAGGGTGAGTGCTCAAATACTGAGTATATGTACAATGATGATGTTCAGGCCTTGCAGAAGCCTGGGGCCAGGGATACTAACCCTACAGGTGGCAACACCTGTATGCCCCAGAAACCTGCACAACCTGCCTCTGTGGAAGTATCTGGACCCCCCGCCGCCCTCCATGGTGACAGGGAGACCATCCCCGCCGGTACTATGGCGTGTACCGGTGATCCCATGGAGGGGCCCTTCCCTTACTCCCTTTCCACTCCCTCCCTTACCTGCCTTCCCTCTGACCTTCCTCTCCGTGTGGTTGCGTCCCCTGGGGTGGCTGGTACCTCTGCCTCCTGTCCTCAGGCGGCTGCTGGGCAGGATGGCACTGGATGGAACAGTCTGGAGCAGGGTGTAGATGGCTGCTCCATGAAAGGTGCTGCCGCAGTTCCCGGCGCTATGCGGCCTGTTGGGGGGAAAGACGGTGTCGCTGGACCCTCCATGGTGGTTGCTCCTGAAGCGGGGCGTCCCTGTGGGGGGAATAGCGGCACTGTTGGACCTTCCATGAAGGTTGCTGCAGCTGCTGGGGCTGTGCAGCACCAAACATTTCTGAGTAGTGGCCCTCCTTTTCCCTCTGCTCCCTTGGAGCAAGCTCCACTGCTCTCCCCTGCCAGCAAGTCTCCTCCCCTGTTTGTCTCCCAGTCTGTTTCCCTGGATGTGTCCAAGTTTGTCTTCCAGTCTGTTCCCCCTGCTTCCCTATGTGTTCCCCTTATGTCTGCATGTGTAACTGGTCCCCCTGTTGTTCCTGGTGCCCCTGTTGCCGCTGGTACCGGTGCCGCGGGTGCCACTGGCGCTATGGAAGACAGGACTGCAGGAAACTCCCATCATCCTCAGCCAGCAGTCCATACTGAGGAAACCGCCAGTGGAGGTAAGAAAAGTATGACTAACATTGTGTTTGACTCCACTGGTGGTTTGGGGATGGCTGAGGATGATGGGAGTATGGATGTAACTGTAAATGTAATGATGGGACCCATTGACCTTAGTAAAAAGGTCCACAGCCAGCCTGTTTGTATTAATGATGTTGCCCCTGGTGATGTTGCCCCTGCCCCTGGTGTTGTTGCCCCTGCCCCTGGTGTTGTTGCCCCTGCCCCCGGTACTATTGCCCATGGTGTTGATGCCCCTGCCCCTGGTGTTGTTGCCCCTGCCCCTGGTGTTGATGCCCCTGCCCCTGGTGTTGATGCCCCTGCCCCTGGTGTTGTTGCCCCTGCCCCTGGTGTTGTTGCCCCTGCCCCCGGTACTATTGCCCATGGTGTTGATGCCCCTGCCCCTGGTGTTGTTGCCCCTGCCCCTGGTGTTGTTGCCCCTGCCCCTGGTGTTGTTGCCCCTGCCCCCGGTACTATTGCCCATGGTGTTGATGCCCCTGCCCCTGGTGTTGTTGCCCCTGCCCCTGGTGTTGTTGCCCCTGCCCCCGGTACTATTGCCCATGGTGTTGATGCCCCTGCCCCTGGTGTTGTTGCCCCTGCCTCTGGTTATGTTGCCCCTGCCCCCAGTACTATTGCCCCTGGTATTGTTTCCCCTGCCCCTGGTTATGTTGCCCCCGCCTCAGGTTATGTTGCCCCTGCCCCTGGTTCACTGGAGTTAGTTGATACACAGGTGGCGGGCACGAGCACGGGTACAGGCACCCTAACAAAGGGTGCCGCGGTTATAAATAGTTTAGACGCACAAGCAGGTACACGGGTTCCCCTTAGGCACTCCCAGGTTGTCACCCAGGGTTCTGGTGTGACCGAGGCCTCTGGTTCAGCGAGGGGAGTCCGCCCGAATCATTCCCAGACGGCGGGTCCCGGTGCGCCCAATGCTTGGGCATCTGGGCCACCTCGCCTATCTGCGGACGGGCCTGCTACGCGTCCTCAGGTTTCCTTTGGGAACAGGAGGAACGTGGTACGGCTCGTCTGTGGGGGTGAGACCCAGGTGCCTGACAGACGGTGGCTGGTGACCCGGCTAAAGGATATGGGATTTGCGCCCGTGGACCTGTACGCGCTCATCCATGCCTCGGGCACCCGGGAGTTCGACGTCTCCTTTATGACGTCGCAGCTCCTGGATCGCTTCTGGGCTGGGTGGGAAGCGGCCAGGTCTGCACAAGGTACAAAGTGGGCAGGATTCACCGCTGTGGCCATTTCTCGCCAGGGTCTTAAGAAGGTCACCTTCCTGGTGAGAAATGAATCCATCCCCATAGCAGACATCCTTGTTTGGACTAAGAGGTTTGGGGATGTTAAATCCTCACCAGTTAAGATTTTAGATGAGGATGGGATTTGGACAGGCGGATGGACTGTTTCAGTGTTGCTGCGAGAGATTCGAGGTGTCACACAGCATATGCCTAATAGTTTTTTTATCGGGGCTGACCGGGTATCCTGTTTTTACCCTGGTCAGCCCAGGGTATGCCACAAGTGCGGATCGTACAGGCATTACAGCAATGCCTGTACGGTCCTCAAATGCACTATGTGCGGCGCTGTGGGGCACCTCCGGGACAGCTGCAGGGAGATCCGGTGTCATCTATGTTCAGAGATGGGTCACACGTACCGCACCTGCCCCGAAGCCCAGCACAATATCGAGTCCATCTGGAGTCAGGAGCCAGTGGAGATGGACTCTGCTGGGTTAGGGGTTCAGGTAGCGAGTTCGAATACGGTGCCCATCTTTGGCACAGGGGTTTCCCTGCCCCAGCAACAGCCCATCCTCCCCTCGGTCTCTGCACCATCTCAGGACCCTGGGAAGGCAGCAAGTTCACGTCCCCTCACAAAAAGTATACGTAGAGAAAGCACTACCTCCACAGCCATTATGGCTCCCCCTAGGCCCCCTCCCCCTAGGCCCCCCCCTCCTAAACTCTCCACGGTGAAGGTTACCCCCACTGAGAAGTCCCCAGATGCACGTTCCTTAGATGCACAGTCCCTTGAGTGGAGCACGGTGAAAGGTAAGAAACCCCCCCCCTCCAAGACCTCGACGCTGCCCTCACCCCGGAAGACCGCCATACCCCCTGCGGCGAAACCCCCGAAAGGGGGAGACGCAACTTATAAGGGTGGTGTGGCAAGGGCGTCATCCTCCTCTTCGGGCTTGCAGGAGGCCCCGGTGCCCGTATCTAACAGGTACGAGGCACTGTCCTCCAGCTGGGCCGACTGTGAGTTCGAGGAGGAGATGGCGAACCTCCCCGAGGTGGTGGCAGAGGTTGAGGTGGGACAGGAGGTGCTTCTGAGAGACGACGGGCCACTATATCCCGGAGTCTCAGTGAAGAGGTTCCTCGGTTCTGACACGGAGGAGGAGGGGTATCGCAGAAGGAAGGGAAAGTCTCCTTATACTTAATGCCCTTATGGCGACTTTTCCTGTACTCTCTGTGGCTACGGTGAATGTAAACAGCATTAAGTCCAGCAGGGCCCGCTTTTTGGTTTACGACCACCTCAGCCGGGCTCCGTACAATGTCATCTTGGTACAGGAGACCCGGCTGGAAACCCTTGCGGCCCTGCACGCTGCAAAGCGGGACTGGAGATGGGGGCCCTCCTACTTCTCTCTAGCCACAGAGAGATATGGGGGAATCGCCATCCTATTTAAGGACGTTGATGTTAGCATCAACAGGGTTATTGAGTTGCAAAAAGGAAGGTGTGTGGTTTTAGATGTCTCACTGGGCAGGCAACCTTTCAGGATAATTAACATCTATGGCCCCCAATCTAAGTGGGAGAGGAAGCGCCTGTTTATTGAGATAGAGCCTTACCTTTATACATCCCAGCAAATCCTGTTTGGCGGTGACTTTAACACCATAACTAGGCCTCAAGACAGGAGAGACGCCACTCAGAGGCTGGGGTATGACTCCTATTTTTTAAATAAGATGGTTAGTCAGGCTGGATTGGTCGATGTGTACCTTCATCACACTCCCAATCCCACGGGTGGGTACACTTATCACAGAGGTAGCTGTCAGAGTAGGATAGATAGGTTTTTCTTTAAGGAGAATTTCCTGGTGGCGGCACCCGTGCTTACACCGGTGGAGTTCTCCGATCATCACATTTTGTCTTGCGAGTTGAACGTCCATAGTACCCCACCTAAGGGTAGGGGGATCTGGCGGCTAAATTCAGACCTCCTGGTGGAACAGAGAGTTCAGCAAGCCTTCATGGAATTCTTTCACGATCAGATGACATTGGCCGACTTAGGCCAAACGAAGTCTGAGTGGTGGGAGATGGTGAAGGCCAGAACTCAACGGCTGTTTCGCAATCTCGCCCGAAACATGCAGTCCTCCAGGTACAAGATGTATCTGGGCCTGCTTGGGAGGTTAGACATCCTGATCTCGCAGGGAGGTGACCCCGAGGACATTGCGGCGGTTAAAGACCTGATGAGGAGTTATCAGTATGACAGGTACGCCTCCCTTGTAAAAGAGAGGGATCATGGGCCGTACCGCTCGCCCGATCCTTATCTTAGCTGCAAGCGGAAGGAAGGTACCAAGTCCATCCCTAGTCTGCGGGGCACCGACGGGACCCTCAAGGAGTCTCCTCGCGGGATTCTGAAGGTGGTCCGCGACTACTATATTGAGCTCCTTGGAAAGGGCAGCCCCCAATGTAGCGAGGCGGGAACCTCCCACGGGAGAAGGGTGGATGACTTCTTAAGCGAGCTCACGCTCCCTGAGCATAGCGACCTCTCTTTTGACGAGTTGGTCAGCGAGATCACCATAGAAGAGGTCACAGAGAGTATCCAACAGCAGAACAAGTGTAAGTCGCCAGGTCCTGATGGTCTGACGGCTGAGTTTTACCAACAGTTCTGCGACCTCTTGGCCCCTCATCTGACCGAGGTGTTTAATGAGAGCTTGGCTCAAGGATTATTGCCACCCTCGATGAGGACTTCTGCCCTGATCTTGCTGTCCAAGCCGAACGTGCTCGACACAGCGGATGTGGGGAACTGGCGCCCCATATCCCTGTTAAATGTCGACAGGAAGGTCCTGGCAAAGATTTTGATGAAACGAGTGCAGGGCCTAGCGAGGCGTGTCCTATCCACCTCCCAGTACTGTTCAATCGGGGGCAGAACTGTCTTTGATGCCGTTTTCGAAGTCAGGGAAGCCCTCGAGAAGTGCAGGGCCGGAGAAAGGGGGATATACCTTCTGGCACTTGATCAGTCCAAAGCTTTTGATCGGGTAGATCACCGTTATCTGTGGTCAGTCTTGCGGAAGTATGGCTTGCCGGGAAAATTCATCAATTGGATAATCACCTTGTACAGAGGGGCCGAAAGCTTCGCTCTTGTGAACGGGTGGAGGGGCAGGACGTTTAGGATCCGATCCGGGGTCCGGCAAGGCTGTCCTCTCAGCCCACTCTTGTACGTGTTTGCAGTCGATCCCTTCATCCGAAGGGTCGAGGCAGGCACGTTACAGGGAGTGGCTAGGGCTCCGGAGAGGCCTTTACGGGTTGTTGCCTACGCTGATGACATCTCCATAGTGGTCTCCGATACTCGGGAGGCCACGGAGGTGGATGATTTAATCCTAGCGTATTCTGCTGCTTCAGCCTCTCGTGTCAACAGGGACAAGAGCGTAGTTTTCTGGTGCGGGAAGGAGGGGGACCAGTTCCCTCTTCCAGACGGTTTCCCGAGGGCCCAGCCTGAAATTAAGATCTTGGGGGTGGTGTTCGGACCAGGGGATCTGGCTCTCAGGAACTGGACCGAACGGCTTGCCATAGCGTCCAGCAAGGTGGAGGAGAGCCACAGGTGGAAACTGACATTCAGAGAACGGGTGAACTTGATCAAAACCTATGTTCTGACCGTATTCGGCTACGTCAGTAACATCTTCCTTTTGCCCAGGTCCCTCCACGCTCGGATGTTTGCGCTGTTCTTCCGCATGTTGTGGGGGAACAGGCTGAACCTCATCAAAAGAGAGGTCACTTACCTGGCCAGAAAAGACGGGGGTCTGGCCATGGTCAACCCCATCGTCTTTTTAACTAACAACTTCCTGAAAAGGAACTTTGGGGCTCTCCTGAAGGATGAGCAGCCTGGCTGGGTATGTATATTCAGGGAGTGGGTCACACCTTTCCTGGTAGACTGGTTTCAGGGTGGGAGGGTGAGGAGCATGAGAGTTCGACATTCTAGCTATCTTCCGACTTCGGTCATCGAGGGAGTGGGAATTCTGCGCAGGTGAAACGTCACGGTGGAGGAGGTTCGGGACACTCCCAAGAAGCTTCTCGACGGGAGGGTCCTGGCCACCCACTTTGGCATTCAGCTTGCTTTGAAGGACTGCCCGCCAAGTACTCTCGCCTCGGGGTTGAAAAACATCAACTCCAGGCGCCTTCCGGAGAAATACCGAGACGTGGCGTTTCTCTCCTTCCACGGTAGACTTTACGTTCGAGGGAACTTGAAGTACAGGAACATAACGGATCGCGGTTGTCCTCGGGTGGAATGTTCCGGGGAGGTGGAGTCCATGGACCACTTCCTCCTCGAGTGCCCCTTTAACGTACAGGTCTACAAAGAGGTCTCAGCCGCCTTGGGCATCCCCTGCTTATCCCGCTGGACTTACGCGGAGTGGGCGTACGGGACGTCCAACTCACGGAGGAGGGCTTTTGATTTGGGCACTCTTTATGTAGTCAGTTCAGTGGTTAAGTATTTCACTTGGATGGCACGGTGTCAGGTTTCCCTTCAACGTAAAGACCTTTCCTGTCAGGTGGTGGTAGCAGACATTCTGAGGGCGGTTCGTGGGATCTATACCACCGAAAGGGCCTCTATGGATTCGTCCATTTGGCAGCGTTTGTGGCGAAATCTCAAGGTCCACCCGCCTTGAACCGCTCCATGGGCGCCCTTGTCTTGGTAAAGGGAATTCCAAATCTGTTTTCACCTTTCCCCCTTAGATTTTGAACTGTTTTTTCCTTTTCATGGAAGGCTACCACACTTTAGCAGACGAGTACCTTCCTCTGCGTATAGGTAGGGTAGTGTAGGGTAGTTAGGTTATGGTAATGGTTTTGCACGGTTTTTGGTACTGTTTGGGTTAGGGTGGGTTTTGTGTGTGATTTTGTAATATGGACAATTGAACATTCTGCTTTTGGGTGGGGGGTAAAACACTAAGGGTGTCTTATGGACGGAGGGATGGACTCCTTGAGGGTGGTGGGTTTGAACAAAATGGTTTTCATGTGGGTGGTGGGTTTATGGACAAGAATTTTCATGCGAGTGGTGGGTTTTGTGTGTTTTGAACTGAGAAATGGACTCCTTGCGGGTGGTGGGTTTATGGACTTGATTTCATGTGGGTGGTGGGTTATGGGTGATGGGTTTATGGACAAGAATTTTCATGTGGGTGGTGGGTTTATGTGGTTTGAACAGAAAAATGAACTCCTTTTGGGTGGTGGGTTATGGACTTGTTTTCAGGTGGGTGGTGGGTTGTGTGGTTTTGAACTGTTTTGAACTGAGAAATGGACTCCATGTGGGTGGTGGGTTATGGTGATGGACAGAGAAATGGACTCCAAGTGGGTGGTGGGTTTTACTAGGTTTATTATTATGTCTATTATTATTATTATGTTTGGTATGTGGTTATGTTTAGCTGGCTGTGGACTTGAGGTCAATTGGGTCCTGTCCCCCCCTTGTCCCCTTGTTATGTAGACCCCCTTAGAGAAATTTTCAGCCTTTCTCCTCCCCTCCCCAGTGCTCCATGATGTAATGGAGCCCCCCGCCTTTTAAATTTCTCCCCTTATGATTTAGTCCCCCCCCCCCCCCTTTATGTTAATCCCTCTCCCTGTTATTTCCCAGTTATTTAATTTTGGTATGGGTTTACTCCCCTAATAGTGCCCCTTCCAGAGTTTATTTCAGTATTTATGTTTAATTTTTGGGTATTTATGTTTCATTTGGTATTATGTTTGAGTTGGTTGCTATTGTTATTTTGTTATTTATTTTGTTATTCTGTTTAATTTTGGAAGCATTTTACAAAACTAAATAAAAATATCTACAGTCTCCACCTGGTACTCTAACCTGTCGCTGGGGAGAGGGGGTAACAGGCTCCTCTCCCGATAGAACACTCTGCCGCTGGGGAAAGGAGACTGGGCTCTCTTTTCCCTGCACATTAATAATCTGCCGCTGGGGAGAGGGGGTAGCAAGCTCCTCTCCCATATATATTTCCAGCTGCAGGGGATGGAGACTGACTGTCTCCACTCCCAATACAGAGTCCTGCTGCTGGGGAAAGGAGACTGGGCTCTCTATTCCCTGCTGGACACTCTGCCGCTGGGGAATGGTAACTTGGCTCCCAATTTCCAACAAATAACCCTGCCGCTGGGGATCTGAGCCGACTGCCTAGCATCCCTGTAGCTCACCCTGCCGCTGGGGAGGGAGGACGCTGCTCTCCTCTCCCTGTACTTCACACTGCCTTCCCGGCATACCACTCTGCTGCTGGAGGGCAGGAACAACTACCTCTGCCCCCTGTAACTCAGCCTGCCGCTGGGGAGGGAGGACGCTGCTCTCCTCTCCCTGCACTTTACACTGCCTTGCCGGCATATCACTCTGCTGCTGGAGGGCAGGAACAACTACCTCTGCCCCCTGCAACTCAGCCTGCCGCTGGGGAGGGAGGATGCTGCTCTCCTCTCCCCGCACTTCACACTGCCGCTGGGGAATGGAGACTGGGCTCCCAATTCCCTGCAGGACCGGTGGAGAGACTTCGGTCCCATCTCCACCGGCCACCTGGGGTTCTTCCCAGTAAAAATTGACCATCTCGTCCCTGCTGAATGGGTCTGGCTCTGGGTCTGTCATGCTGCTCTCCTGCTGAGCCTTCTCACTGTATTGGAACAGCTGCTGGTATCCCTGTTCTAGCTCCATCTCCCGGGTCACCAGGTGGACCAGGTCTTGCTCCATCTTGTGAGTGTCATCCCAGTCATACCTGCTCTCCCTCCACTCCAAGAGATCACTGAACCAGGCTTGTGTAGGGCTCCCAAATTCGAGCTCTGAAAAAGACTCCCATAACAAGCCAGGACCATCAAACTCCTCTCCCTCTGGCTTGACATGCTCGGCTGTCCAGGGCAGGTACTGTGCCCCATACCACCAGAGCGCCTGGTAGGCATCCTCCAGCCACATTTCCTGCCATACCCGGAGCTCCAATTCCTTCACCCATTCCTCCAGGGGCTGCTCTCCCAGGAAGGGCATTCGCAGGGCTAGTCGCTTCTGCAATCGCTGGTCTTCCTTGGGGAGTCTCTCGCCCCATTGGTACTCCGCAATACCCAGTGCCTGGTACCAGATGCCTTTGTGGACTGCATCTCGGTCATCCATGACACCCTCATCATACTCTAGTGCTGGTTCCATCCTTGTGCTGTCAGGGTCACTGTACTGAGACATGCGTTGCCCACAAATTGTAAAATCCAAAGAAAGGGTGCCTCCTGTAGCTGTCCTTCTGGCTGTAGGAACGATCCTGCCGCTTGCCACCAATTGTAACGGACCGTTTCAGCAGACAAGGGGTTAAAATCCGTTTAGGCGATATTCCCCTTTCAGATATAAAGGCAGCTACTGTAGAACACCAAACTCCCGAATTTAATACAAGTGAATGCACCAAACTCCCGAACTGCATACAAGGGAATAAGGTAGCACTCCAAACTCCCGAACCGGAACCTCACAAATAACTGCTAGCAGACGAACAGGAAAAGCTCCCAAGCGGCTTACACTCCTGGCAATCAGTCTCTATCAGCATACAGTGAATCCCCCCAAGAACGAGACAAGGATCCGTGTTGAGGGTCAAGCAGTGGTCTGGTTTATTATGGGCAACCCGCCCAGTATTTATGCAGGTCTCCCACTTGGTGGACACTCCCCTAGGGGACCAAATGGGAGACTGTAACAAAAGACAGACAGGTATCAATTTAGGACATACAGTCACAATACGTTCCCACAATGCATCCTGGCTTCCTCCCCTCTGCCCTGGAGATAATTGAGAAGTAATTCAATTATCGCCCAGGACAAAGGCAAATTGCCATTATGCACATGGTGGGCACAAAAACATTAAAACACTTTAAATTACACAAAGTCACATATTATACATAAAACACAGACATGTTACACATCCCCAAATAGCTAGGATCTGAGCGCACAAAACTACTGAATAGCGCTCAGATCCTATACACACAGTTCAATTGCCATGGAGCCATAGTCTTTAATTACACGAATTGGCTCCATGGCATAGCTATCTGGGTTAACACATTCACATATACAAACTACCGAATTAACCGGTGTTCGGCTAAATCGCATGAATAGGAACCAGGGGGTTGGAGGCTCAGCGGTGCCTGCACGTAAAAGTGTCCGCTTTTAGTGCATTGATTCTGGGCTGAGCACCGCTGGCCGTCCGGGGAGCTCCATAACACCGCCACCTAGCGGCCGCTAAGTGTAATCGCGGCCACCCAGTAACAGTCAATTAAGCTGCGGTTAACCGCAACTACTGGGTGGTCAATTGACTGCACACGCCAGCTAGTGGGTAGCCAATTAACAGCGCCTGCCGGCTCCCCACGGCTCTGGGGAGGCTAACAGAAGGCGGTTCGTGCGGTAGACAGAATCTACTGAACGGCTGTGCAGAAAGGCATGAATAAACCTTTCTGCACAGTAAAATTAACCGTTTAACTGCCGGTCCATAGTCCAAAGGCAGCAGGCGGGCAACCAGGCTTCTCCAATGCAATGTGGCGAGATTGCTCTCATCAAGGTTAATGTGGCAGTTGAGAACCTTCAGAAATGCACAATAGATCCCTGCTTTCAAACTCAAGAACAGCGATTGCAAGAAAATCTGAATAAATATCAGAATATTATTAAGGTCCGAAAACAGAAAAAGTTTGTTAGGGATAATGATGATTACAGATCAGGAAGAGTCTATAGATACTTTAAAAAGATCACAAGGGTAGACTCTGACTACTGTACAACGTCCGAATACGAAACCTCGGACACAGACAATGAACAAACCTCGGTGCCTCAAACTACACAGATGGGTAAAGGGATTCTTAAAAAAAGGGGGGGGGGGGGCTTTTTTAGGACAACTCCCCCGAGAGGGGGAAATACAGGGTCAGTTCAGACAATCTTGCAACAGGGGGAGAACCCGCAGAAGATACTAGGGAAGGACACCAGAATAATAAATATTTCTGAGACTCCCCTCACTATGATGCAAAACCAAGTAATTATGAAGGGTTTGTCTTTTGTCCCAACTCCCCCATTCTGTAAGTTTGAATGGATCAAAGACATCAATTTGTTTGGGGGGAGACTCACCCATCATAAGTTTTTAAAGTGAGAGAGGAGAAAAATGCAAAGGAGTTAGACTTTGATATGAAAGAATATCAGTGCCTCTTAGATCTGGTGTCACTTCTAGAATCTAATGACAATGCTTCCCCCCTCCACCTTATACAGATCTGCATCCAAAGAGTAAGTTCACTCCCAATCTCCGTGATTTTAAAAACATCAACATGTTTGTTGAATCTACTACCAACATGATTAAAAACCTTAATATCGATACCCTAATGGTTAAACCTAGGGAAAATCTCACAAAAAAAATGGAAAGCATTATGCGAATTAAGGGAGAACAAACATATTATTATCAAACCAGCAGACAAGGGGGGAAACATTGTCATTCTGAACAGACCCCACTATGTTCAAATTGCTGAAACCATACTCAATGATGAAAACACGTATAGAGTACTCTTGTCTAACCCTGCATCTAAGTTTATGCTGGAATACAAAACTCTATTGGATATGGCATTTGATCATGGTGTACTTACCAAGGAAGAATACAATAGCATTTTCGTTAAAAATCCGATAATTTCAACGTTTTACTGCCTTCCGAAAATCCATAAGCAGTATGAGACATTGACAGCCAGACCAATTGTATCAGGTTCGAATAATTTCATATGCAAAGGGAGTGTATATGTGGACAAGATTCTACGGCCTTATGTAGAAAAATTACCATCCTACCTAAAGGATACTAAGGACACTTTGAAATGCCTAAAGTCTTTAAAAGTTCCACAGGGAGCCATCCGCTGTAGTCTTGATGTGGAGGCATTGTACTCCTCTATACCCCATCAGAGTGGCATTGAACACGTAGGCTTTTTCCTTGGAACAAGAGGTCCACAACACTCACGACATACTACCTTTGTTCTTGACTTATTACAATTTATACTTACCCACAATTTCTTTCTTTTGAACAATAGGTTCTACCACCAAGTGCGGGGTACAGTGATGGGGACACCTTGTGCGCCATCCTACGCCAACCTGCACCTGGGTTTTCGGGGTAGAACCATATTGTATGTGCGGAACATTTGAAACAGTATATGGATTATGTATATCTATGGAAATGTTATATAGAAGATATCCTTGTAATATGGACCGGTACGAAGGAACTCTTCACTGAATTTGTGGAAGTTCTTAACGAAAATTATCTAAACTTACGCTTGACCATGGATATAGGCACATCCACACTGAATTTTCTTGATTGTACATTCACTATTACAGAGGGACTACAGATCCATACCACTCTATACCGTAAACCTACATCTACCAACAACATGTTAAATTGGCATAATTATCATCCCACCTCACTCAAGAGAGGCATTCCAGTGGGGCAGTACTTGAGACTTAAAAGAAACTGACTTTGTTTACAAGGCTGCCTTGCTAAAAGCTAGATTTAAAGCCAGAGGTTACCCTAATAGGTGCCTCAAACAGGCATATCAAAGAGCACTCCAGAGTGAACGTGAGATCCTCTTAGAGGATAAACCCAAATCTTGCCCCCCAAAAACAATCAGGTGTGTGGCAAATTACGATGCAGGATGGGATCCAGCGAAAAAGATTTTGGCCAGATTTTGGCCACTGCTTACTCAAGATCGCCATTTAAAAGATGTAATCCCCCCCATGAGTCTCTATAACCGCTAAAAGAGGGAAAAACCTAAAAGACCTCCTGGTACCAAGTCACTTTTCAAAATCCAATATGAACAAAAAAGTTGTATTAATGTGCAAGGTACCTATCAATGTGGACAGTGTATAGCGTGCTGCTACATAGATAGAGATTCAAAGTTCATAAATGACTCATCTGGTATGTTCAGGTTCCCAATCAAACAGTTCTTTAATTGTAATTCTACAGGGGTTGTCTACCTTCTTACTTGTAAATGCAGACTAAAGTATGTAGGGAAAACAATACGTCCCTTAAAAAGACGCATGATGGAACATATCCATTCAGTCACATCTGAAAGAGACACCCCTGTTGCTAGACACGCTAGATTACATCACAGCGATTCACCTAGATGCTTTAAGTTTGTCGGCGTTGAAAAGGTACAGATGGGCAAAAGGGGAGGCGATCTGGATTTGATCCTGAAAAGAAGAGAATGCTTCTGGATTCACAAACTAGATACGTTGTCTTCGAATGGCCTAAATGAAGGCTTCACATTTACCCCCTTTATTGAATCTTATCCCATATCTTTATGAGTATGTATTAGTTTAAGTGTTACCACCTTTATATATATATGTGACGGTACAATCCGTTACTCCATCAAGCATTCCCTTCTTCCCATAAAATAAAATCACCAAGTAATCCACAGAGTAATAACTTGCTGGTATCGCCAAATAATCCACACATGAGCCAAGGCTTAATGCTGGAACAAGACTGACTTTTAATGACACACACTCTGCTTTTATGCAATTCTCCCCTGCAAGAGAGACGCCCACAGACAATTATGAATTACCCAATCACACAATGGTTACATCCCACACATCTCCTCCCCTTAGCCTGAGAGGTAACCCAATTATACGTACAGTTTAAAACATACTTTTTACCTAACATTCATAACTCTAAAACCATACATCACATTCACATAAAAGTTACATATTCACAATCAATCCATTCAGGGGAACAACATATTAAAAAATGGCATGAATCAGACCAGGGGTTCAAAAGTTAGTAAAAGTATATTTTGGTCCCTGGCTGGCAGCATGGCAATCTGGTTTAAACAGGTTTTACAGAGGCCTCTATCCTGGAGACAATGGGGAAAGTAATCCAATTATCCAGGGCTAGAGGCAGACTCAATTGAGCACATGGTTGCAAAAAGACATAAAACACTTTAAAATACATAAAGTCACCTTTTACTCATAACACACAGACATTTCTTTTATACATTCTAAACCGAACAGATACAGGTATTTAAATAGCAGGGAGAGGGTTTAACTGAGGGCCCACAGGCAAGTACATGGAAAATCCTTCACAATGGCCCCCCTTTTTCTCCCTGCTCCGGCAGACATGACTGGACCTTTCCGGGTCCAGTGGGGCTGACGGGACTGCCAGTCATTAGTCCCAGAATAAGTCTGTTTGGCGGGCCAGCCCACATACAGCATTCAAAGGGCCAGACCTCCCCGGGTCCATAATCCCAAGGCAAGAGGCCGGCGAGTAGTCCTCTCCAGGTGCACAGACCCCTGACCTTCCGTCTATCAGTACCCCGGTTAGTCAGGCAGCCCACCCACAAATAAAAATTAGCAGAGTAGCCCCCCCACGATAACCAGTACTGGCCTGTAGGTTCAAGTTTGTAGTGGGACAGCTCAACACCCTTGGTCTCCCTGGTGCAGTGAGGTAAACTGCTGGTGCTGCTTGGTGGGTAGAGGCCAGCGGCGCTCTGCCCTGTTGCCAGCTCTTCCGCTGGGGTACCCCGTGGTAAGCCAGGCTCTTGACCCGGGAAAAAGGGAGGGCAGAGGCTAACAGCGCTCTGTCCAGATGCCAGCTCTGCTGCTGGGGGAATTGGGGCATAGTCCTGCCCGGTGGCAAAGGGAACGTGGGGGGCAGTGGGGGTTAACATCTCCACTGTTAACCCTGGGCCCAAGTTAGGAGTTAGCTGGGGAGGGGGGATTGGCTTACCTCCTCCTCCTGATACTCCTGCGGCCGTTGGGAAGGGAGGTCGATGCTCTCCTCTCCCTGTGGAACATGCTGCAGCTGGGGGGAGAGACCGGTTGTCTCCTCTCCCTGAAAGGCACACTCCGGCTGGGGAGGGAGGTCGATGCTCTCCCCTCCCTGTAGCTGGGTCTGTCGCTGGAGATCTGGGCCGCCTGCCCAGCATCCCTGTAGGGCCGGTGGAGAGACTGTGGTCCCATCTCCACCTGCCTGCAGGGATCCTCCCAGGACCATTCTATGAGGCCTGCTGCCTCGGGTACCCCTAGTTGTGGTTGGGGAAGGAGACCGGTTGTCTCTTCCCTCTGTACGGTGCACTGCCGCTGGGGAGGGAGGTCGCTGCTCTCCTCTCCCTGTAACTCAGGCTGCCACTGGGGAGGGAGGTCGCTGCTCTCCGCTCCCGGTAACTCACCCAGGGGTTGGGGATCTGGGCCGACTTCCCAGCATCCCTGTAGGGCCGGTAGAGAGACTGCGGTCCCATCTCCACCTGCCATCTGTGTGCGTCCCCAGGACAGGTCTATGAGGTACCTCTGGTTGGTGAAGGAGAGGAAGGCCAGTTGCCTCCCCTCCCCAGGACGCTGGTTGCTGTACGGTGGAGGGATCTGCCATCCCCTCCTCCTGGAACTCAGGCCGCCGCAGGGAAGAGAGACCGGGTGTCTCCTCTCCCTGTGATATGCACTGCCACTGGGGATCTGGGCTGGGTACCCAGCATCCCTGTAGGGCCGGTGGAGAGACCTCGGTCCAATCTCCACCTGCCATCTGTGGGTCTCCCCAGGACCGCTCTATAAGGTCGCTCACCTCTGGGGCTGGTTGAACAGAAGGGGGTACGGTGTCCAGGTGATCCTCTGGGCTGAGGGACAGTGGTTGGGCGAAGTCAAACAGTTGATGGTAATCCTATTCTAGCTCCCATTCGATGGTGATCAGGTGGGTGATATCTGGTTCCAGGTCAGTAGCATCAGGGAGCTCCAGTGCATCCAATCACCATTCCCTGATGTCCCAATACCAGGACTCCTTGGTGCTGCCAAAGTCACTGTCCTCCAATGCCTCCCATAACAGACCAGGGCCATCGTAGTCACTGCCCTCTGGCCTCTCACTCTCAGTCATCCAGGGGCACCTCTGGACTGAGAACCACCGTAGCGCCCGGTATGCCTCATCCAGCCACAGTTCTTTTCTGATCAACCTCTGCAGTTCCAGCACCCCCTCGCTTGGGGGTAGACACCCCAGGAAGGGCATCCTCAGCGCCGCTTGTTTCTGACTGCGCTGTGCTTCACTTGGGAGATTTTCTCCCCATGAATCTCGTGTCCGCTCCAAGGCCTCGTGCCAGAGATCTTGCCGTAACCCATCTCTCCAGGCCAGCTCCTCCTCGGCTGAAATAGGGCCACACTCCTGGGCCAAGGCATTTTGTAGCCTCCATAGGAACTCCTCCTCATAGGTTGACGCTGCCCGGGGGCTAGCTTGCTCCATCCCTTTGAGTTCCTCTGAAGCCAGGGTTTCAGCTAGCTTCATTTGCAGCTCTATTTCCCTCTTTTGTTTCGCCTCTTTCGCTACAATGGTCATTACCTGTAGAACAATGTCAGCTGTTGGGTTCGGACCGAACCACGCTAGTCTCTCCCGAATCTCCCTGTTGGCTGGCAATTCATTCTCCCGAATTGCTGGTGTCTCCATCTCCTGAATGGTTGGTGTTGCTGCAACCAAGTTCTCCCGGTCTAGCTCCATTAACTCAGCCATAACGACCTGCTTGGTTTTGCTGCTAGCAATCCTTCCATGTTGCTGTGGATAGGGACGCTGCCCGTAGCTAGCTCTATCCCTTGAGTTCCTCCGAAGCCAGGGTCGCTGCACGAGTGCTAGCGTTGCCCTCCATGCACTATACACCAGTGCTTTCCTTGAATCCTCTGTGCAGGGAAAAAGAAGGGAAAATCCTGCCGCTTGCCACCAGTTGTGATGGTACAATCTGTTACTCCATCAAGCATTCCCTTCTTCCCATAAAATAAAATCGCCAAGAGAGACGCCCACAGACAATTATGAATTACCCAATCACACAATGGTTACATCCCACACATCTCCTCCCCTTAGCCTGAGAGGTAACCCAATTATAACATCCTGAAAAGAAGAGAATGCTTCTGGATTCACAAACTAGATACGTTGTCTTCGAATGGCCTAAATGAAGGCTTCACATTTACCCCCTTTATTGAATCTTATCCCATATCTTTATGAGTATGTATTAGTTTAAGTGTTACCACCTTTATATATATATGTGACGGTACAATCCGTTACTCCATCAAGCATTCCCTTCTTCCCATAAAATAAAATCACCAAGTAATCCACAGAGTAATAACTTGCTGGTATCGCCAAATAATCCACACATGAGCCAAGGCTTAATGCTGGAACAAGACTGACTTTTAATGACACACACTCTGCTTTTATGCAATTCTCCCCTGCAAGAGAGACGCCCACAGACAATTATGAATTACCCAATCACACAATGGTTACATCCCACACATCTCCTCCCCTTAGCCTGAGAGGTAACCCAATTATACGTACAGTTTAAAACATACTTTTTACCTAACATTCATAACTCTAAAACCATACATCACATTCACATAAAAGTTACATATTCACAATCAATCCATTCAGGGGAACAACATATTAAAAAATGGCATGAATCAGACCAGGGGTTCAAAAGTTAGTAAAAGTATATTTTGGTCCCTGGCTGGCAGCATGGCAATCTGGTTTAAACAGGTTTTACAGAGGCCTCTATCCTGGAGACAATGGGGAAAGTAATCCAATTATCCAGGGCTAGAGGCAGACTCAATTGAGCACATGGTTGCAAAAAGACATAAAACACTTTAAAATACATAAAGTCACCTTTTACTCATAACACACAGACATTTCTTTTATACATTCTAAACCGAACAGATACAGGTATTTAAATAGCAGGGAGAGGGTTTAACTGAGGGCCCACAGGCAAGTACATGGCAAATCCTTCACAATATATATTATTTAAGAATCACATCATAGTTATAAACCATTGAGGTCAATATTCTGCTACATTATGTGACTGAGCTAGCCTTTACACTTATATTTATATACCAGTTTACACTAATCTCTTCTATCTAAGAGACGTTGGATACTATTGCTATCCCCTGGTTCCTCCTTCTGTCTGTCTATATATAAGTGTTTGTAGCAAGCTAATACTGTGCCTTGGTTTGAGGACACTATAATTGGCATCTTCTGTTTACTCAATAGGTATCATATTTATTATTACTATTCTTGTTAGTAACAACCTATGTTTCACTTTATTTTATATAAGGTTGCTGTATAACATAATAGATATTATTATTTCATATTGAGGACTGTAACGAAAGAAATCTATATATATATATTATTAGCTGCTGTGTACTAATGAATACATCTGTGATTTTCAAGATGCTTGCTATCCCTAAAGTGTTTTGAACCAACGCACTTTGTTCATTCATGACACGTCTCTATACACTCATTTGGTGAGAGGGTGTCCATGGCTATGGAATATACATTCGTTCAGCACTATCGGCATTAAGCCCCGACCATTGGTACACGATTGGTCCTCTATCAGACAACTGACAGAAGACATCCTCCAATCCGATCGGAGGGGGGCGTGAAATGGAAACACCGCCTACTCCCGATTGGATTGGCTTCTCATTTCAGTGAAGGCTGTATAAAAACACGCTCAGGTCAGTCTCCTCAATGATTGCCTTTGAGAAAGGCGCCCGTTTAAGCGCCGAAACGCGCTAGGCTTATTATGATTTTTTTAAATCACTTCACCATTTATTTTAAGCACTTTATTTTTGGGGGGTGTTTATTTATTTATTTCATGGGGAATTTCAGCCGCTATTTTTATATAATCTATTAAGGGATGTAGCCTGATCTATGAGTTCATAAGCGAGTTATAGGATTAGCAGTGGTTTCTCAGGGTTTCTCAGGGCTATTTCTGTCTTTCTTTAGACATACAATCACTGCATCACTTTATTGTATAATATGCACTTTATTATATTTAAGCTTTTCACACACATTATGCACATTATTAGCAAATTTTATACACTTTAAATTTAGCATGATAACAACTTTATAACACAGAAGCATATTATGCACTTTAAAATATGTTCCATCGAATTTCACTTGGTGTTTATATCACTTTGATCTCCCTACGTTGCCATGACAACACGTTGAGCACCTTCACATCACTTCAAGGTGAAGCACATACATGCATGCATACACTGACCCGAGGGAAGTCGGAGGGGACACACGTATCACAGGTGGTAAGGTGGTGGTAATTATTTATGGGCTATGTAAAGTCAACTTTAGTATATAATGTAATATATTATAAAAAAATAGCAGCAGGGTGTGTAGGCGCTTCACAGTGGATAAAAGCACAAACAAAGGTGTAATACTGGTTTATCCCCTTCACCATATAAGTTCAATAAGCACAAAACAAAAGATGTATACACCTTAGACACATAAACTAGTGGTATAAATACCTATCCTTGTATAGCAATTAGGCAAAACAAGTCTGCAAAGATAAAAAAAAACATACATAGTGCTTTCTGTTTATGTGAAATTAAGAAATTAAAATATAGGAAGAATAAAACTCACAAAGTATAGAGCCGTATCAGGCTCTATATACTGCGTATTCAGGATGCCTATACAGGCTAAGCGATGTGTGTAGTTCTCCCTTATGGATACTGATGGAGGCTCCAATAAAGTGATACAAAATTTATTGGTAAGCTTAACAAAGTTAAAAACAAGTAAGGGACAATGAGCAGTGCAAAAAATAAAATTAAGTCACCGCAGTAGTAAATATAAAAAAGTCCCAATGAATATGTGTTTCGACTTTTCCTGGAGTCTTCCTCAATTCTGATCTGTGCCTCCATATCTTCAGTATATATACATACTAGCAATTGATGATCGTGTTCACCTGCCCGTATTCCGACTCCCCTTCCGGCAAGTGAATGAGACGTCATC
Source organism: Pelobates fuscus (assembly GCF_036172605.1). Classification (NCBI taxonomy): domain Eukaryota; kingdom Metazoa; phylum Chordata; class Amphibia; order Anura; family Pelobatidae; genus Pelobates; species Pelobates fuscus. Next base: position 57,783,755 of record NC_086327.1, read on the forward strand.
GTGGTGCGCATGCTTATCACTTCCGTTTCAAAATGAGTCCAGCAATAGGGCGGAAGTGGTCCACTCGCCATTTTTCTTAAGGGAAAGGAAGTCCTCAAGCAAAATGTTATACAAACATAAATACAAAGTGAACATAGTGCACATTCATTAAGTTAATATCATATTAAGACACATAATGGTAATATTTTTGGACCCCGAACACGGACATATCGGTGTATGTTCGGTTTGGAGTTCGGTGATTTAATGGTACGTTTTGAAAGGCTGCAGGGCAGCCAATCAACAAGCGTTTGACTCGTGTGCCCTTAGAAGCCTACTAATGGTATGTCTGTGATTGGCCAGTGCAGCATGTGACCCAGCCTCTATATATAAGCTGGAGTCATGTAGCGCCCCACGTCACATGAGCTCTTATTAGTGTAGGGAGAGGATGCTGCCGCTTTCAGGGACAGATTAGGAAAGAATGATGCAAACTAGTAAATTAGTGGGGTGCACTTCATATCTGAGAGTCAAATAGAAGCGTCAAATACTGTGGTTACATCGGAGTTTTAAAAAGTCAATTTTTTTTGGTGCTAAATAGTACATTTGGAGTGTGCACTTCATATCTGATAGTCAAATAGAAGTGTCAACTAATGCTGTGCCATTGCAGTTTTCAAAATTCTAATATGTTTGGTGCTAAAGAGTACATTAGGGGGGTGCACTTCATATCTGAGAGTCAAATAGATGCGTTAAATACTGTGGTTACAGCGCAGTTGTAAAAATTCTAATTGTTTTGGTGCTAAACTGCTAAATAGTAAATTTGTGGCGTGCTCTTCATATCTGTGAGTCAAATAGAAGCGTCAAATACTGCGGTTACAGCGCAATTGTAAACATTCTTATTTTCTGGGTGCTAATCTGCTAAATAGTAAATTTGGGGCCTGCACTTCATATCTGAGAGTCAAATAGAACCGTCAAATATTGTGCTTTCATTGCAGTTGTAAAAATTCTAATTATTTAGGTGCTAAAAAGTCACTTTGGTGCCTGCACTTCATATCTGAGAGTCAAATAGAACCGTCAAATACTGTGCTTACATCAGAGTTTTAAAAAGTCAATTTTTTTTGGTGCTAAATAGTACATTTGGGGTGTGCACTTCATATCTGAGAGTCAAATAGAACCGTCAAATATTGTGCTAACATTGCAGTTGTAAAAATTCTAATTCTTTAGGTGCTAAAAAGTCAATTTGGTGCCTGCACTTCATATCTGAGAGTCAAATAGAACCGTCAAGTACTGTGGTTACAGCGCAGTTGTAAAAATTCTAATTGTTTTGGTGCTAAAGAGTACATTAGGGGGGTGCACTTCATATCTGAGAGTCAAATAGATGCGTTAAATACTGTGGTTACAGCGCAGTCGTAAAAATTCTAATTGTTTTGGTGCTAAACTGCTAAATAGTAAATTTGTGGCGTGCTCTTCATATCTGTGAGTCAAATAGAAGCGTCAAATACTGCGGTTACAGCGCAATTGTAAACATTCTTATTTTCTGGGTGCTAATCTGCTAAATAGTAAATTTGGGGCCTGCACTTCATATCTGAGAGTCAAATAGAACCGTCAAATATTGTGCTTTCATAGCAGTTGTAAAAATTCTAATTATTTAGGTGCTAAAAAGTCACTTTGGTGCCTGCACTTCATATCTGAGAGTCAAATAGAACCGTCAAATACTGTGGTTACAGCGCAGTTGTAAAAATTCTAATTGTTTTGGTGCTAAACTGCTAAATAGTAAATTTGGGGCGTGCTCTTCATATCTGAGAGTCAAATAGAACCGTCAAATACTGTGCTTACATCGGAGTTTTAAAAAGTCAATTTTTTTTGGTGCTAAATAGTACATTTGGGGTGTGCACTTCATATCTGAGAGTCAAATAGAACCGTCAAATATTGTGCTAACATTGCAGTTGTAAAAATTCTAATTCTTTAGGTGCTAAAAAGTCAATTTGGTGCCTGCACTTCATATCTGAGAGTCAAATAGAACCGTCAAATACTGTGGTTACAGCGCAGTTGTAAAAATTCTAATTGTTTTGGTGCTAAACTGCTAACTAGTAAATTTGGGGCGTGCTCTTCATATCTGAGAGTCAAATAGAAGCGTCAAATACTGTGGTTACAGCGCAATTGTAAACATTCTTATTTTCTGGGTGCTAATCTGCTAAATAGTACATTTGGGGCCTGCACTTCATATCTGAGAGTCAAATAGAAGTGTTAAATACTGTGCTTACATCAGAGTTTTAAAAAGTCAATTAAATAGAAGCGTCAAATACTGTGGTTACATCAGAGTTTTAAAAAGTAAATTTATTTTGGTGCTAAATAGTACATTTGGGGTGTGTACTTCATATCTGAGAGTCAAATAGAACCGTCAAATACTGCCGGGACATAGCAGTTTTAAACATTCAAATTGTTTTGGTGCTAAATACTACATTTGGTGTGTGCACTTCATATCTGAGAGTCAAATAGAACCGTCAAATACAGTGGTTACATCGCACTTTCAAAAATTCTAATTGTTTTGGTGATAAATAGTACATTTGCGGCCTACGGTGCATTTCTTGCAGTCCAATAAACTAAAAAAAAAAAAAAAATAGTTGACTATTGGCGGTTACATTGTCGCCTGACATAAAACATCTGTTAGTTTGGTGGGTGAACGCAAGGAATGAGGAGAGCATCAGGTAAGGGTCGTGGTGCTGCTGGTGTTGGTGGAGCTCCTGTTGCAAGGAGAGGACGTGGTCGATCTGTGCCAGCTAAACGTACAAGTGAAACACCTTCCTCAGGTGTGAGTACACGACAGAACCTTCAGTGTTATATGGTAGGCTTGAATGCTGCTCTACGAATGGTGAGGCCAGAACAAGTACAGGCGATAGTAGATTGGATGGCTGATAGTGCCTCCAGTTCCTGCACATTGTCTCCCACCCGGTCCCCTGCTGAAAGCTCAGAGTTGGCACCTGCAGCCGATGGCCATCTGTCTTTCACCTCACCCCCTTGCAAATCAGCCAAGCAGTCTGAGCCACAAGTCATGCAGCAGTCTCCTATGCTTTTGATGACTCTGCTGGTGGGGTTTCGTGGGCCATCCACCTAGCCCTGCCCCAGAAGTGGAAGAGATTGAGTGCACTGATGCACAACCACTTATGTGTCAGGATGTGGACATCCGAGGACCACCGCAGCACGTCTCTGATGATGACGAAACACAGGTGCCAACTACTGTGTCTTTCTGCAGTGTGCAGACCGGCAAGAAGGGCAAGGTTGAGGAGTGGGTGGAAGATGATGTGGAGGATGATGAGGTCCTAGACCCCACATGGAATGAAGGTCATGCAAGTGACGTGTGCAGTTTGGTGGAATAGGCGGTGGTCGCACAGAGGCACCAGCACAGCATAAGAAGGAGCAGGGTGCGCCTGCTACTGCCCACCGCACAGAGGGACCGAGCACACCAAAGGCAGCTCCAAGGAGTTCCCTGGCGTGGCAGTTCTTCAGACAATGTGCTGACGACAAGACACGAGTGGTTTTCACGCTGTGCAACCAGAGCCTGAAGCGAGGCATAAACGTTCTAAACCTGAGCACAACCTGCATGACCAGGCATCTACATGCAAAGCACGAGCTGCAGTGGAGTAAGCACCTCAAACAACAAGAAAGGCCTCAGGCTCCTCCTGCTTCCTCTTCTGCTGCTGTCTCGGCCTCTTCCTCCACCTCTGGAGTGACAGTGGCACCTGCCACCCTGCAAACAGAGGATGTGGCAGCAATGCCACCATGTCCGCCACCGTCCCCAAGCATCTCCACACTGTCCCATGGAAGCGTTCAGCTGTCCATCTCCCAAACACTGGAGAGAAAGAGGAAGTACCCCCCTAGCCACACGCGATCCCTGGCCCTGAATGCCAGCATTTCAAAATCCATTGCCTTTGAAATGCTGTCATTCCGTCTGGTGGAGACGGACAGTTTTTAAAACCTGATGGCTTTGGCTGTCCCACAGTATGTGGTTCCCAGCCGCCACTACTTTTCCAGGCGAGCCATCCCTTCCCTGCACAACCAATTGGCGGACAAAATCAGGTGTGCACTGCGTAACTCCATCTGTGGCAAGGTCCACATAACCACAGATACGTGGACCAGTAAGCACGGGCAGGGACGCTATATCTCCCTAACTGCACACTGTAGTTTGGCGCATGTCCTTCCGCCACCGAGGATTGCAGGGCATTTCTTTTTGCCTCCTGTTGCCTCCTCTTCCTACTCCGCTTCCTCTACCACCACCTCATCCAGGCAGCGTAACACCTTCACCACCAACCTCAGCACAGCCAGGGGGAAACCACAGCAGGCTGTTTTAAAATGTATATGTTTGGGGGAAAAAACCCATACCGCGCAGGAGCTGTGGACGGGCATGGAACAACAGACCAATGAGTGGTTGTTGCCACTGAGCCTCAAGCCCGGCCTGGTGGTGTGCGATAATGGGCGAAATCTCGTATCAGCTCTGTGCCTAGCCGGTTTGCCGCACATCCCTTGCCTGGCACATGTGCTGAATTTGGTGGTGCAGGAATTCCTGAAAAACTACCCAGATAAATCAGAGCTGCTGTAGCACATTGCAACAGTGTTGGCTACCTCCTCCTCCTCCTCCACCGCCACAGTGTATACACAGATATACAGTTGCAAGAAAAAGTATGTGAACCCTTTGGAATGATATGGATTTCTGCACAAATTGGTCATAAAATGTGATCTGATCATCATCTAAGTCACAACAATAGACAATCACAGTCTGCTTAAACTAATAACACACAAAGAATTAAATGTTGTCATGTTTTTATTGAACACCCCATGTAAACATTCACAGTGCAGGTGGAAAAGGTATGTGAACCCCTAGACTAATGACATCTCAAAGAGCTAATTGGAGTGAGATGTCAGCCAACTGGAGTTCAATCAATGAGATGAGATTGGAGGTGTTGGTTACAGCTGCCCTGCCCTATAAAAAACACACACCAGTTCTGGGTTTGCTTTTCACAAGAAGCATTGCCTGATGTCAATGATGCCTCGCACAAAAGAGCTCTTAGAAGACCTACGATTGAGAATTGTTGACTTGCCTAAAGCTGGAAAGGGTTATAAATGTATCTCCAGAAGCCTTGCTGTTCATCAGTCCACGGTAAGACAAATTGTCTATAAATGGAGAAAGTTCAGCACTGCTGCTACTCTCCCTAGGAGTGGCCGTCCTGTAAAGATGACTGCAAGAGCACAGCGCAGACTGCTCAATGAGGTGAAGAAGAATCCTAGAGTGTCAGCTAAAGACTTACAAAAGTCACTGGCAAATGCTAACATCCCTGTTAGTGAATCTTCAATACGTAAAACACTAAACAAGAATGGATTTCATGGGAGGATACCACAGAGGAAGCCACTGCTGTCCAAACAAAACATTGCTGCACGTTTACAGTTTGCACAAGAGCACCTGGATGTTCCACAGCAGTACTGGCAAAATATTCTGTGGACAGATGAAACCAAAGTTGAGTTGTTAGGAAGAAACACACAACACTATGTGTGGCAAAAAAGAGGCACAGCACACCAACATCAAAACCTCTTCCCAACTGTGAAGTATGGTGGTGGGGGCATTATGGTTTGGGGCTGCTTTGCTGTGTCAGGGCCTGGACGGATAGCTATCATCGAAGGAAAAATGAATTCCCAAGTTTATCAAGACATTTTGCAGGAGAACTTAAGGCCATCTGTCTACCAGCTGAAGCTCAACAGAAGATGGATGTTGCAACAGGACAATGATCCAAAGCATAGAAGAAAATCAACAACAGAATGGCTTAAACAGAAAAAAATATGCCTTTTGAAGTGGCCCAGTCAGAGTAATGACCTCAACCCAATTGAGATGCTGTGGCATGACCTCAAGAAAGCAATTCACACCAGACATCCCAAGAATATTGCTGTAAAGAGGAATGGTCAAGAATTACTCCTGATCTGCAACTACAGGAAACGTTTGGTTGAAGTTATTGCTGCCAAAGGAGGTTCAACCAGTTATTAAATCCAAGGGTTCACATCTCACATGAGGTGTTCAATAAAAACATGGCAACATTTAATTCTTTGTGCGTTTTAACAGACTGTGATTGTCTATTGTTGTGACTTAGATGATGGTCAGATCACATTTTATGACTAATTTGTGCAGAAATCCATATCATTCCAAAGGGTTCACATACTTTTTCTTGCAACTGTATCAGAGCTGCTGCAGAAAGTGCGGGCCGTCTGTGCACGCTCTCAGCATTCTCACCCTGCTGCTGCTCGCCTGTTGGTGCTGCAGCGTAACTACGGTCTTCCCGCTCACTGCCTCATGAGACTGTGCAGGCAGCAGCAGGCGATAGTGGAGTTTCAGCTGCAGCACGCACAGGTCAGTCACTCTGCGGAACAGAGTTTTCTTTTTTTATATGTCCCAATATTTTGGGGGCTACCCCAATTTAAAAATAAATAAATAAATAAACAAATAAAAAAAGTGTTGGCTACCTCCTCCTCCTCCACTGCCGCTTCAGGGGTTGAGCCTTTCTCCATGCATCAGGACTGCAAGAAATGCACTGCAGGCCGCAAATGTTTCTTTTTTTATATGTCCCAATATTTTGTGGGCTACCCCAATAAAAAAAAAAAAAACAGTGTTGGCTACCTCCTCCGCCTCCACTGCCGCTTCCACCTACACCGCCACGGCCACCGCCTCCTCAACCTATGGGTCACTTAGTATAAACTATGTACACAATAACAGAGGCTTGTGAAGGCCTTTTCTCCATGCATCAGGAGTTGAGCTCAGTTTGAACAATGAAAGAGAATACCCTGCACTCCAACCCTCTCTCAAATGGATAATTCTGGTGATCCTCCTGACAGCCATGCTTTAGATTTTGATTTATGTTCTTCCAAAGCTAAAATCAAAGATTCCATCTAGTGCTATTTTATGACTCAGCTGTATTTTGAATTATGTATTTTATGTTATTTTTAGTGATTTCTGTGACGAGACCAATCTCGCCACTGTGCATTGGAGGAGCCTGGTTGCCTGCCTGCTGCCTTTTGACTATGGACCAGCATTTAAATACTTTATTTTCCTATGCAGAAAGGTCTATTCATGTATTTCTGCTCGGGCGTTCAGTAGATTCTATCTACCGAACAAACAGCCGTCTATTGGCCTCCCAGGAGACGTGGTTAGCTGGCAGGTGCCGTTAATTGGCCGCCTAGAAGCCGGCGAGCGCCGCCAATTGACCACCCAGTAGCTGTGGTTAACCGCAGCTTAATTGACTATACCGGGTGGCCGCAGCTACGCATACTGAACACTGGATTGCAGCAGTCTGCAGTTCACACGCGGCTGGTTCATACACGGATTTACTGAATGAACTCATTTAACCCAGATAGCTATGCCATGGAGCCTATTTGTGTAATAAAAGACTTTGGCTCCATGGCAGTTGAACTGTATGTGTGTGTTCTGAGCGCCATTCAGTAATAATGTGCGCTCAGATCTAAGCTATCTGGGGATATGTTGCATGTCTGTATTTTATGTAATAAATGTAACCTTGTGTATTTTATTGTATTTTACTGTCTTTTTACTGCCATGTGCTTAATGGAGTTTTGCCTCTGTCCTTGGAGATAATTGGATTACTTTTATCCAATTATCTCCAGGATAGAGAGGAGGGATTGTGATGCCATTGTGGGAGTGTTTATCTGTGTTGTATGTTTTGATTGGATGTGGGTGGGACTTTGTCTGTAAAACGTGTATATAAGGCCAATAAAGACACAGCTCAGTCTGTTCACTGTTTGACCCTCAACACAGAGCTTTGTCTCGTTCTTGGGGGGATTTACTGTATGCTGTTAGAGACTGATTGCCAGGAGTGTAAGCTGCTTGGGTACTTTTCCTGTTCAGCTGCTAGCAGCTATTCATGAGGTTCCAGTTCGGGAGTTTGGAGTGCTACTTTGTATCCTGTTAGGGAGTTTGGGGTTCTGCAGTAGCTGTGCCTGTGCATCTGAAAGATGAATATATCCTAAACGGTTTTTAACCTCTTGTGTGCTTAACGGTCCGTTACAATTTCCCTATCCACATTTGTTTGCAGGGCACTTGTCCTACTCTTACTCCCATTTTACTTCCTTTTGCAGCCCTCTAGCCCTTTCCAGGACTATTTTAGAGGCATTTTTGTGCCCAAAAGTTCAGATCCCCATTGACTTCAATGGGGTTCAGGGTCAAGTTCAATCCCGAACTTGGACATCCAGGTGTCCGCTCAACTCTAGTGTTAGGCTAACTAGGGTTTAACGTTAAACAAAAAGTTTTAAAATAAGCTTTAAACAGTAAAAAAAAAGTTAAAAAAAAGTTTTAATAATTTTTAAGTAAAAAATAAAAAAACACCCTGTAATGGTATTTATTAATTAATGACTTTTTGTCATAAAAAAGCATAATGAGCTTAATTCTTTAGATGCACCACTAGATGTCAGTAAAGCATAATGAACTTAATGCTTTAGAGGCACCACTAGGGGTCAGTGTGCTAACTCATGTGCTTATGGCAGTGACATCACAGGCCAGCCTACTTACTGGATAAAACCAAATAGTAGGAGGAATTCAGTCTCTTTTTCCTTTGCTTGCATTGATTGGACATGTAGCTGACTGTATAGCTCCAGCCAAACAGGCTGGAGCCGTGTAAGTAATCTATTATAACAGCTGGCAACTGTTATAGCCTTTTGTAAGTAATATGTTGTAGTTTTGTATTGTGTAATTATTGTAGTAAATTGACATTCTGCTAGCATTTGTTTAATTGTTATTATAATTATATTAAATATACATTTAATACTACAATGTTTTGTGTATTTCCTATTATATATTCGACCATAATACCGAACTCTAAAAAATATTAATGTTGTTATTTGTTGCTTAATTATTATATATTAATTATTAAATTGATATTCATATTTAAGTCACGGCTTTAACACTTGGCGACGAAGATATGGGATTATGCTGGAATATTAGGGAAAATACAAAAGTTATGCATTTTGTTTAATACATAGAGTCAATTGTCTGTCTGTATAGAAGTGAATAAATTGATGATCTGGTTTTAATGGAATGAATACAGATAGCAAATAGGGATTAGATATTTGTTTTGAATGTATCTCTTGCTGTAGAACATAGTGATGAATTATTGTGTTGCTTGTTACCAATCTTTGGCCATTTTTATATAGAAAAAATATACTTTACTTTTTGTCTGACCATGTGGATTTTAATCCACCATTGACCACATGGTGTGAATGAGTTGAGGCCTAGTTTCATTGCTTGGAAAGAAAAGGCGTACACCCTAGCTATCCAAGCTACGGGAGCGCCAAAGGGGAGAGTTCTGCAGCTGTAGTACTGCTTTAAATAATGGTCTAAAATATTTTAATCGTGGGTATCATCAAAATTATGATCCCTAGAGAAAACAAAACAAATAAAACTTAATGTACCACCACCATCCTAAACAAATGGTCGAAACTATCCTTAATGACGACAAGACCTATAGGCCACTAACCGCAGATCCTTCTGCGAAGTATCAGAGGGATTACAAAACCCTGCTGGATAAAGCCTTCGATAACGGTATATTGTCAAAGGAGGAGTATGGGGCTATCTACATCAAAAACTCTACAATCTCCACATTCTACTGCCTGCCTAAAATTCACAAGCAACAACAAACCCTGACTGCAAGGCCTATTGTCTCAGGGACCAACAACTTTACCAGCAAAGGCAGCATTTATGTGGATAGGATTTTACGTTCGTTTGTTGAAAACCTACCTTCGTACCTAAAAGACACTAAGGACACGTTGAAATGCCTAACATCAGTCACAGTACCCAGGGGCGCAACCTTATGTAGTCTGGACGTAGAGGCCCTATACTCCTCCATCCCACATGAGAGTTGCCTGGATCACACGGGTTTCTTCCTAGGGAAAAGGGGAGTTGAACACAGTACACACACTACTTTTGTACTGGACCTGCTGAGATTCATCCTCACACATAATTTTTTCATCTTCCAAAGTAAATATTACCATCAGGTGCAGGGGACTGCGATGGGGACTTCTTGTGCCCCATCGTACGCCAACCTGCACCTTGGATGGTGGGAGAGTGAGAGGGTATTTACTGAGCAAAACACCGACTTTACCGACTGTATCTTTATGTGGAAAAGGTACATAGACGACATCCTCATCATTTGGACTGGCACTCAATCACACTTTGAGTCCTTTGTCGAGACTCTCAACAGGAATAATCTGAATCTCCGACTCACTATGGAGTTTGGAGACCAGGCATTGAATTTTTTGGATTGCACATTTAGGATAACGGAGAATTTGGTGATTGAAACCACCCTATACCGTAAGCCCACCTCTACCAATAGCATGCTAAGATGGGAGAGCTACCACCCTGCTCCACTCAAAAGAGGGATCCCGGTGGGCCAATATCTCCGTCTGAGGAGAAATTGCTCGTCTATAGAGGATTTCAAACTCAAAGCAACTGAATTGAGACTCAGATTCAAACAAAGAGGCTATCCTAATCGCTGCTTAAAGCATGCCTATCAGCGAGCACTCAGTAGTACTCGCAATGATCTACTTATGGATGAGCCCAAGCAAGACTCAAAAAAACTAATCAGATGTGTAGCAAAATACGATGCTGGATGGGACAAGGTAAAGAGAATAATGGGTCGTTTTTGGCCTTTGCTTACACAAGATCCACATTTAAAGGACACCATCTCCACCAGGGTGTCCATTACAGCGAAGAGAGGTAGAAACTTAAAGGAGATGTTGGTACCTAGTTACCTCTCCACCCCCAAAAAAACTAATACCACATGGTTGACTGTACACGGCACGTACCAGTGTGGGAAGTGTGTCGCTTGCACATACATAGCCAAAGGGTCAAAAACCCTCACTAACTATAATAACACTGTGGAGATTCCCATAAAACAGTTTTTCAACTGCAATACCCAGGGAATGGTGTATTTACTCACGTGCAAGTGTGGCAAGAAATAAAAAAAAGTTTTTGTTGTATATTGCCCTGGGAAGGGGATACGCTATTTAATAGAAATTCCTGAGAGACCAGGAAATATACAATAAGTGATACGTGAGTGTACTGGTTAAATTGCAGACATATTGGCCCAGAACCTTTAATCGAGCCGGAAAAGAGGCTGCTGTATGTTTGCTGCTCTATAATTTTGCGGGGGCGGTCACCCCCATGCGGAAAGCCACTGCCATCACAGGGTGGTTAGTTGTGCAGGCCCTTAGCCGCGAGGTGCAAGCATGTCCGTGGAAAGGCTAGAAATTAATATGGAGTCACTCATAGCTGTCAGAAGTGTTGAACTTTGAGACATATTGACTATATCCTTTCAGAGGCGGAAGAGGTGTTGTGGTTCACTCCTCTATAATTTAACCAAAGGGTGGAGAGTTATTAAACATGTTTAGGTTGGCTAGAAATGTGTTTCAGAAAGCAGCTATTAGCTTATTGTTTTTAAGAGCCTTGTAAAAAAAAAAAAAAAAAATTAAGAAAGTTATCTTGTTGAAAAAATTATTTATAAAATGAAAAGCTGAAGGAGTGTGTTTACATGTCTGTGTGTGTATATATATATATATATTCTAAGTAAAATATTTGCAGTATACGCTACAAGTGACTAGGAAAGTAATCCTGATCTGTTTTCTAACTTTTTCAAATGTAGCAGAAACCAGAGGTGGACATTGGAACACAGATAGAATATCAGATGGAGACCAGTGTTTAAATGTTGACCTTTGATGAGCTATTGAATGTTTTATTTTATTGTCTATTTAACATGTCTATGCTATGCTTTTGTGCATACTATTCTCTTATTTCTAGTGATTGTATTGCACTTGAAAACTTTATGTATTACTCATAAGTCCATTTGAAATTCTGTATTGCTTAAAAGTAGCCTTTTGTGTCAGTTTTATATTACCCTGGGAAGGGGATTAGCTATTGTATATCCCTGAGAGACCAGGAAATATAAAATAAGTAATACGTGGGTTTATTGTGTATCTGCCTAGCGGGTGAACTGCCATAACGTGGGCTGTAAACTTAGTTACAGTAGCGGGTGGGGAACTTAGGCTAGGGGGTACTGAGCATATCTGCATAGTGGGTGAACTGCCATAACGTGGGCTGTAAACTTAGTTACAGTAGCGGGTGGGGAACTTAGGCTAGGGGGTACTGAGCATATCTGCATAGTGGGTGAACTGTCATAACGTTGGCTGTAAACTTAGTTACAGCAGCGGGTGGGGAATTTAGGCTAGGGGGTACTGAGTATTGGACTTTTAGTGACTAGGAAATACATATATTGATTGTTGTATGTATGTATGTATGTATGCTTGCCTGGGAAAGGGGGTATTGACCCATAGGGACCAGGGGGTATTTGTGTAAACCGAACTGGGGTGGGAGGTCTCTAACCCCATTGTCCAGTAGGTGCTTGATTTGTGTCTGTTTAAAGTGCATGAGTGGTTGCAGTTCAAAAAAAAAACCCCAAAAAACGGAAGAGTGATAAGAGAGATAAGAGAAAGTAGGCATTTTGGGTTATCTATACATGTTTAAATAGAAGGGTGGTAAATAGGAATGTAATTGTTTTGCTTAATGTTTAGATTAAATTGGTTAAATACAGCAGTGATAACAAGTGTTTAGATTAAATTGGTAAATGCAGCAGTACTAACGAGTGTTTGGGTTAAATTGGTAGATACAGCAGTGATATTGTGTTTTTATCTCTGAATCAGTAGTGTGCTGGATGTGAAGAGAGGTGTGTAGGTATTTATCCAAACGCCATAGGGAAAAATATGGTTAAGACACCACAATCAAATGGTACTTGTGATGATTGGCACAGTTATTTGCCATTTATGTTTGTGTTCGTCATTGCCTGTGTTTTCATTCAAGAACTTTCAAGCAAGGATATTTTAAGAAGAAGCACTGGACACTATGCTCAACTGTTGCTGTAAGGAGAAAAAATATTGCAGCTAAGAGTGGTGAGAGTCGGAACAAAATGCATCAGGAGCAGGAAACTGTTATGTCAAGGTGGTTAATGGTATAAAGAAAGAAAAAACAAAACAATGTGACCACAAACACACAAAAGTCCTTGATCACATGAACTGTTATGAGAAGAAATACTGAAGCTGCGAGTAATGGGAGTAAGTAAAATAATACAGCCAGAGCAGGATACTGTGACAATTGACCACAAACACACAGAAGTCCCTGCACACATGAACTGTAAATACAAAAATCCTACGTCCTTGTTTGCTCAAATTATTTCATTCATCCCTGTCTCCATGCGTATGTTCTATGAGACTGTCGAAGAATAGAGTATCCAGTTTCCAGGACTAATGTTTGTGAAAATTCCAGGCACACAGACCAGCCAGAGGCTACAGAAATCGAGTTGGTCTGTGCCATGATTCATAGGTGTTATGAGTTTGTGGTGTCTAATACTATATTAAGCTCCAAAACACATCCTCACATGAACACAATATCATTGGTTAATCTAATAAAACATGGTTTGAGTTGTCTATTATTACAAGGGTGGGTATTTGCCTATTTAAGGCCAAGGTTTCCCAACTGCTAATGCATGTACTCAGAGGTTATTATAAGGGTGGGTAAGTGCTTATTTAAAAATAAAAAATAAAAAAATTTGAATAAGCAATAAAGTGTCATAACTTTACGGGTAAATGGGTATCATTCTTCAAAAGGTGGGTTTTGTTGTAGGGCAGGTACTGTTAAAATAGGGTAGATTCAAGATGTACGGGTTTATAATGTTTGTTTTATGACATAAGTCAAAGGGTGGTTTGTAATGGTATTTATTAATTAATGACTTTTTGTCATAAAAAAGCTTAATGCTTTAGACGCACCACTAGATGTCAGTAAAGCATAATGAGCTTAATGCTTTAGAGGCACCACTAGGGGTCAGTGTGCTAACCCATGTGCTTATGGCAGTGACATCACAGGCCAGCCTACTTACTGGATAAAACCAAATAGTAGGAGGAGATCAGTCTCTTTTTCCTTTGCTTGCATTGATTGAACATGTAGCTGACTGTATAGCTCCAGCCAAACAGGCTGGAGCCGTATATGTAATCTATTATAACAGCTGGCAACTGTTATAGCCTTTTGTAAGTAATATGTTGTAGTTTTGTATTGTGTAATTATTGTAGTAAATTGACATTCTGCTAGCATTTGTTTAATTGTTATTATAATTATATTAAATATGCATTTAATACTTTTGTGTATTTCCTATTATATATTCGACCATAATACCGAACTCTAAAAAAATATTAATGTTGTTATTTGTTGCTTAATTATTATATATTAATTATTAAATTGATATTCATATTTAAGTCACGGCTTTAACCAAGGGCGTATTAGCCACGAGGCAAACAAGGCATTTGCCTTGGGCGGCATTTTTCAGGGGGCGGCAAAAAAAGCCGCCCCCAAATGCCCAAGGCAAATGTCTAGTTAGCCTTGCGGCTAACAAGGCATGCTGGGTGGGTGGGTGGGCGGGCGGCGAGGGAGCACTTCCTCTGAGCTGTCTGCTCAGCTCCCTCGCGCGCCGCAGAGTGAGGCTGGGAGCCGGAATATGACGTCATATTCCGGCTCCGCCTCCCAGCATCACTCTGCGGCGCGCGAGGGAGCTGAGCAGACAGCTCAGAGGAAGTGCTCCCTTGCCGCCCGCCCACCCACCCGCACTGCCCAGCAGCCACTGGACCACCAGGGAGACAGATACCCCCCCCAGCATTCCCAAAGGTAAGGAGGCTGGGGGGTTAAATTTAAAAAAAAAAAAAAATGTATTAAATATGTGAGTGAGTGAGTGTGTTTGTATGTCTGTGTATGTCTGTTAGTGTGTCTGTGTGTGTGTATGTCTGTAAGTGTGTGTTTGTTAGTGTGTGTGTCTGTTAGTGTGTGTGTGTGTCTGTTAGTGTGTGTGTGTGTGTGTATGTCTGTAAGTGTGTGTTTGTTAGTGTGTGTGTATGTCTGTAAGTGTGTGTGTGTCTGTTAGTGTGTCTGTGTGTGTCTGTTAGTGTGTGGGTCTGTGTGTGTGTGTCAGTGTGTGTGTGTGTGTGTCAGTGTGTGTGTCAGTGTGTGTGTGTGTGTCTGTTAGTGTGTCTGTGTGTGTCTGTTAGTGTGTGGGTCTGTGTGTGTGTCAGTGTGTGTGTGTGTGTGTGTGTCAGTGTGTGTGTTAGTGTGTGTGTGTGTATGTTAGTGTGTTTGTCTGTTAGACTGTGTGTGTCTGTTAGACTGTGTGTGTGTGTCTGTTAGTGTGAGTGTGTGTGTGTGTATCTGCTAGTGAGTGTGTGTGTTAGTGTGTGTGTGTGTTTCTGTTACCTAGTGTATGCGTATTTGTCAGTGAATGTGTGTGTGTGTATTTAGAAGGCGGGACGGGGGAAGGGTTGGGGAGGGTTGGGTGGGGGTGGCGTGGGCGGGAGGGGGGCGCCTGAGTTTTGTCCTGCCTAGGGCAGCACAAAACCAGGATACACCACTGGCTTTAACACACCCCCATTACCCAATCCAAATAAAAATTAACCCCTTCCCTGCCAGTCGTTCAATGTATTATACTGTGATCTAATTTTTTTTAACCCCTGAGGATTACCTTTTATTCATTTTTTTTTAACCCTCAGGGGTTTAATTTATGTAATTAATTAATTTAAATATTTTATATTTATATATTTTGCTAGCTGGGGTGGTTGGTAGTTATGGTGAAAGTGGGGTGAAAGTTAGTGTTACTGTTACTGTTAGTGCTGCTTACTGCTAATTAGGGGCTAACGGTAAAAAAAAAAAAAGCTTATACAAATGTTAAATCTGTAATAAAAAAGTTTAGGAAAGTTCAAAAAAATTAATAAGCAAAACAAAAGTTTAAAAACTAGTTTTAAAAAGTAAAAAAGTTTAAAAAAGTAAAAAAAAATACATTTAAAAATGCTCATTACCACTACACCTGTAACAAACTAGAGAAAATATTAAGGTTCAAAATACGCCTTTTGAATTAACACAGGGTATATTTTCTAATAAATAGTATGTGTTTGTGGGGAAGTTCCAATAACCAACCATCTAAACTACTCCAAAATGGAACATGGACACAGCGTAAAACTTCAAAGTTAGAAAAAAACTGAATGGCTGCATCTCAAATGTGTCCCTTCAACATCCACATATACCTGGCAAAGGTACATATGGGGGTATTGCTGTACTCAGACGACATATCTGAGCAACATATGTAGTATTATACAGCCGTAGCACACTTGCAAAATATACTGTGAAAACTCACTTTGTGTGTCAAAAAGGCAGAAAAGGTTCAAAATATGCCTTTTGAAATACCCTGGGATGTCTTTAAGAAATGGTATGCCTTTATGGTGCAGTTGTAATATGTAGCCTATTCAAGTGCTCCAAAGTGGGACACGGATGCATCAAAACCCTCCATGAAAATTCACACATAAAAACCTGATCTTGTAACGTCTCTTTTACAGCACTGTAACTTCACAAAATAGTGTCTAGGTCATACATTGGGCATATTGTTTTACTCAGAAGGTGTAACTAAGTATAATTTGGGGGATTTTTATTACAGTGGTACATATTAAGTGTAAGAAATACTCAGCAAAATGCAACATATATGTAAAAATGCCATTCCCCCCTCCCATTTTGGTGAAAAAATGGTGACAAGGTAAGGCACAATATACACCATATAAGATACCCTGGGGTGTCTGCTTTATCAAATAAAAAAACCCTGTGTGGGGTCATTTGAACAGTCACACTGCTAGAATATCCTAAAATGAGACATAGGCCTGTCAAATCCATCTACGAAAATTCTAACTATAGAAACTGAAATAGCCTTGTCTCTTATATGGCACTGTAGCTTTACAGAAAAGTGCCAAAGGCATACAATGGGGGTATCGTTATACTCAGCAGATGTAGCTGAACACAATATGGGGAGAAATTCTGTGCAGGAATAGCGCACACACCAGCTTTACGAAATATGCATGAGAAGTTCTTTGTTGTAAGTTTGTGTGTCAAAAACAAAAATACAAACATTTACTCCAATATTTAGCAGAGATTGGCGGTGCAATGGCTACGTAGAAAGTGTCAAAATTACCTTAAAGGGACACTATAGTCACCTGAACAACTTTAGCTTAATGAAGCAGTTTTGGTGTATAGAACATGCCCCTGCAGCCTCACTGCTCAATCCTCTGCCATTTAGGAGTTAAATCCCTTTGTTTATGAACACCTCCCTGCATGTGACTTGCACAGCTTTCCATAAACACTTCCTGTAAAGAGAGCCCTATTTAGGCTTTCTTTATTGCAAGTTGTGTTTAATTAAGATTTTCTTATCCCATGCTATGTTAATAGCTTGCTAGACCCTGCAAGAGCCTCCTGTATGTGATTAAAGTTCAATTTAGAGATTGAGATACAATTATTTAAGGTAAATTACATCTGTTTGAAAGTGAAACCAGTTTGTTTCTTTTTTCATGCAGGCTCTGTCAATCATAGCCAGGGGAGGTGTGGCTAGGGCTGCATAAACACAAACAAAGTGATTTAACTCCTAAATGACAGTGAATTGAGCAGTGAAATTGCAGAGGAATGATCTATACATTAAAACTGCTTTATTTAGCTAAAGTAATTTAGGTGACTATAGTGTTCCTTTAAGGAAATAGCCTCTGATGTCTACTTTATATAAATATATACTTTTGTGTGGCAATTTTGTTTTCTTCTATGGCTTAAAAGACAAACATACCAAATTCTAAAATCGCTCCACATTAAAAGTTTATTTTACTCCTTGTGTTTTGTGACGTGTAACTACCAAAAAAAACGTAAAATCCTAGACACGTTATATAAAACTGTAAAAAACACACAATTTTTCATTTTTTTGCATTTTTCTTTTTTTATAATAAATACACATTTATATATATATATATATATATATATATATATATATATATATATATATATGTTACATCAAATTAAAGCCCTTTCTGTCCTTTAAAAACTGTATATGCTATGTGTCGGTGCAATAAATTAGTAATATGCAAATTGCAGTTGAATGCAAACAACAAAAAATGCAAAAAAAAAATGCAAAAAAGTGCAAGACAAGCTTCTGAAGCTCTGTCCTTAAGGGGTTAAACAGCAATTTCAAGTCTCACAGAATGTACTAGTTTGATTTAAAAAGCACCTCACCTGGGCAAAAAATAATGGCGGTTTAGTTACAGTACATGATCATACGTTGCACACACTGCCACAACGCCATTGTACCCCATTCTCGGCAGATCCTACTTTAGCAGCCTAATGCCTTCTCTTATGAGATGAATCCACTTACTTGGGAAATTCTTCCTCCTGGGACTCTCTGTAGGTGAAGATTAAATAGGCCCTGGAACGTGGCACCTGTGAGAAGGAGGGGTGCAAAACCAAGGAGTTGGCCTGGACTTCAAAATATATAAATGAAACCAAGAGGGCTGCACTCACCTGAACATGCATACATTATAGGGTAAAAGAAAAGAAAATCCTCAGAGGCCTGAGAGAGTAAAGGGCAAGCTGCTGTTCCTCTAGGAGTCCCCCTAGGTATGCCGACAGCCATAAAAGTCATGGGGTAAGACTCATGGGGCCCAAGGTTTAGAATATGAGTTAAAATCCTTTAGTATATCTTTATTAAGTTTTATTTAGTAATGTCTCTGAACATATCTAAACCAAAAAGAAAAAAAGAAAAAGAGAAAAAAATATAATGGTAGTGAAACACAAAATCAAACGTGTTAGTGATGTTAAAAAGGAAAAGCTCGGGGGGCAGAGCCTAACAGCGCACAAGAGCAGTCGCCATATTCCGAAGCTCCTGGGTGCCCAACTTAAAATAGGCAAACATCAGCGACATCTCGCCAGCCACAACATACCTGTAGTTGGCATCATACTCAGGGCACCGTCCGGATTCGACCGATGCCTTTCTTTCTGGCTCCGGGCAGAAAATACCGCAACCGAGGCTCTAAGGCCTACCGCGCAGACGGCCGGCCGCAAGTGACAGCGGGAGAATATTGGGGAGACCTGGACTTCACCAACTTGCTACCACCCTACCTCCCGGGCAGTGAAATGGGGAGAAAGTCCCTAAGGACACCCGCAAACGCCGCGAAAACGCAGCGTGAACTAGGCCAGATGTGGCCGTCACAGACTCCAGCAAGTGACTCCAAAGAATCCTCTAGAGAGAAGGACTCGATACCCCAGCAACCGGAGAGCGGGAACTCACCCTGGAGCCCACTCCAGGCCACCCAAGAGACAGCCAGCACATCAGGGCCTCTGGCTCCTGCCACAAAGCAGGACATACAGGAGATGCTCACAGGCCTCCAATCCAATCTCATGGCGATGTGGAAAGCAGATCTGGCAACACTAACCACAGAGGTACAAACAGTAGCAGCACGCTCCCAAGCCACAGCAGCAGAAGTACTGGCCCTGCAACAGGACTTCCAGGCCCTAAAAGACAGGGTACTCCAAATCCAAACAGCCCAGACTGAAACAAACAGACAAGTGAACACTCTCGACGATAGAGGCAGGAGAAAAAATATAAAGATTAGAGGAGTCCCAGAAAACATACCCCTGGAAGAACTGCCGCACTTCGTGAGACGGCTGGTGGCGTCCCTCCTACCGGCGAAACAAGCTAAGTACTTCACGTTTGATGGGGTGTATAGGATAGCTAAATCCCCTACAGCCCCAGCCACAGCACCAAGAGACGTCATCCTCAGGTGCTAAACTGTTGCCGACAAACTAGGCCTAACTGCAGCGCTTAAGGGGAAATCCCCATATGACTTTGAAAACAGCCATATCTCGTTCTTTCAGGACTTGAGCAGGGCTACCTTAATTTGGCGCAAGAGCATGCAACCACTCACAAGGGCATTACAAGAGGAAAACCTGACCTATAGGTGGGCAACTCCAAACACCCTGTGGGTTACTAAGGACGGACAATCCTTCAAAGCTACGGCCCCGACGGACGCACCAGCCCTGCTGACAGCGCTGGGCATCCCCGCTGCTGGAACCTCAACACCGGGAACAACTCATCCCCACCCCGAAACGGATGCCGTCATCTACACTAGCGCACAGAAAGAAGCAGGGACCTACTACCTGAAAAGACGATGACAACCGCAGAGCCCCAAGAGCATCACGCATTGTTTATTGTTGCAAGCCAAGGCTGCTGGGACATATAAGTTAAAATTATTTTAATCAACCAAAGTTCATTTGACAGTTTATTTTCCTTAGTTCCTCTATGTTCACACCTGCTGATACGCTCCACTTACACGACCGCAGTAGGGCGCTAGAGCCTCTACTGACCCGGAACCCTTGACACACGGGTTTGGTAAACCTGCCAGGAGGCACCTTAAAGCACCCTCCCCCCCCCTTTTACCCTAGGTTACAGGGATAGAAATCACAGGGGCACACAAGGGTCACCACTTACACGCTGACCTCCAAAACAAGGGTCACACCTCCAATGGAGACCAATAACCCCACATAATCATAGCCTATGTCATGCGGCTCACCACTTGCTCCCCACATAGGAGACTACTGCAGCAGACACGTAGAGCGTCAGGAAGGAGCAATATCTTCATGGCACACCGCAAACAAAAGAAGCGGACATACCTACAGACAAATCTCACTCGGCACTCCCAACAGAGACACACTCACTATGGAGATACATTACAAATACATAGGTCACCCCGGTACAACCACACAGCCCAACCAAAACAAAATGTGCGACTTATTGAATGCCATGTTAATTGTATAACTGTGAATTTTAGACCACATGAAAGTGGCAACCACAAATGATCTGTATTATGCAACATGCACCAAAAATAAAGAATTAAAAAAAAAAAAAAAGGAAAAGCTCGGTGCAGGCTATGCATATACAAAAATCACTGTTAGTCAATAATAGTAAGTTGACTTATACAGTCAATACATTAAAAAAAATGTCATCTGTTTGGGGGCATCCTATCAAAGTTTGATAGCTAGTAATAAACAGCACTTTGTCTAAATAATAAGAAACTCAAAGTGCAGAGCAGAAAATCAGGACGCTATAACCTGTATGTGTTCAGCTCATAATAGATAGATTGGGACCATATTCAGATAATCTCTCCTCTCTTATAGTTCTAAATAGAAGGTTTTAATGGAAGAGATAAAACTGTTTGCTGTTTTAATAATGCCGGTAGTGCTATTTAGAGGATAGGTTACTAAGGCAACCGTAGCTACATACATGCGAGGATAGAGCAAGGTTACTTACAATATAATAATTTCAAGTATATTCTTCAGTATTAATATATATAGTAAACCTAATGTATGATAATATTAAATATATATCTTAGTATTAATGCATACGGTAAACTCAATATGTAATCCTAAAACAACGGATCCTCAAAATATATAATAGACACACCTTCAACACATAATCTGTTACAGATCAAACCAGTGAATTCAAGAGAGATCTGGAATCAGAAACAGCTACAGGCAGACTAAAGCTAACACACTGTCTTAATTGGTCCAAATCTGCACTAATCTCGGTTATATACGGTTATAATGGGTGCTGAGAAGGCATTTGTAACGGAGCTCCGTGTACCCCGACCGAGTACCCTCCGTTGACGGATGCTCCTAGCGCTCTCAGAGGACTCCAAGCACTGCAGACGACACCACAACCACCGCAGGCTCCACAACCGCCGTAGCTTAACTGGAGCCGCGCCGTCTTCCTTCCACCCTGGATCGGCTTCTGTCCTCCAGGACCGTGTGGGGAAGACCTCTCCTCCAGGAGAGCGTATCCGGAACAAGCTCTTACAAGAGCTAAGTGATTAAGAGCTCAGGGGAATATGCAGCGCATAGCAGTCCCCAGTGAGATATAGCAGTTCCCTCCAATAACGAGACACGGCTACGTATTGAGGGTCAGAAGAGGTCTGAGGACTGGAACACCCAGCCTGCTTTTTATTAGGATCAGGTACATACAGGACACTCCCAGGGGGAGGATGAAATTGACCAATCACAT
This sequence comes from Pelobates fuscus, assembly GCF_036172605.1. Classification (NCBI taxonomy): domain Eukaryota; kingdom Metazoa; phylum Chordata; class Amphibia; order Anura; family Pelobatidae; genus Pelobates; species Pelobates fuscus. The sequence goes on from NC_086327.1 coordinate 57,805,708, forward strand.
GCATGGTAACACCCCCACGTCTCCTCCCCTCAGATAAACACATAACCCAATTAAAACGTACATTATTTTACCCAAGTCCTGGATGTACCCCAAAAACAGGGGGTACAGCTTTAAGTCTGGTATCCCCAAATAGCCCTTGTTCAAAATTCTTGCCATCCATTCGCATCTTTGTAATCGCTAGAATCCCCATACTAAGTTAAGTATAACTACCGAACGGCCGGTCGTTCGGTAGTTTCCGTACGTAGTTCTGGATGTCTGGAGGTCTTAGCGGTATTCGCCTGTTTGTGCTTCCGATTTCAGTTCCATGCGTTCACAGGCAAACACCGCTGTTCGCACGCAAGATGGCCGCGAACACGTGTAAAAGTCCCGAAATGGCGGCCACCTATTCAGAGCACAAAGAATTCGTATGAAATCATACGAACGGCTGTATTCTCCAGTAATGGTATTCCCATGCAATATATTCGCCTAAATCCCCTGGCTGTTCGGTTATATTAGCAGTCCAGACCTACAGCATAGTTAAAGGGTTCAAGACAGCCTAATACAAATCCATATGCCCGAATACAGGGTTTACAGTGCAATATAGTCCAGGACCATAGTCGCAGGGGAGGAGGCAGGCAAGCAGGCCTCTCCAGGACAAAGTGGCGAAGGGCACTTCGTCACACATCTCCCCTTTGGGGGGAAGACTAACCAGGCACCTGACCTTCTGTCGGTCAGTGCCTCCGTTAGTCGATCCACCAACCCACAATAAACAGATGTCCGAGTAGCCCCCCCACAACATCAAAGTACAGGAACAGCCCACCCACAACACACAGTCACTGCATCTGGGTATTTGGCTGTGGTAATGAGGCCACATGCCGAGGGTACTTGAAGGGCAGAGGCCAACTTCGCTCTGCCCAGATGCCAGCTCTTCTGCTGGGGTAGCCTGCAGGACATCAGGCTCTGGACCAGGGAAAAAGGTAGGGCAGAGGCCGACTGCACTCTGCCCAGCTGCCAGCTCGTCTGCTGGGATGCTTGGGACATAGTCCGGCTCAGTAGCCAAGGGAACATGGACGTCAGTAGGGGTTAACATTGCCTCTGTTAACTCTGGTGCCACGCTAGGAGTTACCTGGGGAGGGGAATTTGTACTTACCCCCTCCTCTGGGTGTCCCGGTGAGGGTAGTTGGGGATCTGGAAAGGCTGTCCAGCATCCCTGTAGGTCAGGCACAGAGACCACGGTCCCATCTGCGCCGTCTGGGGGATTGGTGTCTCCCCTTGTTAGGGTAAGCTGCCGCTGGGGAGAGGGGGTGCTGTGCTCCTTTCCCGGAACCACAGGCTGCCGCTGGAGAGGGAGACCGCCTGTCTCCACTCCCGTAACATTGTCCTGTTGCTGTGGAGAGGGACCAACTGTCTCTGCTCTCTGTAGGACACACTGCTGCTGGGGGGGAAGGTCGGCACCTTCGGCCCCTTGGGGTACACACTGCCGCTGGAGAGGGAGACCGCCTGTCTCCACTCCCTTACCATTGTCCTGTTGCTGTAGAGAGGGACCAACTGTCTCTGCTCTCTGTAGGACACACTGCTGCTGGGGGGGGAAGGACCGCACCTTAGGCCCCCTGGGGTACACACTGCCGCTGGAGAGGGAGACCGCCTGTCTCCACTCCCTTACCATTGTCCTGTTGCTGTAGAGAGGGACCAACTGTCTCTGCTCTCTGTAGGACACACTGCTGCTGGGGGGGAAGGACGGCACCTTCGTCCCCCTGTAACTCCCACTGCCGCTGGAGATCTGGGTTGGTTGCCCAGCATCCCTGTAGGGCCGGTAGAGAGACCTCGGTCCCATCTCTACCTGCCATCTGGAGGGCATCGCCGGACCAGTCAGGGAGGTCTGGTTCTGCTTGTCGGGTAGGTTGGGGCTGCACGAAGCTGAGTAGGTGTAGGTAGTCCTGCTCCAGCTCCCACTCCCTTGTTGCCAGGTGGGTCATGTCTTTTCTCACCTCTCGTTCGTCAGCCCAGACATACATGCCCATCCGGTAGTCGTAGATGTCCCAGAACCTAAACTCCTCCGTGCTGCCGAAATCAGGCTCCTCCTCCATGGCGTCCAGAAGTAGACCAGGACCATCATAATCATCCCCCTCCGGTAAGTCGTGCTCGGCTGTCCAGGGAGTAAGTCGAATGGTATGCCACCAGAGGGCCTGGTATGCGTTGTCTAGCCCGATCTCTCGCCATACCAGGGTCTCTAGTCTTGCCACCCATTCATCCAGGGGCTGCTCTCCCAATAGACACATTCGCATTGCCACACGCTTCTGTAGCCGCTGCTCATCACTGGGGAGACTCTCACCTCGCCGCCACTGGGCGTCTTCCAGGGCATCATACCAGAGTTCCTTTCTGGCTGCATCCCTGTAATCTGCGGCCTCCTCCTCCTCCTCCTTATCATGGAACGCTGTCCGCAAACCAGCTGATTCCATCCTGTTGTAGCCAGGGGCGCTGCCCGATGGCTAGCGTTGCCCTCAATTGTAACTCCAACGTTACCAGTGTCTCTGAGCTGCTTCTCCTCGCACTAGGACGCCATCCCACCGCTGCCACCAATGTAACGGATCACCTGGCACCCCGACTGGGTACCTCCGTTGATGGATGCTCCTAGCGCTTCTTGAGGATTCCAAGCACTCTAACCGACAACACAACCACCGCAGGACGAACCTCTCTTCCTTCCAGAGCGAAGCAGGAACGAGCTCTTAAAAGAGCTTAGGAGTGATTATAGCAAGGGAATATGCAGAGCATAGCAATCCCTTGTAGCAGATTCCCCCAATAAGAGACAGGACTCCAAATTGAGGGTGAAGTAGAACTGACAAAATCTTTATTTTACTTGGGACTAGCCCATTTGGTCATTACATTAACATTGCTGTGAAAACTCAATAAAATTACAAACAGTCAAATCATAGCAGGCAACATTCAGTGACTTATTATAACATAATTACATATTTATAAATAGGTGGGGAAGACCATAATTAACACAAATGTCTCTCCTGCATGCAGAATTAGCGATATGCAAATCTACCCGAATATGCAAATTACCAGTCTTGCTATTCAGGTAGTGCATATTACTGTTGCTACCAACAGAGAGCACTACACAAGCTCCATAGCCAAATCCACCTAAGGGGTAGCAATCCTCAGCAGTACAGGAGAGCAGGCAATACATCTCAGGGGCCATAGTCACATGGCAGGAGGCTGGCAATCAGTCTTCTCCAATGCCCAGTGGCAAGGCTGGTACCGCCACATTTCTCCCCTTTTCCAAACAGACTAACAGGGTATCTGACCTCCTGCCGGTCAGTGCCCTGGTTAGTCCAGCAACCCACCCACGAAGCACAAACAGTAATACAGCCTACCCACAATACATGGTTACTACACCTGGGTAAAAGATTAGCTCGTCCATGTCCAGGTGCCTCAACAAGGCTGTGTGGGGTACTGATAGGCTGCCTTGGTGGGTTGCTGAGTGCCAGCGCTACCACGGGAGTAGCCTGGTTGGAGCCATGCTGAAAAGAAGAGTTGGTAGGCTCCTCTCTCGGGATCTGGGGCTGCTGCTGGAGGGGGAGACCGACTGTCTCCCATTTGGTTACATAGTCCTGCTGCTGGAGGGGGAGACCGACTGTCTCCCCTTTGGCTAAACAGCCCTGCTGCTGGTGGACAGGACCGACTGTCCCTACCCCTAGTGGTGCAGGTGCAGAGACCACGGTCCCATCTGCACTGTTGTGGAGCTTACTGTCTCCCCTTGGTGGGTTAAGCTGCTGCTGGGGAGAGGGGGTAACAAGCTCCTCTCCCATACATACTTTCAGCTGCTGGGGAGAGGGGGTAACAAGCTCCTCTCCCATACATACTTTCAGCCGCTGGGGAGAGAGACTAACTGTCTCCTCTCCTAATGACACACACTGCTGCTGGGGAGGAAGGACTCCACCTTTGGCTCCCTGAGACTCACTGGACTGCTGGGGAGAGGGACCAACTGTCTCCTCTCCTAAGGACACACACTGCCGCTTGGGAGGAAGGACTGCACCTTCGGCTCCCTGAGACTCACTGGACTGCTGGGAAGAGGGACCAACTGTCTCCTCTCCTAAGGACACACACTGCCGCTGGGGAGGAAGGACGGCACCTTCAGCTCCCTGGGATACATACTGCCGCTGGGGATCTGGGCCGACTGCCCAGCATCCCTGTAGGGCCGGTAGAGAGACCTCGGTCCCATCTCCACCTGCCAGCTGGGTGTCTTCCCAGGACAAGTCAATAAGATCTTCCATCTCTGGTGCTGGTTGGGACATATGTGGTACAGTACCAAGGTCCCCTGATAACAGGCTTGGTTGCTGGGGAGGAAGAACTAAACTCAATGCTTCCAGTGGCATACAGTCAATAAGCCCCATCATGTCAGAGACAGGCGGCGTTATACATTGGAATAGGCAAACATAATCCTGTTCTAGTTCCCACTCCCGGTTGGCAAGAAAAGATAGATCTGGCTGAATGGCATCGATCTCCGTAAGGTCCCAGTTGTCTGCCCGCTCAGCTCGGATGGACCAGAAGCGAGCAATGTCGGTGTCTCCGAACCAGAGACTAGTTTCAATAGTATCCCACTCGATCAGCCATGGGTAGAGGTGGTAAGCATGCCACCGCAGGGCCCGATAGGAATCATCCAGCCACACCTCAGTCTCAACTAGCGTCTCCAGTTCGCTTACCCATTCCTCTGAGGGCTGGTTTCCCAATAATGGCATCCGCAGCTCTAGTTGTTCTGCTTGGCGCTGGTTAGTGGTCAGGATTTCCTCGAACCGGAAGGGTCGAATTTCGTCGATGTCCTCCTTCCAGAGATCGGTACGAAGCGCCACCCTCCACTCTGTCTCTTTTTCCTCTGGGATAGGATACTCCATACTGCGCATCACATCCTGTAGTCGCTGCTGGAGCCTGGCATCAAAGGGAGATAATGCACGGCCTTCCATCTCTGAAGTAGTGCTGGTTTTCCCAAGGCTAGGAAGCCATCCCACCGCTGCCACCAATGTAACGGAGCTCCGTGTACCCCGACCGAGTACCCTCCGTTGACGGATGCTCCTAGCGCTCTCAGAGGACTCCAAGCACTGCAGACGACACCACAACCACCGCAGGCTCCACAACCGCCGTAGCTTAACTGGAGCCGCGCCGTCTTCCTTCCACCCTGGATCGGCTTCTGTCCTCCAGGACCGTGTGGGGAAGACCTCTCCTCCAGGAGAGCGTATCCGGAACAAGCTCTTACAAGAGCTAAGTGATTAAGAGCTCAGGGGAATATGCAGCGCATAGCAGTCCCCAGTGAGATATAGCAGTTCCCTCCAATAACGAGACACGGCTACGTATTGAGGGTCAGAAGAGGTCTGAGGACTGGAACACCCAGCCTGCTTTTTATTAGGATCAGGTACATACAGGACACTCCCAGGGGGAGGATGAAATTGACCAATCACATGCATGGTAACACCCCCACGTCTCCTCCCCTCAGATAAACACATAACCCAATTAAAACGTACATTATTTTACCCAAGTCCTGGATGTACCCCAAAAACAGGGGGTACAGCTTTAAGTCTGGTATCCCCAAATAGCCCTTGTTCAGGGGAACAGTCTGTCCAAAAATCAGCCCATTCGGATGAATGGTTCGGGAGATACAGAGCTCCAAAGTTTTGACCGACCGCACAGACCAACTAGCCGAAAATAGTTCCATGAGTTTTGGCCTTGCGGTCGGTCTCCGTTCGCACGGTAAAATAGACGAAATTCTTGCCATCCATTCGCATCTTTGTAATCGCTAGAATCCCCATACTAAGTTAAGTATAACTACCGAACGGCCGGTCGTTCGGTAGTTTCCGTACGTAGTTCTGGATGTCTGGAGGTCTTAGCGGTATTCGCCTGTTTGTGCTTCCGATTTCAGTTCCATGCGTTCACAGGCAAACACCGCTGTTCGCACGCAAGATGGCCGCGAACACGTGTAAAAGTCCCGAAATGGCGGCCACCTATTCAGAGCACAAAGAATTCGTATGAAATCATACGAACGGCTGTATTCTCCAGTAATGGTATTCCCATGCAATATATTCGCCTAAATCCCCTGGCTGTTCGGTTATATTAGCAGTCCAGACCTACAGCATAGTTAAAGGGTTCAAGACAGCCTAATACAAATCCATATGCCCGAATACAGGGTTTACAGTGCAATATAGTCCAGGACCATAGTCGCAGGGGAGGAGGCAGGCAAGCAGGCCTCTCCAGGACAAAGTGGCGAAGGGCACTTCGTCACAGCATTAAATTCCATACACAGGTGAAAAATAAATATAACTGCCAAACCCAGAAAATTACCTAAGTAAATGTTCAAAGTATAGTTCCAAGGCTACAATAATCTACCCAGATACGTACTTGACACAATCAAGCTGCCTCAGTAAGTGCTAGAGATCGCTACCAAATGGAAAATGTCTGAATAGATATTAACACAAATAAATGGAAAGTAAGGTAGTAGTCTTCCTATCTAAGAGGCTGCTTTTAATGGTTAAGTCGATCCTCAAACTGCAAATTTTAAAGCTATTACCAAGTTCATAAACTAAAGTAATCCCCTCATATTACAAGACCTAACCTGATTAAAAAGAAAAGAAAACGTCTAACTCGACGCGCGTTTTTAGCGCTCTAAGGCGCCTTTGTCAAGAGAATTTCCATGCCGGGTGCCCGCCCGGTCTTTTAAAGGGATGGGACACGCCTCCAAAATAGTGCGTCATTGAGCCAAGTCCAGATTCATAACGTCAGAAGGACGGAGGCTGCACAGAGAGATCGCCAATGAAACATATAGGCGATATACTATCTTAATGTTGGCATCTGGCGAATTGAATAGGATTCTGTCCCAGAATTTTCTAGTGACAATTTTATGGTAATTTAAAAAATGGAGCAGTATTCTGCTCCCATTACATAATACAATATACTATTGGTTAAGCTCACATTAGAACTCTCAAGGGCTATATATATTTTTTCTGTTGGTCCTATTAGGATTATACTATTATAATATTTTAAGTTAAATGATAGAGGGTTGCTTTGTAATATCTCTTATTAAACTTTAACTTATCAAGCTCTGGTAAGAATCTAAATATCAACTATTCAGTGAATATAATGCCCATGTTTTTTGAATTAAGAATATAGATATAACTTAGAATATATATGTATATATAAAAATTTTTATACTGTAGGTGTTAAATATCTACACTTTTTGTTCTCTCAAAAATTTGTATGGACATTATATATTATTATACATATTTATTCTTATCATTTTTTCAGTTAAGGGATCTATTTGACATTTGATCTGCAGAACCACAGAGAGCAGCTTTTTTAACATCACTGTAGCGGAGAGCTGGTCTCCCACAGCACATTTCTGCTGGTATCCTAGAATAGCTCAGGAACAAGTAGTAAATCCAATAGAGTAGCAGGCACAATCAGTAATATAATCCAAGAATATCCCATCAACTTTCCCAATAACTGGACGACACACAGTATCAGGAGCAGAACTGATCTTTAATCACACAACCCCTGCTTTTATGCAATCCTCCCATGCAAGGGAGACACCCACCATAATTACTACAATAACAAATCTGGTACAAGGTACAACACACACATCTCCTCCCCTCAGATAAACATTTACCATAATTAAAAAGGTACACAATTTTCCCCAAGTTCTAGATGCACCCCAAATTTCTCCAAGTCATAAGGTACACCCCTAAATATACCCCGATAGACCTGATCTGGGTGAGCAACATACTCAAAAATCACCCAGATTGGACCAGGGGTTCGGGAGTTATGGAGGTGTTATGGAGGAACGTTTTGACCGATCACACAGGCAACAGTAGCCGAAAACACTTCCATGAGTTTTGGCCTTGCGGTCGGTCTCTTTTCTGTGGCTAAAAAGTCCCGAACTCAATGCCATCCAGAGCTGTGTTTGCATTCAGATGAATCCCCTTGTTCGTGAAATTCAAACTACCGAATGGCAGGCCGTTCAGGAGTTTCTATCAGTCTCTTCCATAACTCTGGAGGTCTCAGCGGAACTAAAATCGGACACTCGATGGCAAAACACCGATGTTCGGGAGTTTAAGATAGCCGCCGCCACCACGTGTTTGGCTTCCGAAATGGCGGCCACCCAGGGACTTTAACAACGTGTTTGTTCTTTTCAATGGGGAATTCAATGAAGCGAACAGGGAGGTTAATTGAAGTCAAACTTATGCATCAAGGTGGTCCGGTGTTCGGTAGTTTGTGTTCGTATGGTGAATAACGTATTTCAGTACAGTTTATGGGAACAATTAAACGAACGTTTTAATTCACACGAAAGTCTATGGGGAAAACGATGGAAGTGAAATATGCTGGACAGCCAGGTGGATTTTACTACACGGCTCCCCCTTGCCCACAAGACGGCATACACAGTCAGATCCAGCACGGATCGTCTTGGGGATGTCCTGGGATGCTCACGGATCATTTCTCCAAGTCAGTTTGTCTAGACAACCCGTCAGCGTTTCCATTTTGTTTTCCCGGGCGATACTGGATGTTAAAGTCAAAGGGCTGCAGCGCCAGACTCCAGCGCAGCAGCCGGGCATTGTCCCCTGCCACCCGGTTTAGCCAGACCAACGGGTTGTGATCCGTGAGCAACGAAAATGGCTGTCCATACAAGTAAGGTTGTAACTTTTTCAGGGCCCACATCACAGCCAGGAATTCCTTCTCGATGGCGGCGTAGCTCACTTCTCTGGGTAACAGTTTCCTGCTGATGTACGCCACTGGATGTTCTCCGCCATTGGCCCCGACTTGGCTCAGTACTGCTCCCAATCCAGACATAGAAGCGTCTGTGTGAACAAGAAAGCGTTTAGTTGGATCGGGAGCTGCCAAGACAGGGGCATTTTTAAGAGCATGTTTCAATTGTTGGAATGCCTGCTCACACTCCAGGTTACTTGGCGGGGAGATTTTTCCGGGTAAGTTTGGTAAGGGGTTTGGCCAGGGTGCTATATTTGGGAACAAACTTCCTATAATACCCTGCCGTCCCTAGAAAGGCTAATACCTGGGTCTTGGTCCTGGGGGTTGGCCACTGAGCTACGGCCTCTACTGGCTCAGGCTTCTGCTTCCCACAACCTACCCTATGTCCGAGGTACTGAACCTCAGGCATCCCTATACTACACTTAGCAGGCTTCAAGGTTAACCCTGCCTCCCAGATCCTGTCTAGAACCACTCCTTTATGGGCCAAGTGCTCATGCCAGGTGTTGCTGAAGATGGCAATGTCATCGAGGTATGCGCAGGTATAGTCTTGGCACCCCTCTAGGAGACTGTCCACCATCCTCTGAAAAGTAGCCGGAACGTTCCTTATTCCAAACGGCATTACCTTAAATTGGTATAAGCCGAATGAGGTGACAAACGCCGACTTAGGGATGGGGTCCGGAGCTAGTGGGATTTGCCAATACCCCTTACATAGATCAAAGGTAGTGAGGTATTGGCCCCTGGCCATCCGGTGCAGCAGCTCGTCTATCCGGGGCATGGGATAAGCGTCTGACACGGTCTTTTCCTTTAACCTCCGGTAGTCCACACAGAAGCGGGTCGTGCCGTCACGCTTGGGTACAAGGACTACAGGGGAGGCCCAGGGGCTGTCCGAGGGCTCAATCACTCCCAGTTGGAGCATCTCATCGATACCGGCGCATCCTCAAAGTCAAAAGCTTGCACCAGTCCCCACACACTACTTCATTCTGTAAATCCAGCGTATGATGGAATGCATTTCACCCCACCTCTCAAGGCAAACACTTGACAAAGCTTTTCAAGGCAGGGTAAATGCATTGGATTTGCTGGATTGCTGGAACAAGGAAGTGAGTAGGAGGTGGTGCAAGCTTGCGACAGATAAGAATTGCAAATGTGTTTCTAAAAAGGAAAAGCAAAGTCAGAGTTTGATGAATGATTACTTAGGGAAATGATGGAGGGAGGCTAAAAGGTTAAGAAAGGGTAAGAATAAAATTTGGAAATCAAAAGGAAGGAAGAGACAGCTATTAACCAGAATAGGTTGCACCGGTCTGCCATGTGCCCCCACATGTGGGTTTCTGGTGGGGGCTAAATATTAATATTGGTTGCTTATAACATTATTATACTATCACATTGGAAAATGTGCAATGCCCTAAAAGACCTAAATCGTCTGTCAATGTTTTTTGGGCAAGTTGTGTATTCAGAAAAATTGTTTGTTATTTTTCAGATGTCTGATTTTGATTAAAATTTTGTTTAGTAAATTTAAGTCTCAGGAAACAGACTTGTGTGTGATTGAATTACAAAATATGTAAATTATGCAGAATACATGAAAACCATCTTTGGAATTATAGTCATAAAATGACTGGATGAAGCAAACAGATTAAGCTAATATCCTACTTTCAACAAAACAGAATGTTTTCTCTATAGAAGAATCTATGTTGTATATAAATATCTCATATCTGGTAGGTAAACAGACATCACCAATAACTTGGCAACGCAACATCTTGCTAATTTTAGTTTTTAAGTATAAATAAAAGAACTGTTTAATCACCATCCTTTGTAGATGGAAAAAAAACAAAGGAGAAAAATAAAACGGAATGATGTACACAAGACGTCCATCCTTGTCAGGCAGAACATTTAAACAATTGCAACTGGAAAATATCATGTCTGAACTATTTAACAAAAATGCTCTTTTGATTAAAATTTGGAATGATGGTTATATGTACAAAATGTTTTCAATTATTGTATCCATTTTACAAATATACTTCTCTGAAGGTAAAAGAGGCAAACAATCTTACCTAAAGCTTCTGATATGTAATTGCTACATCTTACAAAACACGGCATTCTTCTCATCCAACAATGAGTTAAACTGAAGTTTAAGGAACACTATAGAATATAAAACTGTATTCCTAACACTTTAGTGTCCTTCCCCTCACCCCCTGTTCCCATGGCAAATAGAGGGTCAAAAATGTTTTTACACTTACCTGATTCCAACGCTGAGGTCCTCCAGCGCTGGGTCAGGTTCTTTCTCATCCAAAGTCTGCCAGTAGGGAGAAACCTAATGCACTTGCGTAGCAAATGCCGTGCGCACATCAGTCCTTCCTCATGGGAAAGCATTGAATCAGTGCTTTCCTATAAGGGTATAGAAGTTTCTGGACTTCCTTAAGCAAGGTGTCAGGATGTCAAGCATCATTTAATAGAGTCAAATTCTGAGAAAGTCTAGGAAGCGCCTCTAGTGGATGTATGGTAGATAGCCATTAGAAGCAGGGTTAACTCTGCAATGTAATCTTTGCAGTTTCTCTGAAACTACCATTGAAGTAGTTTTAGTATCTTGAGTTCTATTTTGTCATCCTTCCATTCATTGTTAAAAGTTTTAAATGGTTTAAGGCTAAAGAAGAGTACGCTGCTTGGGTTAATCAAAAAGCTTTGGGCAGCCACCCTTTACTAGAAATGGTTTGAATTGGTATGGCTAAGGAAGAGTGTAATCTCTACCTTAGTGATACATCCAATAGGGGCTGTGCTGAGTTAAACTTCTCGGAAATGAGTAAACTCTCAAAAGGATGGTGGCAGAGATCTCCATGCACTATAATCAATTCAATTAGTGTCCCTTTGAAGCCGGGTGCTAAATACATTTTAGCTATGATTTGTACAATTTTATTTTCAGCTTACATTGTGTGCATATTTACTGGGTATGCCATGCAAGTTAAATCAAAACCATAGTTCCCAAGCATGCAGTTATACTGAGATTATTTTCTATCGATGCCAAAGTGTGCATGTGCTTGCCCATAGCATCTTATAGAAATTAAGCAGGTTCAGAGAAGTACTATGGACGTATATGAGTTTTATATTTGCATTTTCTTAGATACTTTCTATTTTTTACCACAATATTCTATTCCACTGTTGGCTCTAGACTTGGCGAGGACTTACGCAAAACTCAAACATGAGGCCCCCAACAAACGCCATTAGTGAAAAAAAAACTGGCGGTTGACTTGTGTGTGTATAAGAAGTTGTAGATATGTTGAAGAGCATGCTTGCAGCGTTGGATATTGAGAGCTATTCTCTGTATACATCATTCAGAGGCTTGCATTGTTGTGGCTCACTGTGATAGGTGCACTCCATCTTGGCTATAATACCCTGCAAGCTCCAAATCCCTATGCCGGACCACAACACCCCCAAACCATCTAACATAAACTGCTATCAGCTTATTCACCTTCCCCCTACTCTTAGCTACTGCCCCTGGGATCCCTGGCGTGCCGCCACAGCAACTGCGGCACCATCTCAGACCAAACGACAACCACGTCAGGGATCAACTGCCTTAGCCTCTCCAAATCCCTTTTCATCCTGCTAATTAAGTCTCTCTGAGAAACTAACCCCAAATCATTTTCACCTGCATGAATTAAAATAACATGTGGCATCTGACCTTCGCCAAGCAACTTGAGCAGCTGAGAACAGACCACCTGCCAACCAGCCCCCCTTAAACCAAACCACCTAAGTTGCATTATCGAGCGTGGAATGCCCAGCTGCGCGCCGTGACAATGAAATGCGGCCCTCCTGTACGCCCAATACACATAGGAGTGTCCCAGCAACCAAGCGGTCCAACCTAGGGAAAAAAAAACATGTTAACAGAGAACAAACAACAACAACAACTTTGATAGTGAAGAGCCATCCGCATGTAAGTACAAGGAACCGTCGACCATGGCATGCACCGCCTTAAAGCCCAACCAAAAAGACACCGGGCATGCTGCCAACTGCAAATAAAGTAACTGCAGAGCCTTTTCCTAAAACGTCAGTTTTGGACCGACATAGATGAATCACCACCCGATTGTCCCAGAGTTCCACATCCGAACGCTGGAGACCCGCTGCACCCGAATGGTTGCTGCTGACCAACTCACTAATTTCTAATTGCCCTGAAGAAAGCACAGCTAAACGCCATTGAGAACAACAAAACCTCATATTCTGATAAACAAACGTCCAAGAGGGTACCCAACAATCCATGCAGAATTTCAAAAGAAACTGGTCGGCGCGAATCCGGCGATCACCTCCCTCTACAAAACCCCTTAATAGCTTGCCTTACCAGAAAATGTTTAGTTAAATCCTCCCAACTGTTGAGTTTAAACAGGAAAGCCATCGCCGTCATATTGCGCCCAACCGCCGACTGGGACACCCCCTCAGCAAATAACCAGCAGGGGAACCACAACAAAGTGTTGAAATGCTCTGCCCACGATTCCTGACCCCCAGTACACTCCACAGCAGTGTCCCAGTCATTACAAACCTTTACACAGGCCGCCCAGGTTGACGGTGCCTGCGACCCCTTTATGTGTCTCCCAAGCGAAACGTCCCGAACAGTCACACATCCTCTGGACACCACATACCCTCCTTCTCTGCGCCCAGAGCTGCCTCCCAGAATCGGTCCCACTGAAATCAAAAAAGCAAATCAGACACTACATTCAGCAACCCCGGTACATGCCGTGGACGAAACACAATATTAAACTGCATGAAAACTAAAGACAGCCGAATGACAGGAATAGAAGAAGCTGGCAGCCCATTAACTGCCTCCACCACTGACATATTGTCTTTGAAGAAAATAACTTTTCTGTTGCTCAGCAGGTGACCCCACAACGTCAACACAAGGGGAAGAACTTCAAAAACGCCAAATTACGAATGAGGAAGCTGGCCTTCCATTACTCCAGCTCCGCACACCAACACCCCACAAAAAATGCCTCGAACCCAATACTCCCCAACGCATCTGTGAACAGTTCCAGCTCAGGCGAAGACACCTGTGGTTCCCGAATGTACACCCGACCATTTAAAATCCTGAAGAAAAACCGCCCAGACATCCAAATTGGCCTTCATGGAGGCCGACACCTGCACAAAATGATGGGGGAAAGCTAGTAGCTTTGGACAGGAACCTGTCAAAAACCTGCCACACAGGGAGAATCCAGCACGCAAAATTTAGCCAGCCCACCAACGACTGAAGTGCCTGCAAGGTAACCTTCTTGGCCCCCGCACCTCTGCCACTGCCTGCCAGAGTGCCAGCAACTTATTGTCTGGCAATATACACTCACCCCGGACCGAATCTATCTCCAGGTCCTAGAAAGACAAACAAGTGGTTGGCCCAACCATCTCGTCACCCGCCAGTGGAATAGTGAACACACTTGCCACCCATTCCAGCATCCTCAATCCTATCCGACACTTGTCCGAACCCCGCTGGATGGACGCAAAGAAAATTGTCAAGGTAATGGACCACAAATTTTGTGCCCGCCTCCACCTTGACCACCCATTCCAGAAAAGTAGATGGAGATGGAACACCCAATGGGAAGACAGAGGTTGACTGTCAGTAAATTTATATCGGCAGACATTTTGTGTTAAGATAGAAATCAAAAGTGTATACTGCCAGTCACCCTCAGAACAGAGGTGACTCCATTTTGTATTACAATGCTAAGACAGACACAAGATTTCTCTCTCTATCACTCTATCCATTCAAGTCTGAGCTAAACATTAGAGATAAGACATGATGTTTGCTATATATACACACTATCAACTTATAACTTACTATAAGTATATGAATCATATATAATTAGTATTATGTTAATAATATAGACTATTCATGGATAAATATCAATGAACAAATATATATATAGTTACATAGTTACATAGTTAGATAGCTGAAAAGAGACTTGCGTCCATCAAGTTCAGCCTTCCTCACACCTGTTTTTTGCTGTTGATCCAAAAGAGAAAAAAAACAAAAAAAAAACAAAAAAAAAACCCCAGTTTGAAGCACAATTTTGCAACAAGCTAGGACAAAAAATTCTTTATTGACCCCAGAATGGCAGTCAGATTTATCCTTGAATCAAGCAGTTATTACCCTACATTGAAAGATTATATCCTTGAATATTCTGTCTTTGCAAGTATGCATCTAGTAGCTGTTTGAACATCTGTATGGACTCTGATAAAACCACTTCTTCAGGCAGAGAATTCCACATCCTGATTGTTCTTACAGTAAAAAAACCTTTCCTTTGCCTTAGACGAAATCTTCTTTCTTCCAGTCTAAACGCATGGCCTCGTGTCCTATGTAAAGTCCGGTTTGTGAATAGATTTCCACACAATGGTTTGTATTGGCCCCGAATATATTTGTATAATGTTATCATATCCCCTCTCAGGCGACGTTTTTCTAAACTAAATAGGTTTAAATTTGTTAACCTTTCTTCATAGCTGATATGTTCCATTCCTTTTATTAATTTTGTAGCCCGCCTCTGCACTTTTTCTAGTGCCATGATATCCTTCTTTAGAACAGGTGCCCAAAATTGCACAGCATATTCAATATGTGGTCTTACCAGTGATTTATAGAGAGGCAAAATGATATTCTCGTCCCGAGAATGAATGCCCTTTTTCAAGCATGACAATACCTTACTGGCCTTGGCCACTGCTGATTGACATTGCACATTGTTGCATAGTTTGTTGTCTATAACAATTCCCAAGTCCTTTTCGTGTGTTGTTATCCCTAATTCGCTTCCATTAAGGGTATACGTTGCTTGTGTATTCTTTACGCCGAAGTGCATAACTTTGCATTTTTCAACATTAAATTTCATCTGCCATTTGAGTGCCCAGTCCTCCAGTCTATCTAAATCCTTCTGCAGCAAAGTAATATCTTGCTCACATTGTATTATTTTACAAAGTTTTGTGTCATCTGCAAACACTGAAACATGACTTTCAATGCTGTCTTCAAGATCATTTATAAAAATGTTAAATAGAAGGGGTCCCAGAACAGACCCCTGAGGGACACCACTTGCCACCTCTGTCCAGCTTGAAAATTTACCATTAACGACAACTCTTTGTATTCTGTTTTTAAGCCAATGTTCTACCCAAGAACAAGCATTTTCATCGAGACCGATTTCCTTGAGTTTGAACACTAATCTTTTGTGTGGAACTGTATCAAATGCCTTGGCAAAATCCAAATAGATCACATCCACTGCAACACCCTGATCTATACTTCTACTTACTTCTTCGTAGAACGCAATCAAGTTAGTTTGACATGACCTGTGCTTCATAAAACCGTGCTGATTTTTGCTGATAACCATATTCTTCTCAAGGAATTCTTGAATATTATCCCTTAATAACCTTTCAAATATTTTACCAGCCACAGAAGTTAAGCTCACAGGTCTATAATTTCCAGGCAAGGATTTTGAACCCTTTTTGAATATAGGAACCACATCTGCCTTCCTCCAATCCTCCGGAACACTTCCTGAAAGAAAAGAATCTTGAAAGATTAAAAACAGAGGTTCACTTATTTCTACACTTAGTTCCTTAAGTACACGTGGATGGATACCGTCAGGCCCTGGAGCTTTGTTTATATTAACTTTCTTTAGTTGCTGCAGCACATTGTCTTGAGTTAACCAATTACAATTATTCTGCAAGTTTTTAGTAGCAATCATTTGCACATCTATTGCCATGGGTTCTTCTTTAATATATACGGAGGAGAAATAGTTATTTAGAATTCCTGCCTTTTCTTGGTCTTCATTAACTAACACCCCCGTTTCAGTTTTAAGTGTACCTATACTTTCATTTTTGGGTTTTTTGGAATTTATGTACTTAAAAAATGCTTTGGGGTTGGTTTTGCTCTCTTTAGCTATCATTTTTTCATTTTGAAGTTTAGCAAGTTTAATTGCCTTTTTGCACGCATTATTTGCTTTCTTATATCTTTTATAAGATGCATCTGATTTGTCTGATTTAAATGCTTTAAATGCCCTTTTCTTATTTTTAATCTCTTGTTTTACTTCTCTACTAAGCCACATTGGTTTTAATTTGTTTCTTTTATACTTATTTCCCAATGGTACATACTGAGAAATGTACCTTTCTAATATTTGTTGGAAGATGATCCATTTATCCTCAGTGTTCTTTTCACTAAAGAGTTTATGCCAGTCAATATATTGTAAAGCTTCCCTTATCTTATTGAAATTGGCCTTTTTAAAATTATATGTTTTAGTATACCCCATGTGCTTTTGTTTTTTTGAGTTTATTTCAAAGGACACTATATTGTGATCACTATTTCCCAAGTGCTCACCTACTTGAATGTTGGTCAAAAGATCAACGTTGTTTGTTAAAACCAGGTCCAGACAAGCGTCCATTCTAGTTGGTGCTTGTACAAGTTGTGACATGAAGTTGTCATTTAACAAGTTTAAAAACCTAATTCCCTTTGCTGAGCTACTAGTCCCTATGTCCCAATTTATGTCTGGGTAATTAAAATCTCCAATAATTAAAGTGTTACCAAGATTTGCAGCTTTCTCAATTTGCTCAAACAGCTGTTGTTCCTCGTCAATATTAACATTAGGTGGTTTATAACATATCCCAACCAATAGTTGGTTTCCCTTCTTTTCCCCCAATAATAATAATATCATATTATTTACTTATGTTAGTAAAGTATAAATAATCTTAAACACAGTTTCACACAAGAAAACCAGACATCAAATGACACTAAGTAATTGTGACGAGACCAATCTCGCCACATTGCATTGGAGGAGCCTGGTTGCCCACCTGCTGCCTTTGGATTATGAACCGGCAGCTAAAGGCTTAATTTTGCTGTGCAGAAGGATTTATTTCTCCCTTTCTGCACAGCCGTTCGGTAGATTTCATCTACCGAACAAACAGCCTGTTTGCAACCTCCCCAGAGCCGTGGGAAGCCAGCCGGCGCTGTTAATTGGCCACCCAGGAGCTGGAGTGTGTTACCAATTTACCTCCCTGAAGCTGCGGTTAACCGCAGCTTAATTGATTGTTACTGGGTGGCCGCTGTTACACTTAGCGGCCGCTAGGTGGCAGTGTTCTGGAGCTCCCCAGGCAGCCAGCGCTTTTCTGCCCGGCTTTCATGCACCAAACCCGGACACTTTTACGTGCAGGCACCGCTGAACCTCCAGCCCCTGGTTCTAATTCGTATGGATTAAACAAATGCATGTAAATTCGGTAGTTCGTTTTATGTGAATGCTTTAACCCAGATAGCCATGCCATGGAGCCTGTTCGTATAATTAAAGACTTTGGCTCCATGGCAATTAAACTGTATTCGTGTGGTCTGAGTGCCATTCACCTAAAAATGTGCACTCAGACCTGAGCTATCTGGGGATATGTTACATGTCTGTGTTTTATGTATAAAATGTGTCTTTATGTATTTTAAAGTGATAGTCTGTCTTTGTGTCCCCACGTGTGTAATGGCGTTTTTCCTTTGTCCTGGGAGATAATTGAATTACTTCTCCAGGGCAGAGGGGAGGAAGCCAGGATGCATTGTGGGGATGTTTTACTGCTGTATGTCTGTAATTGGTACTTGTCTGTCCGTTGTTACAGTCTTTCATCTGGTCACCTAGGGGAGTGTCCACCAGGTGGGAGACCTGCATAAATACAGGGGCAGGTAGCCCTCAATAAACAGACCACTGCTTGACCCTCAACACGGAGCCTTGTCTCGTTCTTGGGGGGATTCACTGTATGCTGATAGGGGCTGACTGCCAGGAGTGTAAGCCGCTTGGGAGCTTTTCCTGTTCGTCTGCTAGCAGCTATTCGTGAGGTTCCAGTTCGGGAGTTTGGAGTGCTACCTTATTCCCTTGTATGCAGTTCGGGAGTTTGGTGCATTCACTTATATCCAATTCGTGAGTTTTGGTGATTTTACAGTAGCTGTGCCTGTCTTTGAAAAGGGTATTATCGCCTAAACAGATTTTAACCCCTTGTCTGCTGAAACGGTAATTAATTTTACTTTCTAAAAAAATTTACAGAACATTACTAGTTCCATTGTAAGAGAATTTGTGAAATTAAGGTTAGGAGGTGTCAAATCTAATTTTATGACCAAAATTGCAGACGCTCTGGCTGGTTAAAAACCAACCAAAGTCTTTGAAATTGGCGGGTTCTGTGATTCATAGCAGACATAAAGATAACAAAAATTACGTCAAACACATCACCAGATTCAGATAACCAATTGTAATGGAACTCCCTGTACTCCGACCTAGTATCTTCAATTGATGGACGCTTCCTAGCCTGTGCCGAGGATATGCAAATCTACCCGGATATGCAAATTACCAGTCTTGCTATTCAGGTAGTGCATGTTACTGTTGCTACCAACAGAGAGCACTACACAAGCTCCATAGCTAAATCCACCTAGTTGGTAGCAATCCTTAGCAGTACAGGAGAGCAGGCAATACATCTCAGGGGTCATAGTCACATGGCAGGAGGCTGGCAATCAGTCTTCTCCAATGCCCAGTTGCGAGGCTGGTTCCGTCACATTTCTCCCCTTTCCCAAAAAGACTAACAAGGTATCTGGCCTCCTGTCGGTCAGTGCCTTGGTTAGTCCAGCAACCCACCCACAAAACATAGTCAGTAGTGCAGCCAACCCACAATGAAAAGTTACTGCACCTGGGAAACGTGCAGCCAGTCTTTGTCCAGGGGCTCCATCACGGCTTTGTGGAGTACGGGTACTCCGGATCTGTGGGTTGCTGAGTGGGCAGAGACCAGCGGTACTCTGCCCTGATGCCAGCGCTTCAGCTGGAGTAGTCTGGTTGGAGCTCAGCTGTGAATAGGGGGTAGTAGGCTCCTCTCCCTGGACCAGGTGCTGCTGCTGGAGGGGTAACCAGGCTGTCTCCTCTTTAGATGAACAATCCTGCTGCTGGGGGACAGGACCGACTGTCCCTACCCTCTGTGATGCATGTGCAGAGACCACGGTCCCATCTGCATTGGTTTGTAGCTTAGCATCTCCCCTGTGGCGAAACCAACTTCGCCACTGTGAACTGGAGAAGCCTGGTTGCCCGCCTGCTGCCTTTGGACTATGGACCAGACTTTATGGGAATGTGATACCCCAGATAGCCATACCATGGAGCCTATTCATATAATGAAAGACTATGGGAAAGACTTTAGCTCCATGGCCATTGTACTGTGTGAGTAGGATCTGCGCGCTATTCGGTAGTTTTGTGCGCGCAGATCCCAGCTATCTGGGGATAGGTGAAATGTCTGTGTGTTATGTGTAAAATGTGACTTTATGTATTTTAAAGTGTTTTATGTCGTTTTGCAACCATGTGGTTAATGGAGTCTGCCTCTAGTCCTGGATAATTGGATTACTTCTTCAATTAACTCCAGGGAAGAAGGGAGGAAACCAGGGTGCATTGTGGGGATGTTTTTCTGCCAGCCAGGAGGGACAAAAGATACTTTTAGTATAGTTTTTTTTGAACCCCTGGTCGGATTCATGCCATTTTTTAATATGTTGTTCCCCTGAATGGATTGATTGTGGATATGTATTTTTATGTGAATGTGATGTATGGTTTTAAAGTTATGAAAGTTGTGTAAAAGTATATTTTACACTGTATGCATAATGGGATTATGTGCCACACTAAGGGGAGGGGATGTGTGGGAGGTAACATCTATGTCATTGGTTATTTTATGCCTCCCCCTGGGTGTGGCCTGTATGTGTGAGATGGAAATAAAAGCCGGGCTGGATGAGAAAGTCCAGAGTTCCTGTTTAACCCTCAAAATGAAGTGTCGTCTCGTTCTTGGGGGGAATTGGATTGTAAGCTGACTGCCAGGAGTGTAAGCGGATTGTATGCTTTTCTTGTTCAGCTGTTCCAGTTCGGAGTGTTATCTTGTATCCAGTTCGGGAGTTTGGTGTTCTGCAGTAGCTGTGCCTGTCTCTCAAAAAGGGGATTATCGCCTAAACGGATTTTTCCCCTTTTATGCTGAAACGGTCCGTTACAATTGGTGGCAAGCGGCGGGATCGTTCCTACAACCAGATGGACAGCTACAGACAACACCATTCCTGGATTACAAAGTGAGGGCAACGCCAGTACCCGTACAGCGCCCCTATCTACAAGGAACCAACTGCAGCAGAGCAAGCATGGCACCCAGCTACACTCAGGAGGAGTTTGACAGAGAGGTTGCCATGCGGCTGGCGTACTTTGGACCCAACCCAGAGGAGAAATACGTACAGTTCGTAAGGAGCCAGGTAGACGAGTACCTGCGGTTCATGGCAGATCCAGCCAAGGGTATCGGTCGCCCTATCCGGCGGCAGAGTGCGTTTCGGGGACTCAAAGGTGTACCCCAGGGAGCTGATGGTGTAGTCCTTCCTCCCCAGCGACAGTGTGTACCCCAGGGAGCTGATGGTGTCGTCCTTCCTCCCCAGCGGCAGTGTGTACCCCAGGGAACCGAAGGTGCCGTCCTTCCTCCCCAGCGGCAGTGTGTACCCCAGGGAGCCGATGGTGTCGTCCGTCCTTCCCAGCGGCAGTGTGTGTCCCAGGGAGCAGAAGGTGCCATCCTTCCTCCCCAGCGGCAGTGTGTAACCCAGGGAGCTGATGGTGTCGTCCGTCCTCCCCAGCGGCAGTGTGTGTCCCAGGGAGCAGAAGGTGCCGTCCTTCCTCCCCAGCGGCAGTGTGTACCCCAGGGAGCTGATGGTGTCGTCTGTCCTCCCCAGTGGCAGTGTGTGTCCCAGGGAGCAGAAGGTGCCGTCCTTCCTCCCCAGCGGCAGTGTGTACCCCAGGGAGCTGATGGTGTCGTCCATCCTCCCCAGCGGCAGTGTGTAACCCAGGGAGCAGAAGGTGCCGTCCTTCCTCCCCAGCGGCAGTGTGTACCCCAGGGAGCTGATGGTGTCGTCCATCCTCCCCAGCGGCAGTGTGTACCCCAGGGAGCTGATGGTGTCGTCCGTCCTCCCCAGCGGCAGTGTGTGTCCCAGGGAGCAGAAGGCGCCGTCCTTCCTCCCCAGCGGCAGTGTGTAACCCAGGGAGCTGATGGTGTCGTCCATCCTCCCCAGCGGCAGTGTGTGTCCCAGGGAGCAGAAGGTGCAGTCCTTCCTCCCCAGCTGCAGTGTGTACCCCAGGGAGCTGATGGTGTCGTCCATCCTCCCCAGCGGCAGTGTGTACCCCAGGGAGCTGATGGTGTCGTCCATCCTCCCCAGCGGCAGTGTGTAACCCAGGGAGCCGAAGGTACCGTCCTTCCTCCCCAGCGGCAGTGTGTACCCCAGGGAGCTGATGGTGCCGTCCTTCCTCCCCAGCGGCAGTGTGTACCCCAGGGAGCTGATGGTGTCGTCCATCCTCCCCAGCGGCAGTGTGTAACCCAGGGAGCAGAAGGTGCCGTCCTTCCTCCCCAGCGGCAGTGTGTACCCCAGGGAGCTGATGGTGTCGTCCATCCTCCCCAGCGGCAGTGTGTACCCCAGGGAGCTGATGGTGTCGTCCGTCCTCCCCAGCGGCAGTGTGTGTCCCAGGGAGCAGAAGGCGCCGTCCTTCCTCCCCAGCGGCAGTGTGTAACCCAGGGAGCTGATGGTGTCGTCCGTCCTCCCCAGCGGCAGTGTGTGTCCCAGGGAGCAGAAGGTGCAGTCCTTCCTCCCCAGCTGCAGTGTGTACCCCAGGGAGCTGATGGTGTCGTCCATCCTCCCCAGCGGCAGTGTGTACCCCAGGGAGCTGATGGTGTCGTCCATCCTCCCCAGCGGCAGTGTGTAACCCAGGGAGCCGAAGGTACCGTCCTTCCTCCCCAGCGGCAGTGTGTACCCCAGGGAGCTGATGGTGCAGTCCTTCCTCCCCAGCGGCAGTGTGTACCCCAGGGAGCTGATGGTGTCGTCCATCCTCCCCAGCGGCAGTGTGTAACCCAGGGAGCAGAAGGTGCCGTCCTTCCTCCCCAGCGGCAGTGTGTCCTGCAGGGAGCAGAGACAGTCAGTCTCGCACCCCAGCAGCAGGACAAGAGAATGAAAGGGGAGACAGCTGGTCTCCCTTTCCACAAGCAGAGAGAGTGGCAGGGAGAGGAGCCTGCTAACCCCCCTCCCCAGCGGCAGTTTACCGTCCAGAGAGAGGAGCTTGTTACACCCTCTCTCCAGCAGCAGCCTAACCCACCAAGGGGAGATGTTTAGCCCCACATCTGTGCAGATGGGACCGTAGTCTCTGCACTTACAGCACCAGGGGTAGGAACGGTCGGTCCTGTCCCCCAGCCACAGAGCGATATATCCAAAGGGGAGACAGTCGGTCTCCAGCAACCAGGCTCCAACCAGACTACTCCCGTGGTAGCGCTGGCAACAGGACAGAGTACCGCTGGTCTCTGCCCCCTCAGCAACCCACCAAGGCAGCCTACCAGTCCCCCACACAGCCGTGGTGCGGCACCTGAACCTGGACAAGATTCTCCCTCACCCAGGTGTAGTAACTGTTTATTGTGGGTGGGCTGCTCTGCGGTTTCTGTTTTGTGGGTGGGTTGCTGGACTAACCAGGGCACTGACTGGCAGGAGGTCAGGTACCCTGTTAGTCTAATTGGTAAAGGGGAGAATTGTGGCGAAACCAACTTCGCCACTGTGAACTGGAGAAGCCTGGTTGCCCGCCTGCTTCCTTTGGACTATGGACCAGACTTTATGGGAATGTGATACCCCAGATATCCATACCATGGAGATTATTCATATAATGAAAGACTATGGGAAAGACTTTAGCTCCATGGCCATTGTAGTGTGTGAGTAGGATCTGCGCGCTATTCGGTAGTTTTGTGCGCGCAGATCCCAGCTATCTGGGGATAGGTGAAATGTCTGTGTGTTATGTGTAAAATGTGACTTTATGTATTTTAAAGTGTTTTATGTCGTTTTGCAACCATGTGGTTAATGGAGTCTGCCTCTAGTCCTGGATAATTGGATTACTTCTTCAATTAACTCCAGGGAAGAAGGGAGGAAACCAGGGTGCATTGTGGGGATGTTTTTCTGCCAGCCAGGAGGGACAAAAGATACTTTTAGTATAGTTTTTTTTGAACCCCTGGTCGGATTCATGCCATTTTTTAATATGTTGTTCCCCTGAATGGATTCATTGTGGATACGTATTTTTATGTGAATGTGATGTATGGTTTTAAAGTTATGAAAGTTGTGTAAAAGTATATTTTACACTGTATGCATAATGGGATTATGTGCCACACTAAGGGGAGGGGATGTGTGGGAGGTAACATCTATGTCATTGGTTATTTTATGCCTCCCCCTGGGTGTGGCCTGTATGTGTGAGATGGAAATAAAAGCCGGGCTGGATGAGCCAGTCCAGAGTTCCTGTTTAACCCTCAAAATGAAGTGTCGTCTCGTTCTTGGGGGGAATTGGATTGTAAGCTGACTGCCAGGAGTGTAAGCGGATTGTATGCTTTTCTTGTTCAGCTGTTCCAGTTCGGAGTGTTATCTTGTATCCAGTTCGGGAGTTTGGTGTTCTGCAGTAGCTGTGCCTGTCTCTCAAAAAGGGGATTATCGCCTAAACGGATTTTTCCCCTTTTATGCTGAAACGGTCCGTTACATCCCCTTTGTGGGCTAGGCTGCCGCTGAGGAGGTGAACCGATGGTCTCTACTCCCAATAGAACACTCTGCTGCTGGGGAGTCGGACCAACTGTACTCCCTGTAGCTTGGGCGCAGAGACCACGGTCCCATCTGCGCCGGTGTGGGGCTTATCATCTCCCCTTGGTGGGCTAGGCTGCCACTGGAGAGAGAGGGTGCTGACCTCCTCTCCCTGAAGAACACACTGCTGCTGGAGAGAGAGGCCAGCTGCCTCCTCTCCCTGCAGAACACACTGCTGCAGATAGAGACTGGTTGTCTCCTCTCCCTGGGGCTCACTCTGCCGCTGGGAAGTGAGGCTGGTTATCTTCACTCCCTGTAGAGAACACTGCCGATGGGGAGAGAGGCCAGCTGCTTCCTCTCCCTGCAGGACACACTGCTGTTGGGGAGAGAGACCGGTTGTCTCCTTAGTTTCTGTATACTTTGCTCTGTTGGGTTGGGTCCATAGAGAGCCAACAGCCCCTTCAATAAAGTTTCAAACCGTACGTGACTGTACCAATACTCCAGGCTTGCTTGGTGTTCCCAGGATGCTGCTCCTCACACTAGGGAAGCCATCCCACCGCTGCCACCACTGTAACGGAACTCCCCGTACTTCGACCGAGTACCTTCCGTTGATGGATGCTTCCTAGCCTGCGCCGAGGACCACAAGCACCGCACACCACAACCACCGCAGACTCCACAACCGCCGTAGCTTAACTGGAGTCTCGCTGGCTTCTGTCCTCCAGGGCCATGTGGGGAAGACCTCTCCTCCAGGAGAGCATATCAGGAACAAGCTCTTAAAAGAGCTTAGTGATTAAAGCTCAATGGAGTATGCAGAGCATTGCAAACCCCAGTGTGATTATAGCAGTTCCCCCCCAATAACGAGATGAGGCTATAGAAGAACTGACTAAAACTTTATTTTACTTGGGACTAGCCCATATGGTCATTACATTAACATTGCTGTGAAAACTCAATAAAATTACAAACAGTCAAATCATAGCAGACAACATACAGTGACTTATTATAACACAATGGTATATTTTTAAAGGGGTGGGGGAGACAATAATTAACAGAAAATATCTCACGTGCCTGCAGAATTAGCAACATGCAAATCTATCCAAATATGCAAATGAACCAGTCTTGCTATTCAGGTAGTGCATATTGCTGTTGCTACCAACAGAGGGCACTAGACAAGCTCCATAGCCAAATCCACCTAGTTGGTAGTAAACCTCAGCAGAACAGGAGAGCAGGCAATACATTTCACAGTACACACACACACACACACACACACACTATAAACAATTACATTACACACACCCTGCACCTATAATGCGTACAGGGTGACTAAAACATAAGAGAAATAATGCAACCTACATAAATAGTCTGTCTGAAGGTAGAATAGGGTCTTTAAAGCCAAATACATCAAAGAGTCATAGCCACATGGTAGGAGACTGGTCAACGGGCTTCTCCATAACCCAGGGAAGCATGGCAATTTGTCACACAAAAAAACAGTTACAAAAGGTAGTTTGTAACACCCATTATACAAAAAGGTAAATGTACCCTCTGACAAGAATTTTCTGTGATGTAATTGTGCCATCTACAGACCAAAATCTAGATTATAGTCTGTAGGGAAGACACTCCCACAGTTCCCTATTGGTCCTATCAACTAGTGACGTGCAGAGAGTTTTCCCCTTTAAAAAGTGAGGACAAAGGGAAGAGAGGAAATTCGGGCCATTGGACACTCTAAACACTCTCTTGCACTCACATCTAACAGCTAAGATCTGAAATCTCAATCAAAAGCTGGACACAACTAATTCTTATTATTTTCTTTTCCAACTAACACAAATTCAGAACTCTGAAAACTTTTCTATTTTCCACAAATCTCATCATACTTGAATTGAAATTCCTGGGACATATCTACACATCTCATAGAAAATCTACAACCTAACTGGTAATTATGCGGATTTAAATTAAATTGATTAAAAAAAAAATATTAATAGCAGGAATACATATCTGGATAAATATTGATACGAATTCTATTATTAGAAATCATAATTAGCTAAGGAATATATGGTTATAAAAATTCCATTCTTGCAGTTGGAATAAAGATAAAGCTATGTTAACGGTAAATTTGCCACATGTTAGCATACCAAAATTTTATCCAGAGGTATTGACTTGTTCTATTATAAGATAGTGAATCTTATTTAGGAAAGTTAAAATTTGGCAAACGTAAAATCTAGTACAATTATTCTTATTGGATGGTCCTGGGAATGGTGAATGATCTGGTATGAGGATTACTTTAATTGTAAAATTGCAATATAATAGGATATCTGGCATATGAGGATTGTAGCTAGCAGTGAAAGAGTTAATTCAGTGTGATTTGACTGTCAGACAAAGTTTTTATTGCTTTACGCTGTGCTGCTGTGTTCTGTGAAGTTATTTCTAAGTGAAGTAGTGTCCTGTCGTAAATCTTTTTAAATTGCATACAACTATAGCTATTTAGCTGTCTATACTGTGTTGAAACCATTGTCAGAGTATTCACACTTGTTACATATTATTATTATTTGTATTATTATTGTCACAGTAAATTAATTTATAATTAATTTGTGATTACTGTGTGAAGTAAAAATCCTCTAGTGAAACTTCCTCTAGGATCTAAGAGAATTAAAATTGTGGGTAATTCTCAGCTTTATATCATTATTCTGGGAACAGTGCCTGTTACAAAACTGTTACAAACCCGGATTATATGGACTATTTTATATACTATGGTTTCGGTACTTTAATGCTGCACCCTCTCCCGAATGGATTATATATACCCCGGTTCGTCAAACGAACAACTGACCACCCGGATCCTGGCGTGTGCCGCCACTTAACCCCGGTCACCTCTCCAACTACCGAACGGTTGACCACCCGGCTGAGAGCGTGTGCCACCAATTGATCACCCAGAGAGTTGCGGTTTGCGGGTAACCGCAGGCTAATTGACGTCCCCAGTATATATCTGTTCGTGCCTTATCTACCGATGGTTAAACTACCGAAAGAGGCACGAACGGGGACCACCTTGAAACTGGCATGTGGCCTCAATTAGAATGTGAAATGTTGCGGTTAACCGCAGGTTAAGTGCCCCTTCACGGCGGACTAAATTCGTAGCGCTTCCAGCGCTTGGTAGATAGGCTCATGGATGGCTTCCAGAGTTTTGCTTGCACATATCTGGACGACATAGCGATTCATAGTGAGTCCTGGGAGGACCACTTAGCTCATGTAGGAATGGTTCTGGATCAGATCCGGGCCGCTGGCCTGACTCTGAAGCCAGAAAAATGCCACTTTGGGATGGCCGAGGTACAGTACCTGGGTCACCGGGTGGGGTGTGGGAAACAGCGGCCAGAGCCGGCTAAGATAGAAGCCGATGCCAATTGGCCCACCCCCACCACTAAGACTCAGGTTCTAGCCTTCCTGGGCACTGCAAGGTACTACAGACGGTTCGTGCCCGACTACAGCACACTTGCCAAACCCTTAACTTCACCATTACTTACAGACCTGGGAAACAGAATGGCAACGCCGACAGGTTGTCCAGACAAACTGACCTCAGCCCAGCATAACTAGCAGTCTGGACAGCCTTAGTCTGCCCCGAAAAGGGGTCAGACAGTGTCTGCCAGAGTATTCTATAAAAAGGGAGCACTGTTACAAAACTGTTACAAACCCGGATTATATTGACTATTTTATATACTATGGCTTTGGTACTTGAATGCTGCACCCTCTCCCGAATGGATTATATATACCCCGGTTCGTCAAACGAACAATCGACCACCCGGATCCTGGCGTGTGCCGCCATTTAACCCCGGTCACCTCTCCAACTACCGAACGGTTGACCACCCGGCTGAGAGCGTGTGCCACCAATTGATCACCCAGAGAGTTGCGGTTTGCGGTTAACTGCAGGCTAATTGACGGCCCCAGTATATATCCGTTCGTGCCTTATCTACCGATGGTTAAACTACCGAAAGAGGCACGAACGGGGACCACCTTGAAACTGGCATGTGGCCTCAATTAGAATGTGAAATGTTGCGGTTAACCGCAGGTTAAGTGCCCCTTCACGGCGGACTAAATTCGTAGCGCTTCCAGCGCTTGGTAGATAGGCTCATGGATGGCTTCCAGAGTTTTGCTTGCACATATCTGGACGACATAGCGATTCATAGTGAGTCCTGGGAGGACCACTTAGCTCATGTAGGAATGGTTCTGGATCAGATCCGGGCCGCTGGCCTGACTCTGAAGCCAGAAAAATGCCACTTTGGGATGGCCGAGGTACAGTACCTGGGTCACCGGGTGGGGTGTGGGAAACAGCGGCCAGAGCCGGCTAAGATAGAAGCCGATGCCAATTGGCCCACCCCCACCACTAAGACTCAGGTTCTAGCCTTCCTGGGCACTGCAA
Source organism: Pelobates fuscus (assembly GCF_036172605.1). Classification (NCBI taxonomy): domain Eukaryota; kingdom Metazoa; phylum Chordata; class Amphibia; order Anura; family Pelobatidae; genus Pelobates; species Pelobates fuscus. The sequence continues at coordinate 57,834,363 of NC_086327.1, forward strand.
GGTACTACAGACGGTTCGTGCCCGACTACAGCACACTTGCCAAACCCTTGACTTACCTGACCAAGAAAAACTTACCTCGACAGGTCCTGTGGTCTCCCCACTGTGAAATGGCTTTTCAGGCTCTCAAAAACGCTCTTGTAAACGCTCCTGTCTCAGCCAAGGAGGAGAAGACGGAGGGGAGCACCCAGTTGCCTACATCAGTCATAAGCTCCTGCCACGCGAAGTCAGCTATGCAGCGGTAGAAAAGGAGTGTTTGGCTCTGGTGTGGGCACTAAAGAAATTTACTCCCTATTTGTATAGACAAGAGTTCACTCTGGTTACAGACTATAACCCGTTGGTGTGGCTAAACCGGGTCTCTGGGGATAATGGCAGACTTTTACGGTGGAGTTTATCAATGCAGCCTTTTAACTTCACCATTACTTACAGACCTGGGAAACAGAATGGCAACGCCGACAGGTTGTCCAGACAAACTGACCTCAGCCCAGCATAACTAGCAGTCTGGACAGCCTTAGTCTGCCCCGAAAAGGGGTCAGACAGTGTCTGCCAGAGTATTCTATAAAAAGGGAGCACTGTTACAAAACTGTTACAAACCCGGATTATATTGACTATTTTATATACTATGGCTTTGGTACTTGAATGCTGCACCCTCTCCCGAATGGGTTATATATACCCCGGTTCGTCAAACGAACAATCGACCACCCGGATCCCTGCATGTGCCGCCATTTAACCCCGGTCACCTCTCCAACTACCGAACGGTTGACCACCCGGCTGAGAGCGTGTGCCACCAATTGATCACCCAGAGAGTTGCGGTTTGCGGTTAACTGCAGGCTAATTGACGGCCCCAGTATATATCCGTTCGTGCCTTATCTACCGATGGTTAAACTACCGAAAGAGGCACGAACGGGGACCACCTTGAAACTGGCATGTGGCCTCAATTAGAATGTGAAATGTTGCGGTTAACCGCAGGTTAAGTGCCCCTTCACAGCGGACTAAATTCGTATCCCGAACAGCGACGACATCCAGCCAGAGAGCGGGGATTCGGGTACAATTCTGGCCGTTATTAGTTCCACGAGTTGACTCCGAGGTCCCGCTGCCTATTGTTGCACCCAAAAACATGGCCGCCATTTTCAGCCTGCGACCCAAAGACACGAACAGACTTTCTCTCGACGAAATACAGCAACGGGTTCGTGAGTTTGAGTCGCTATTCGGTGAACTAGTGCACACAGAAGGGAGCTATAAAATGAGTGGTGAAAGTACAGAAGTATCGAGCCGAACCGAGACCCACAAGGCAAACAGCAACAACCACCAAACCCCTTGCAGAGATATGGGGAAAAAAAAGAAGAAAATCACCCGCCCAGAGAGCTCCCACCAGCCCGACATTAGGCGCTCCTTTGCAAGGCCGCAACCAACTATGCAGGCCAAAATGGCGCCGAGCAGGCCCCACAGTGACAGTGATTCCGATTTCTCGGTGGAGAGGGAGGAATCCCAGACCGCAACCCCGACACCCGCGTTATACGGGTCGGAGACCTCGGACTCTGATGACTCACCCTCCACTAAAGGTGACATTAAGATCTCCGAGAGATGTGGAAATCTGACCTGGCCGGAGTAAAGACGGAGGTCGCTGGACTGAAAGGGCGCCTGGACGCAATTGAAACCCGAGAGGGTAACAGAGACGACTCCCTGACAGACACCAAAAGGCAGGTAGAGGCACTGACATTTCAGCTGCAGGGGCTCACGCGCACGGTTACAATGATGGACACACGCCATCGAAAACGGAATGTCCGCATACGTGGAGCCCCTGAGGATATAAACTCAGAGGCCCTGCTGGATTACTCAAACCAAGTGGCAGCGGCTATGGGAGCAAAACCTGATGGAGACACAAGGCCGATAATGGCCGCGTTCCGAATCCGGAAATCCCCGACCGCCCCAGCGGATGCCTCAAGAGATATAATAGCTGTTACCCGAAACGTCTCAGTTAAAATGGCGATGATGGCCTACTCCAGGAAAACCCCCACCGTTACCGTGGTCAACCACCAAGTAAGAGTCTTTGCAGACATCCCATTTGCAACACTGCTCGAGCGGAGGAAACTCTCGCCGATCACCCAACAACTGCGAGACAAGGGAATCCGGTACCTGTGGGGCACAACAGGCACATTGGTGGTCCCACAAAAGGACTCGATACTCACGTTGTCCGCAGACGAAGACCCTGCAGGTTTTCTCCAGACCCTCCAGTTACAGCAGCAGACACCTATGGAGGGAGAATCAGAGAACCGGGAGGACAAGAACAGAGGAAGCGTCGGCAAGGCTGAGAGGAAACGGAGCAGACAGCACCCATACAACCCCCCACAGACCTAAAGGAGCGGGGAACTTATGACTCCTACCGCAAACCAGCTGCACGGCTGCAAAAGACCTATGAGGAATTTAAGGCAATGACAGCAGATAGAGACTCTGAGCCAGGACTTTATACGTTATAGTTTTGCATTCCTCACTTTACAAATTAGTATGATTTCCTATATGATGTTTCTTTTATTTGCACTTTACTTTACTGTTACAATTACACGGGGCGTACAGCTAAGGGTGAGTAGTCTTGGCACGAAAGGTATAGGCGATTCTTTCGCGGGCATTAGAGACCTCCAGCCTGATCCAATAGGCCACCGCCAGCAGATACATGCTCCCATTAGGCTATTATCCCTCGTTAAGATACTTCAATGGGAGTTAGCCAAACGGCACTACTAGATCCACAAAACAATGTTCATAATATCTCATTTTACCTGGAGCACCCCGTTGTAAGATGGCCCGACACTAGAAGCGCTATATTGTCAGTTAGCCAGGTGTCATCAGATCAGTGGTAATTCATGATTTATGTCTCCCACCGTGGCTTGGATGCTGCACAGTTACCAGACATGCTGACACGTAGACGTAGCTACTTGTATTATGATTAGTGATGTACCGAACTGTCCGCCGGCGAACAGTTCCCGTCGAACTTAGCGTGTTCGCGTTCGCCACGGCGGGCAGACACATGCGCAGTTCGATCCGCCCCCTGTTCGTCATCATTGGGCAAACTTTGACCCTGTTCCTCTCGGTCAGCAGACACATTCCAGCCAATCAGTAGCACTCCCTCCCTTCCACACCCTCCAACCTTCCTCCCAGCATCCATTTTCGATTCATTCTGAAGCTGCATGCTTAGTGAGAGGAGGGAAAGTTTAGCTGCTGCTGATTAGATAGGGAAATTGATAGCTAGGCTAGGGTATTCAGTGTCCACTACAATCCTGAAGGACTCATCTGATCTCTGCTGTAAGGACAGCACCCCAAAAAGCCCTTTTTAGGGCTAGATCAGGCTGCTTTTTTTATTTATTTTTCTTGGATACTGTGCCCACTTGCCCAGTGCCACCACTCATATCTGTTTTTACAATAGCTTAAGCTTTAGATTAAAAAAAAAATATTTTTTTTTTCACTGTAATAGAAGAGCAGTTGCCTGCCTGCCAGCTTCTGTGTCAGGCTGGATGCCTTGCCCATTTGCACAGTCAGTGCCACCACTCATATCTGTTTTTACAATAGCTTAAGCTTTAGATTTAAAATAAATAATTTTTTTTCACTGTAATAGAAGAGCAGTTAGTTGTCTGCAAGCGTCTGGGTGTCAGGCCTCCTTCAGCGTGTGCTCTGCTGACCTGTGCCAGCGTACTTTGACAGTTGCCACTCATATCTGGTGTCTCTATAGCGTGCTTTTACAAAGAAAAAAGGTTTCCAGTGTAAGCTAATAGCAGCCAGTCAGTGTCCTTCAAGCGGCTCTGTCAGGCCTACAGTGTGTGCTCTCCAGAACTGTTCAAGTGCACATTGCCAATCATATCTGGTGTCTCTATAGCGTGCTTTTACAAAGAAAAAAGGTTTCCAGTGTAAGCTAATAGCAGCCAGTCAGTGTCCTTCAAGCGGCTCTGTCAGGCCTACAGTGTGTGCTCTCCAGAACTGTTCAAGTGTACATTGCCAATCATATCTGGTGTCTCTATAGCGTGCTTTTACAAAGAAAAAAGGTTTCCAGTGTAAGCTAATAGCAGCCAGTCAGTGTCCTTCAAGCGGCTCTGTCAGGCCTACAGTGTGTGCTCTCCAGAACTGTTCAAGTGTACATTGCCAATCATATCTGGTGTCTCTATAGCATGCTTTTACAAAGAAAAAAGGTTTCCAGTGTAAGCTAATAGCAGCCAGTCAGTGTCCTTCAAGCGGCTCTGTCAGGCCTACAGTGTGTGCTCTCCAGAACTGTTCAAGTGCACATTGCCAATCATATCTGGTGTCTCCATAGCGTGCTTTTACAAAGAAAAAAGGTTTCCAGTGTAAGCTAATAGCAGCCAGTCAGTGTCCTTCAAGCGGCTCTGTCAGGCCTACAGTGTGTGCTCTGCAGAACTGTTGCAGTGCAGATTGCCAATAATATTTGGTGTCTCTATAGCGTGCTTTTAAAATCTAATTTTTTTTCCCACTGTAATAGAAGAGCAGTTGCCTGCCTGCCAGCTTCTGTTGAGGTTCACATTGGATACTGTGCCCTCTTGCCCAGTGCCACCACTCATATCTGTTTTTACAATAGCTTAAGCTTTAGATTAGAAAAAATATATATTTTTTTCACTGTAATAGAAGAGCAGTTGCCTGCCTGCCAACTTCTGTGTCAGGCTGGATGCCTTGCCCATTTGCACAGTCAGTGCCACCACTCATATCTGTTTTTACAATAGCTTAAGCTTTAGATTTTAAAAAAAATATTTTTTTTCACTGTAATAGAAGAGCAGTTGCCTGCCTGCCAGCTTCTGTGTCAGGATGGATGCCTTGCCCATTTGCACAGTCAGTGCCACCACTAATATCTGTTTTTACAATAGCTTAAGCTTTAGATTTAAAATAAATAATTTTTTTTCACTGTAATAGAAGAGCAGTTAGTTGTCTGCAAGCGTCTGGGTGTCAGGCCTCCTTCAGCGTGTGCTCTGCAGACCTGTGCCAGCGTACTTTGACAGTTGCCACTCATATCTGGTGTCTCTATAGCGTGCTTTTACAAAGAAAAAAGGTTTCCAGTGTAAGCTAATAGCAGCCAGTCAGTGTCCTTCAAGCGGCTCTGTCAGGCCTACAGTGTGTGCTCTGCAGAACTGTTACAGTGCAGATTGCCAATAATATTTGGTGTCTCTATAGCGTGCTTTTAAAATCAATTTTTTTTCCCACTGTAATAGAAGAGCAATTGCCTGCCTGCCAGCTTCTGTTGAGGTTCACAGTGGATACTGTGCCCTCTTGCCCAGTGCCACCACTCATATCTGTTTTTACAATAGCTTAAGCTTTAGATTTAAAAAATAAAAAAAAAATTTCACTGTAATAGAAGAGCAGTTAGTTGTCTGCAAGTGTCTGGGTGTCAGGCCTCCTTCAGCGTGTGCTCTGCAGACCTGTGCCAGCGTACTTTGACAGTTGCCAATCATATCTGGTGTCTCTTTAGCGTGCTTTTACAAAGAGAAAAGGTTTCCAGTGTAAGCTAATAGCAGCCAGTCAGTGTCCTTCAAGCGGCTCTGTCAGGCCTACAGTGTGTGCTCTGCAGAACTGTTCAAGTGCAGATTGCCAATCATATCGGGTGTCTCTATAGCGTGCTTTTACAAAGAAAAAAGGTTTCCAGTGTAAACTAATAGCAGCCAGTCAGTGTCCTTCAAGCGGCTCTGTCAGGCCTACAGTGTGTGCTCTGCAGAACTGTTACAGTGCAGATTGCCAATCATATCTGGTGTCTCTATAGCGTGCTTTTAAAATCAATTTTTTTTTCCACTGTAATAGAAGAGCAGTTGCCTGCCTGCCAGCTTCTGTTGAGGTTCACAGTGGATACTGTGCCCTCTTGCCCAGTGCCACCACTCATATCTGTTTTTACAATAGCTTAAGCTTTAGATTAGAAAAAATATATATTTTTTTCACTGTAATAGAAGAGCAGTTGCCTGCCTGCCAGCTTCTGTGTCAGGCTGGATGCCTTGCCCATTTGCACAGTCAGTGCCACCACTCATATCTGTTTTTACAATAGCTTAAGCTTTAGATTTAAAAAAAAATATTTTTTTTCACTGTAATAGAAGAGCAGTTGCCTGCCTGCCAGCTTCTGTGTCAGGCTGGATGCCTTGCCCATTTGCACAGTCAGTGCCACCACTAATATCTGTTTTTACAATAGCTTAAGCTTTAGATTTAAAATAAATATTTTTTTTTCACTGTAATAGAAGAGCAGTTAGTTGTCTGCAAGCGTCTGGGTGTCAGGCCTCCTTCAGCGTGTGCTCTGCAGACCTGTGCCAGCGTACTTTGACAGTTGCCACTCATATCTGGTGTCTCTATAGCGTGCTTTTACAAAGAAAAAAGGTTTCCAGTGTAAGCTAATATCACCCAGTCAGTGTGTAACGGATCGCCTGGCACCCCGACTTGGTACCTCCGTTAATGGATGCTCCTAGTGCTTCCTGAGGACTCCAAGCACTCTGGCAGACACCACAATCACCGAATCCGAGAAACCTTTAAATTCTCCCAAGCATATGAATGCTGTAGACCATTGAATAGGAACCATACGAATAGGCTTGTACTCCTAGCAGTCAACTGGAACAGCATGCAATAAATCCTTCCCCCAATAATGAGACGACACATCACTTTAACTTTAAAACCATACATTCAATTTCAATAAAAGTTGCATATTCAGACTCAGCATACATCAAACATAAACACTTCCAAAAATCAGCCAAATCCCTCCAGTGGATCAAAAGTTAGCTGGAAGTCCTTTATGACCGACCGCAAGCACAATTTCCTGCCCAAAACAGTTCCATAGATTTGGGCTGTGCGGTCGGTCAATTTCATGCCGAAAAACGACTAAGTCCCATTTCGAACGGGACTTAGTCTCTGGAGCTGCAAGTTCCGTATGGGAGAAGGTAAGGGTCAGCGGTGTTCGGCAGAATGTGTAGCCGATTTTAGTTCCACAGAATCTTTAGCATACACCGCTGACCGCATTCGAGGAAACCAAGATGGCCGCCGCCACGTGCAATTAACCTGCAGTAACCTCACAGCCTGGGAGGTAAATTGCCTGCACACTTTAGCTTCTGGGTGGTCCGCCTGTGTGGCACTTGGTTCAGTAAGCCCTATTTACTGAACCAAGTGGGGGAAAGCCAGGGGCAAGTTATTTTACCGGTCTGGGGACATAGTCTTAAAGGGGCATTGTTCACCAAAGTCACAATATGTCCCCAGACGGTTCTTAAAGGGCCATACACACCAATAAAAGTCCATACGTTTTCAGGGGCCATAGTCTTAAAGGGTATTGTTACCCAAAGTCTCAATAGGTCCCCAGACAGTTCTTAAAGGGCCAGCAGCAGTACAATAAAATACCATTCACTTTACTTAAAGGGCCAGCAGTCGCATGATAAAATACAATATGCCCCAAATATGTCCAGGGGCCATAGTCGCAGGGCAGGAGGCTAGCAACCAGGCTTCTCCAGTTCACAGTGGCGAAGTTGGTTTCGCCACACAGTGTCCTTCAAGCGGCTCTGTCAGGCCTACAGTGTGTGCTCTGCAGAACTGTTACAGTGCAGATTGCCAATAATATTTGGTGTCTCTATAGCGTGCTTTTAAAATCAAATTTTTTTTCCCACTGTAATTGAAGAGCAGTTGCCTGCCTGCCAGCTTCTGTTGAGGTTCACAGTGGATACTGTGCCCTCTTGCCCAGTGCCACCACTCATATCTGTTTTTACAATAGCTTAAGCTTTAGATTTAAAAAAAAAAAAAAAATTTCACTGTAATAGAAGAGCAGTTAGTTGTCTGCAAGTGTCTGGGTGTCAGGCCTCCTTCAGCGTGTGCTCTGCAGACCTGTGCCAGCGTACTTTGACAGTTGCCAATCATATCTGGTGTCTCTTTAGCGTGCTTTTACAAAGAGAAAAGGTTTCCAGTGTAAGCTAATAGCAGCCAGTCAGTGTCCTTCAAGCGGCTCTGTCAGGCCTACAGTGTGTGCTCTGCAGAACTGTTCAAGTGCAGATTGCCAATCATATCTGGTGTCTCTATAGCGTGCTTTTACAAAGAAAAAAGGTTTCCAGTGTAAGCTAATAGCAGCCAGTCAGTGTCCTTCAAGCGGCTCTGTCAGGCCTACAGTGTGTGCTCTGCAGAACTGTTACAGTGCAGATTGCCAATCATATCTGGTGTCTCTATAGCGTGCTTTTAAAATCAATTTTTTTTTCCACTGTAATAGAAGAGCAGTTGCCTGCCTGCCAGCTTCTGTTGAGGTTCACAGTGGATACTGTGCCCTCTTGCCCAGTGCCACCACTCATATCTGTTTTTACAATAGCTTAAGCTTTAGATTTAAAATAAATAATTTTTTTTCACTGTAATAGAAGAGCAGTTAGTTGTTTGCAATCGTCTGGATGTCAGGCCTCCTTCAGCGTGTGCTGAACCACAAGCAGAAGTGGGATACGGCTGTACAGTCTATGGGGGGAACATACAAGGAAAAAAACAATAGTGTGATACAGTATATACAGTGAAAATGTGCGCTTAAATGGATGCACTCAGTTAGTTGTCTGCAAGTGTCTGGGTGTCAGGCCTCCTTCAGCGTGTGCTCTGCAGACCTGTGCCAGCGTACTTTGACAGTTGGCAATCATATCTGGTGTCTCTTTAGCGTGCTTTTACAAAGAAAAAAGGTTTCCAGTGTAAGCTAATAGCAGCCAGTCAGTGTCCCTCAAGCGGCTCTGTCAGGCCTACAGTGTTTGCTCTGCAGAACTGTTCAAGTGCAGATTGCCAATCATATCTGGTGTCTCTATAGCGTGCTTTTACAAAGAAAAAAGGTTTCTATTGTAAGCTAATAGCAGCCAGTCAGTGTCCTTCAAGCGGCTCTGTCAGTCCTTCCTTCAGCGTGTGCTCTCCAGAACTGTTCCAGTGCACATTGCCAATCATATCTGGTCCCGCAGTAGCTTGCACGCATAGTACCACTAATCCCAAAAAAAATGACAGGCAGAGGCAGGCCACCCCGCAGGGGCCGTCGTGGTCATGGTGCTGTGATTCCCTTTTGCCCTAGAATAATGCCCAGTTTTCAGAAGCCACGTACCCTGAACTTGAAAAGTTCTGAGGACATAGTTGACTGGCTATCACAGGACACCCAATCTTGTACAGCCTCCGCTCGGAACCTTGACGCACCATCCTCCTCCAGCTTAACTTCAGGCACCTCTCAAGATACCACTCACCCGCCTGCCGCCACCACCAAAACTAGCACCACAGCCGCTTTACTTGGTATGTCAGAGGAGTTATTCACACACCCGTTTGAAGAAATGAGTGATGCGCAACCATTATTGCTAGAGGATGTAGATAACAGGGATATGTCTCAGGCAGGCAGCATTAAACACATGGAGGTACGTTGTGATGATGATGATGTTGTACCCGCTGCTGCTTCCTTTTCTGAGTTGTCAGATACAAGCGAAGCGGTTGATGATGACGATGCGTCCATGGATGTCACGTGGGTGCCCGCTCAGCAAGAAGAAGAACAGGGCGAAAGTTCAGATGGGGAGACAGAGAGGAGGAGGAGACGAGTTGGAAGCAGGGGGGGGTCGTCGCAAGGAGCTAGTGGCACAGTCAGACAGCATGCATCGGCACCCGGGGTCAGCCCGACAGCACGCCAATCAACGCATGCTATGTCCACCACCAGAATGCCGTCATTGCAGAGCTCAGCAGTGTGGCATTTTTTTTGTATGTCTGCCTCTAACAACAGCGATGCCATTTGCAACCTGTGCCAAAGGAAACTGAGTCGTGGGAGGTCCAACACCCACCTAGGTACAACTGCTTTGCGTAGGCACATGATCTCACATCACAAACGTCTATGGGATCAACACATGAGTACAAGCAGCACGCCTACTCTAAGCCACCATCCTCCTCCTGGTCCAGCATCTTCAGCCACGTCAACCACTGCTGTCCTCCTTGCCCCCTCTCAACCATCCGCCACTCCGTCTCCCGCCTTGAGCAGTTCCCGCTCATCTGCCCACAGTCATGTGTCTGTCAAGGACATGTTTGAGCGTAAGAAGCCAATGTCACCAAGTCACCCCCTTGCCCAGCGTCTGACAGCTGGCTTGTCCGAACTATTAGCCCACCAGCTTTTACCATACAATCTAAACTACAGAAAAGTATATAAACGTGAAAATATCACCACAGTAGATAATGTGTATAAGTGACAAAATATATACTTATCTTAGCATTCAAGTAAGACAGCCTCCCAGGTCATCACCCAGATAAGATGACCTTTACACAGCAAAATACAAGACAACAGGAATCTTTGGGATACGGCTGAGAAGTCTACAATTGAAAGACAAAAGTGTACATAGTGTAAATCTACATTTAATATTTAGTAAGTGATCATGAAATGCACTCACGAGATGTAGATGAAAGATAGCGTTCTAGGGTGCCTCCCCCGATAATAATGGGGGGCTGATGCCTTTCTCCACTTGCTCCAAACGATAAGTGAAAAAACAGGACTTCCAAGGTAGTGGAAAAAAATAAAACAATTTATTAAGGATGAAACATCACCCAGCAATAAAAGTTGAAATACAGGCTTAAAATGAGGTCCTACGCGTTTCGTTCACAATCTGGAACTTCCTCAAGGACCAAAAAATTTAAATTACATGCAGAAGTGACAGAGTAAAAAAATACAGCCTACTCCCACCCTCCCACCAGTCCCGTTTTATAGGGCTAACCCCTGAGTTGATTGGTGATGGTCTGGGCGTCCTCCTTTGTTTCCTCCCTCATTGGTGGAATAGTAGATCATATCCAGCTGATTTCTTTCAATTTTAGTTGGAATTCCCGCGTTCTGTATCAGCCGAAAACCGGAACCGGAAGTGAACCTTCACTTCCGCGTTCCACTGAATCATGCGTTCCAACAGGAAAATTCAAAGAGGTTGAAATGTGTAGTAATGTGGCCATCTAGTGGTCGCCAGGAGAACAGTCCCAGAAAATAGGTGTTGAACAGTTATAAATCTATCAAGAAAAAACATGATAATATCGGCAGCAAAATGGAGAAATGGGTTTGTGAGACATAAATCACTTATACTTAAGTGCCCAATAGATATCAATACAAATTCAATTTATTTATAATTTCATATTGGAATAGCTTAGAATTATAATATATGAATTTAGAAAAATAGTACATACATCTACATAAATCACTTATACTAAAGTGCCCTGTATATATTAATATAAGTTCAATTTCATTCATAATTAGAATTATTTAGAGTTATAATATATACAAATTAGAGTTATAATATATATGAATTAGAAAAATAATATACACGTCTACCTTAAATGTACTCTTTGTATATAAACGTGTATTTATCCCAGTGAGACACCCTTAATTGGGTAATGAGAAAAAATGTTATTAACAACTATTTTCCGTTTGGGGAAATGTATACAGAGTTATAATGTGGGGGCTTCAATCAAGTGCCCCATAGATATTAACATAAATTTAATTAGAATGGCCCAGAGTCATGATGTATATGAATTAGAAAATACTTGACGCATCTACCTTAAATATACTCTTTATATATACCAATACGACACCCTTAATTGGATAATAAGAACAATTATGAACAACCTTATTCCATTTCGGCAGTTTATACAAAGTGTGGTATGAGAACATGAATCCATACCACTACCTCTTGGAAGGGATAAAAGAGAGAGAAACAAATATTAATCTGCCAATGTATAAATGTACAGGCAGACCAAAAACCACTATCCTTTATAGGAAACAGATCAGATCGATGTCCACATTCAATCCCATTGGCTCTAATGTTTGTAATTGATGAATCCAGAAGGTTTCCCTTTGGGATAAATTTTTAATCCTATCCCCCCCACGCCAATGGGGGGCAACTCTCTCAATACCTATGCATCTAAACTGTTTCCATGAAAAGGAAGGGCATGTGCTGCAATGAGCAGAAACTGAATGAGTAGTTAACCCCTTTCTGATGTTATTCAAGTGCTCGAGTATAAGAACTTTTACGATTCTTGTAGTACGACCCACATACTGTCTGCCACACGGACACTGCAGTAGATAAACTACAAAGTCCGTGTGGCAGCTTATGTCTGATTTAATGTGGTATATCCTCCCAGTAATGTAACTAGAAAAGGTGTCCGATCTCTCAATAGACACAGTCCTGCAGGCTTTGCATACATTGCATCCCCTGCAAGATCCTGTATTAGTATTTGTAAGAGAAGTTTTAATAGCATAGCTGGGAGCCAGCATATTCTTTAAATTTTGGTTCTTTTTGAAGATCACTTGGGGGTATTGGGATAGATGTTTTCCCAACACTGGGTCTTGCAACAGTATTGACCAATGATTCTGTATTTCATAATTATGAATGAAATTGAACTTATATTAATATATACAGGGCACTTTAGTATAAGTGATTTATGTAGATGTATGTACTATTTTTCTAAATTCATATATTATAATTCTAAGGTATCCCAATATGAAATTATAAATAAATTGAATTTGTATTGATATCTATTGGGCACTTAAGTATAAGTGATTTATGTCTCACAAACCCATTTCTCCATTTTGCTGCCGATATTATCATGTTTTTTCTTGATAGATTTATAACTGTTCAACACCTATTTTCTGGGACTGTTCTCCTGGCGACCACTAGATGGCCACATTACTACACATTTCAACCTCTTTGAATTTTCCTGTTGAAACGCATGATTCAGTGGAACGCGGAAGTGAAGGTGCACTTCCGGTTCCGGTTTTCGGCTGATACAGAACGCGGGAATTCCAACTAAAATTGAAAGAAATCAGCTGGATATGATCTACTATTCCACCAATGAGGGAGGAAACAAAGGAGGACGCCCAGACCATCACCAATCAACTCAGGGGTTAGCCCTATAAAACTGGACTGGTGGGAGGGTGGGAGTAGACTGTATTTTTTTACTCTGTCACTTCTGCATGTAATTTAAATTTTTTGGTCCCTGAGGAAGTTCCAGATTGTGAACGAAACGCGTAGGACCTCATTTTAAGCCTGTATTTCAACTTTTATTGCTGGGTGATGTTTCATCCTTAATAAATTGTTTTACTTTTTCCACCACCTTGGAAGTCCTGTTTTTTCACTTATCGTTTGGAGCAAGTGGAGAAAGGCATCAGCCCCCCATTTTTATCGGGGGAGGCACCCTAGAACGCTATCTTTCATCTACATCTCGTGAGTGCATTTCATGATCACTTACTAAATATTAAATGTAGATTTACACTATGTACACTTTTGTCTTTCAATTGTAGACTTCTCAGCTGTATCCCAAATATTCCTGTTGTCTTGTATTTTACCATACAATCTGGTTGAGTCTGAGTCGTTCAAAAAATTTGTTGCTATTGGGACACCGCAGTGGAAAGTACCCGGCCGGAATTTCTTTTCACAAAAGGCAATCCCCAACCTGTACTCGATTGTGCAAAAGGAAGTCATGGCATGTCTGGCACACAGTGTTGGGGCAAGGGTCCATCTGACCACTGATACCTGGTCTGCAAAGCATGGTCAGGGCAGGTATATCACCTACACTGCGCATTGGGTAAACCTGCTGACGGCTGACAAGCAAGGAATGCGTGGCATTGCAGAGGAGTTGGTGACACCGCCACGAATTGCAGGCAGTCCTGCTGCCACCTCCTCTACTCCTCCTACTCCATCCTCTTCCATAACCTCCTCGGCTGAGTCCTCTTGTGCTGCTGCATCTTGCTCCACATCAACGGCATGTGCCGTGCATGGCACATGTGTGTAATCTGATCGTACAACGCTTTGTGCATAAGTACACAGGCTTACAGGACATCCTTAAGCAGGCCAGGAAGGTGTGTGGCCATTTCAGGCATTCCTACACGGCCATGGCTCACTTTGCTGATATCCAGCGGCGAAACAACATGCCAGTGAGGCGCTTGATTTGCGACAGCCCTACACGTTGGAATTCAACACTCCTAATGTTCGACCGCCTGCTCCAACAAGAAAAAGCTGTTAATGAATATTTGTATGACCGGGGTGCTAGGACAGCCTCTGGGGAGCTGGGAATTTTTTTGCCACGTTACTGGACGCTCATGCGCAATGCCTGTAGGCTCATGCGTCCTTTTGAGGAGGTGACAAACCTAGTCAGTCGCAACGAAGGCACCATCAGCGATATCATACCATTTGTTTTCTTCCTGGAGCGTGCCCTGCGAAGAGTGCTGGATCAGGCCGTAGATGAGCATGAAGAGGAAGAGGAAGAGTTGTGGTCACCATCACCACCAGAAACAGCATTATCAGCATCGCTTGCTGGACCTGCGGCAACGCTGGAAGAGGATTGTGAGGAAGAGGAGTCAGAGGAGGAATGTGGCAAGACCAAACACAACAGGCATCCCAGGGTGCTCGTTTTCACCTATCTGGTACCCGTGGTGTACGTGGCTGGGGGGAAGAACTTACCTTCAATGACATCAGTGAGGAGGAGGAAAGGGAAATGAGTAGCTCGGCATCCAACCTTGTGCAAATGGGGTCTTTCATGCTGTCCTGCCTGTTGAGGGACCCTCGTATAAAAAGGCTGAAGGAGAACGACCTGTACTGGGTGTCCATGCTACTAGACCCCCGGTATAAGCAGAAAGTGGCGGAAATGTTACCGAATTACAACAAGTCGGAAAGGATGCAGCATTTGCAAAATAAATTAAAAAGTATGCTTTACACAGCGTACAAGGGTGATGTCACAGCACAATGGGAATCTAACAGGGGGAGAGGTGGAAGTCATCCTCCTCCTCCCACGACCACGCTGGCAAGGACAGGACGCTTTAAAGACGTGTTGTTGATGGAGGATATGCGGACCTTTTTAAGTCCTATGCATCGCCACAGCCCTTCGGGATCCACCCTCAGAGAGCGACTCGACCGACAGGTAGCAGACTACCTCGCCTTAACTGCAGATATCGACACTCTGAGGAGCGATGAACCCCTTGACTACTGGGTGTGCAGGCTTGACCTGTGGCCTGAGCTATCCCAATTTGCGATAGAACTTCTGGCCTGCCCCGCTTCAAGTGTCCTTTCAGAAAGGACCTTCAGTGCAGCAGGAGGTATTGTCACTGAGAAGAGAAGTCGCCTAGGTCAAAAAAGTCTAGATTACCTCACCTTTATTAAGATGAATGAGGGATGGATCCCGAAGGGACTGACACTGGGCGATACATTCGATTAAAAAAAGCCTGATAAGATGACCTGCCTTGGGCTAAAAATGGTCCACACGCTGCTGTATTTTTTTTTGTTTTTAAATTCTTTATTTTTGCGGTGCTTTGCATGACAGTAAAACAGTACATTGCAAGTCAGAATTTCCAGTATATAGCATCAACATATTTATCTTGCATCTTGTGAGACTGCACCAATTATATAATTTTATAAAATACAAGCAATAACTTGGATCCGGGTCATTAACCGCTTAACCTGTGTTATTTGTGTGTTTGAGTCGTATATTCGGTGCTGGTATCCGCGTTCCGTGTGTGAAGTAGTTATGGAGTATGTGGTGCCTCCATGGTTATGACACTTGGGTGTGCCTGTATGTGTCGGTATGGTGTCCCGTGGGCATATTGATGGGTGTGTACTAGTGAGTGACTTCTGAAGCGTGTGGGCTGTCCAGTGCTGCCTCCTGCCGTGAGTGTGGTCTCTGCCTCACGTGATCAAAACTCCTAACCTAGGGAGTCGCGGGGGGGGGGGGATTGGTCGTGGTAAGAGTGTAGCAGTCACTCCATTAAGCGTTTGTGGTATGTCCCCGTCTTAGGTGTACCAGTCGTGCGAGAGTGGGTCCCGTTGAGCCTGTGGTGTCAGTCAAGTACGGTCCATGTCAGGGTTAGGCCTGTCGATTGTTGTACGTGTGTCAGTCTTCTAGTAGGGTTCGCAACAACATAAACAATAAACCGTTTAAACGTCCTTTTGTAACTCAGGTATGGTGTGAAGTTAGATAGGTTTCTCCTGACCTATGCTTTTGTATGCAATTCTTGACTCGTTTTAGACTTCACAAACCCTCAAGCTTAAAGCTCTACACCCACTAAGAGTGCAGGACAAACCCTAATCTTTGCAGAATAATGTACGTTGCCATATGGACACTTTGACGGTAGGTAATGGGTCGTATACAACCTGTACCTTTACTATGCTGCCCTCTTAAAGGCCGGCTACTGTTCAGTATTCTAGATTAGTCATCTATATAAGGTCAGCATTTAATGGGCTTTAGCAATATATACATTTTGTCAGACCATTTAATCTTGTTTTTGTAGCTTGAAAGTAGTGAGGTGTGTTTATTAAATTTTAGTGCCCCAATTCAGCCTTAGGAGGGTAATGTCCCCTAGTCATGGGACACTGAGCTTGGCTTTAACCTCTATCAGATGTTTGGAGACCTTACAAACTGACAGCCACCGGCTCAAAAACAGGGTTCAGGAGAAAGAACAAGGTAATAAACAATTGTGATTTTCGCATTGAGTGTACGAACTGTAGGAATTATGGTAACGTTTCCAAAACGGCACTTGGTTACCAAAATTGGGCTCACAAAAAAATAAAAATATATATATAAATATATTGTTGCCCCCAAGAACAATGGGGTACTATAAGAAATGTTAAACGTTCAATGGAAATAACTTTGCAGTCTTTAGACCTGAGGTAAAGGTGAGCGCTGGGAAGGTGTCCCTACTGTGCCTCATTGTCAGCCAGTCCCTTGAGGCTGTCTTGGGTCCGAGGACCGAGGGCTTCTGTTCCGCGGTACAAACGTTGCGGTGCGCTCTGGGTCCCAATTGGTAATAGAGGGTCTTGATGGTGAGTTGGCGGTCGGTGGGTCCAGTCCCAAGGCCTGTATTATTGTGGGTGCCTCTTCCATGGAGGCAAGTGTGAGTTGGGATCCATTCTGTGGTATCACCAGGGATCCGTGTGCCCCCCATCGATAGGTGATGTCTGCTGCCCTCAGTCTGTTGGTGAGGGAGCTGAAGGTTTTGCGCCACATGAGGGTAGACTTTGTAAGATCCTGGAAAAAGGTTAGGCTAGCACCCTCAAATATCAGGGGTGTTTTACCTTTTAATGCAGACATGACCTGAATCTTGTCGTGTACATTTGGGCACCTGAGTATCACATCTCTGGGTGTGTTTGAGCGTACCTTTGAGGACGTAGGCAGGCGGTAGATCTCCTCAGTGACCATCTTCTTGACCGTGGTGTGAGGCAGAATAGTGGCCAGAAGGCGCCTTGTGTAGTGCGGTAGTTCATCTGGCAAGATGGCTGCCGGGATACCTCTAATTTTTATATTAGTGCGCCGATGGCGTTCCTCCATGGTTGTCTGCTGTGCCATTATGGCTCTTTGTTGTGCCTGAAGGTGGTGCATTGATTCTTGCAGCTCAGCTAGGTGAGTTTGCATGTCTGTAATGTGTTTTTCATTAGTGTGTACCCTGTTTATAGTGGCAGTGATGTCCTTTTTGATGGGGGCCAGTTCTGCCGCAAGGATTTTATGGAACTCTGATAATAGGATTTTTAAATCATGCCTGGATGTTGGGGTCATGTCTGCTGGAGGGTCTAGTTGGTGTTGTGGCCCTATGTGGGCTTCTGAGGTTGTTTCTGCCTCCGGTTGATCCGTGTGTTGGTAGTGGGGCGCCGTACGCGGCGAGTCCGCGGGAGTAGTTTTAGCCGGAGCAGGCCTTTGAAGCATGGTCCCTATGTCCCGGTTTTGTTCTATGGCTTGTGGGCGCTGTGAGCGGCGGCCCATGGCTGGTGTGTGTGCCGGATGGTCTGACCTTTGGAGGGAGGCTTCGTCCCGCGCTTGTCGCGCTCCGTAGCCGCCGAGTAGTTTCTCCAGGTCTGGGATTGTGAGCGTGGGGTAGGCCCCAACCTTCCGTCTCCGCTTCTGCTGGGTGGAAGCCACAAAGAAGGGCATCGATCGGCTCGGGAGTAGGTAGGGAGTCCAGCTGGGGGCTGGAGGAGGTTGGATCGGCTGAGGGTGTTGGGATTTTTGATAGATTGTGCCCGTTTACTGGAGAGCTTGTCGAGATGGCGTCAGTTTAGCTCGCTGGTTAAGCTCCGCCCCCCACGCTGCTGTATTTTAGCTCTGAATGACGTTTGACTTGCGTGACTTATCCGCCACCAACTAGGGTTCAAGCCGCCATGTTTTAGGGCACTTTCTGCTTGTGAAACAAACATCAATTTTTCTGGCCGCTGCTACAGCAGCGGCTGCAACAATACCACATTTTTCTGGCATGTGTACATGCCTAATTTTTAGGCCCACTGGTGCAGCACTGTGGCTTCAAAAACCAAACCAAAAAAAAATCCTCCAAGATGGCACCAGTATACCAGTGGTCTAAGCATCTTCCCACCTTGGCCTAAAAAGGGGAGGTGATTCAACAATTAAAAATCGCTGCCATTTACACGTCCACTGATAGGAGACGCGGAAGGTATTAAACTGATATGAACAATACTAAACTCACCACTCCTATCTGGTGGCACATTAGCTTGCCCGCGCAGTGCCCCAAATTTCAAGTAAGAGGACCGACCAAGCATCTTCTTCCATCTCCCTGTTACAGAAATCACTGCCATATCCATAGAAATTGTACATAATATCCAGGAGAGTTTTACAGGGCCAAATCATGTCGCCTGTTGAAAGAGGTGACCTTGCTCGGGTCCCAGGTGTGCGGTTCCTAAAATGGCTGCCATATACATGTCCACTGATAGGAGACGCGGAAGGTATTAAACTGATATGAACATTTACTAAACTCACCACTCCGAGTGCTGTTATTTATTTAATTTTTTTGTGGTGAGGCTTTACAGGACAGAGTGCTTCTCCACGGGACATGTTAACTCACGGGCAGCTGGCTCATCAAGGAACCAGAGCAGCTTGAACGAGGTGACCTTGCTCGGGTCCCAGGTGTGCGGTTACTAAAATGGCTGCCATATACACGTCCACTGATAGGAGACGCGGAAGGTATTAAACTGATATGAACATTTACTAAACTCACCACTCCGAGTGCTGCTATTTATTTAATTTTTTTGTGGTGAGGCTTTACAGGACAGAGTGCTTCTCCACGGGACATGTTAACTCACGGGCAGCTGGCTCATCAAGGAACCAGAGCAGCTTGAACGAGGTGACCTTGCTCGGGTCCCAGGTGTGCGGTTCCTAAAATGGCTGCCATATACACGTCCACTGATAGGAGACGCGGAAGGTATTAAACTGATATGAACAATACTCCACTCCTATCAGTAGGTCCGTCCCATTGTGATTTATGCCCCCCACCCACCGCGCAGGGATGGGGGCCGGGGGGGAGGAAAGTAGGCCCCCCCATTGTGATTTTTGGCCCCCACCCACCGCGCAGGGATGTGGGCCGAGAGGGGGGAGGACAGTAGGTCCCCCATTGTGATTTATGGCCCCCACCGCGCAGGGGTTGGGGAGGACAGTAGCTCCCCCCAGTGTGTATCATGGGCTTTGAGGACAGGTGTCAATCCATACCTGCCAAGTGACCCTATGTAGGGGTAACAGTCTCTATTCTGCTCTGTGTCAGTGTGTATCATGGTCTCTGTGGACGGGGAACAGTCTCTATTCTGCTCTGTGTCAGTGTGTATCATGGTCTCTGTGGACAGGGAACAGTCTCTATTCTGCTCTGTGTCAGTGTGTATCAGGGGCTTTGAGGACATGTGTCAATCCATACCTGCCAAGTGACCCTATGTAGGGGGTACAGTCTCTATTCTGCTCTGTGTCAGTGTGTATCATGGTCTCTGTGGACGGGGAACAGTCTCTATTCTGCTCTGTGTCAGTGTGTATCATGGTCTCTGTGGACAGGGAACAGTCTCTATTCAGCTCTGTGTCAGTGTGTATCAGGGGCTTTGAGGACAGGTGTCAATCCATACCTGTCAAGTGACCCTATGTAGGGGGAACAGTCTCTATTCTGCTCTGTGTCAGTGTGTATCATGGTCTCTGTGGACGGGGAACAGTCTCTATTCTGCTCTGTGTCAGTGTGTATCATGGTCTCTGTGGACAGGGAACAGTCTCTATTCTGCTCTGTGTCAGTGTGTTTCAGGGGTTTTGAGGACAGGTGTCAATTCATACCTGCCAAGTGACCCTATGTAGGGGTAACAGTCTCTATTCTGCTCTGTGTCAGTGTGTATCATGGTCTCTGTGGACAGGGAACAGTCTCTATTCTGCTCTGTGTGAGTGTGTATCAGGGGTTTTGAGGACAGGTGTCAATCCATATCTGCCAAGTGACCCTATGTAGGGGGAACAGTCCCTATTCTGCTCTGTGTGAGGAGGAGGAACGGGAAATGAGTAGCTCGACCCTCCCTTTCATCCCCTAACATGGACGTTGCCCCCTGCCATCACCGTCGCAGTGGGATCCTCCACTCCCAGTCCGCCACCCGCCGTGGGCCAACCCTGCACCCTCCTGCCCTGGGGCCCACACCTGACCAAAACTAATACTCCTGCCCGATCCCCCACTCCATGACTCCAGAAAAGACTTCGGACCCTCCAAAAGGAATAACAGATGATAACTCACCATCCGAACTTCTGGCCGTCGCAGGCTGCAAGGCCACATTGCTTCGTCTGACGTCCAAGCCCGGACGAGGGCGACCACCTTGGTGACCTGGAACCAGAAAGAAGCATGGGTAGGCCGTGCGACAGAGTCTACTACCGTGCTGGGACCCCTTCGATCTGTCCCCAGCCCATCTGTCGTCCAGACTCCTGGAGCTGTGGCCACTTCTTTCAACCCGCACCCCGGAGCCCCCCCAGGAACTCCCGCTAGAGAAACTAGACCTGCTCCACCCACCTCCCTTCATCCTAACAGGGGACTGTTCGCGCCTATGAACCCCTGGTGAGACCCTGCCGTAACTGCGCTGGGACCGCTCTGAGACCTCTCCCATGACCCATGCCTGCCAGCGCCTCCCGTGGGCCCAACGTGCCTGTCCTGAGTGTGGCGCTAAAAGCCCACCTGTGCGGGAGATAAGCTTGATGGCCTGTCCTGCGCCTTGCGAGGTGTGTCGCCCTCCTAACCGTGTCCTGGCTCCGGTCTCTTGTCCTCACTGGCCACCGCTGGCTACTCCTGCTCCCCCCCTGGCGACACCGACCGTAACCTGGAAGGTGACCCTGGGGACAAGCTCCGCTCTTGTGTATAGAACCACTCACATTCAGTTGAGCTTATAGCCAAGCTCAGGGGTACACACTTTCAGGTCCGTAAAGGCGACCTTTCCCCTTGTTCAGACTTTTCTCCTCGATAGGGCTAGAGCTCAAGCGAAAAAATATATAGTATAATACCGTCTATTACCAGTGTACAATATAAAAGGAAATAGGAATATTACTCACAAGCCGAGAGCCAACTATTAGGCTCAATCTCTGCACAATGTGTAGTTAAGGACTACACTCCTTTAAGAGCAGGAACCAGTAGCCCAAAATGACTTTAAAAATATATTTATTAGGTATTTAGATCTAAAATTGTAATGGCCAATTACAATATATAAGAAACAATACACTTAAAAATTACTTAGTATACAAATATACTGGGCATAAAGGTGATACTATAGTTGCAATCTCCAGGACGCGTTTCGCCAACACAATGTCGGCTTCCTCAGCTAGGTGCAACAATGTTCCAAGTGTTCCTCCTACTGTCAGGAGTCCTGCTCTTATACCTTTGTGATGAATCTTCAATCCGGCGTTCAGCTGTTTTCTGGCGCGTTCCTCTTCCCGCCTCTCCGACTGCCTCTACATGCGTTTCAAGCCTCGTTCTCATTGCCGTTCACTTCCGCATGTGGGGGCATACCGGCGAAAAGATATTGGTTCCACTGTTAACCCTGTAGGTACCGAGAGTCGCAATCTCTCTCCTCTAATGTCCTCATATGAATACATAGCGATTTGAACGGAAAAAAAAGGCATATATAAAAAATAGGCTTAAATATATAAATCGGAAACCTCATTCCTGCATATATATAAAGTGGACATATATATACAAATAGGAAACCTAATTCCTATAAGTAATAAAATATAATGAAATAAAACAATCCTAAAATAAATCCCAATATCTACACATAATAACACAATATCCTAAAAGATGAGGGATACTAATATGCTGCTATAAAAGTGCTCTGAAGAAACTAGATCATACAAATCTCTCCCCAAAATAAGGGGGGACAAAACTACTAAAACAGTCCTATATAAATGCTATGTATACAAGCTATCACTCCTGTCTATGCATATAAGTAAAAGGGACTAATAGCAGCAAAATAGGAATCCTAAACCAAGCATAAAATTGTAGAGAGAAGAAAACCTCTAAAAAGGCATACAAATACCCTAGCAAATATTTATTTAAAAGTAAACACACTAACACAAAATCTCAAATCTAAAATCAATCTAAAAAATGGCAAATTTCAAATTCTGAATTCAAGCCGTAGGGGATAAGGGTATTAAGTTCGAAGATCCATTTCATTTCTTCCTTACTGAGTTTTTTATTAAAATCTCCCCCCCTCCAATCTTTCCCCACTCTACTTAACCCCAAGAAGTTACTACCTAGCGGTGATTGGTTGTGGTATTTTTTGTAGTGGAGAGGTAAACTGTGGTTCTCTGCCCCCTTCATTATATTCCTACTATGCTCCTCTATCCTAATATGGAGAGGTCGACTAGTTTTTCCCACATAGTTCAAGCCACAAGGGCATTGCATAACATAAATCACATTGTTCGTGTGGCATGTGATTATTTCCCTGATCTCATATTTCTGTTTTTTATTCTCAAATTGTGTAATTCTTCTTTTTTTATTACCAGTTCTTCTGCATGCCAAGCACTGGCCACAGCCGAAAAAAACTTTTTCTTGATTTAAAAAGGTGTCTTTCTTTTTTCTTTCCTTAATAAAGCTTGATGTCAAAATATTGCGAAAGTTCTTCACTCCTCTATGAATGAACTTAGGTTGAGGTGGTAATATTTTCTCAAGCATTGGGTCTTGGCGAAGGATAGGCCAGAATCTTTTGACAATATTCCGAATTTTAAAATTGTCTGTACTATAATTACAAATAAAAGGTACCCCTTCCATATTCTGTTGGGTCCGGTCTTTATATTTTAAAAGATTATGCCGTTCTATCTCCTTCACTTGTACTCTTGCTTCTTCTAGTTTACAATCTTCATACCCTTTCTTTTAAAAATCCTCTTTAATCCTTATAGACTGATTATTATAGTTCTCCAAATCTGTGCAGTTACGTCTGATACGCAGGAATTGCCCTCTAGGGGCATTCTCTAGCCACGGAGAAAAATGGCAACTTGCTCTTTCTATAAAACTGTTGGCATCTACCGCCTTAAAAAAAATTTTTGTTTTAATTTTGCCATCCTCTATAAAAATGGTGAGGTCTAAAAAGGATATTTCCTTCTCGCTCCAGCTGCTAGTGAGACTAATCCCCCATGTATTATTATTCAGAAATGCCAAAAAATCTTCCAAAAGCGGAACTCCTCCTCTCCAAATAAAGAAAATATCATCAATGTAACGGCCATAGGTGACCAAGCTCCCCCCCCCCCAGCCATGCCCTTCATATATAAAGTGTTGTTCCCAATATGACATAAACAGATTGGCATAGCTGGGGGCGAACTTGGTCCCCATGGCCGTTCATTGGTCTGGAGAAAAAATTCCCCCCATACCAGAAATAATTATTCTCTAGGATTAACTTAATCCCATCCATGATGAACTCTATTTGAGTTCCCAAAAAATCCGAATTATTCTGTAGATAGTGCTCTACTGCTCTACAACCGTACTCGTGGGGAATATTACTGTATAGCGATGCCACATCACATGTTACCAATAGGAAGTTCTCTTCCCATACACAGTTCTCCAATATGTTTAGTATCGCTATGGTATCCTTTATATATGATCTCGTTGTTTGTACCATAGGTTGGAGTTGTAGATCTATATAATGAGAAAGCCTACTGGATATGGCATCTATTCCTGCCACTATGGGTCTCCCTGGGGGGTGTGTGACGCTCTTGTGCACTTTTGGTAAAAAATAAAAAACTGGGACTTTAGGATATAGAATATTTATGTACTCAAATTCCTTTTGATTGAGTACTCCTGTATCTAACCCTCTTTTTAGAAAGGCTCTAAATTTTTCTTGAATTTCTAGACTCGGATTTGTTGTCAATTTTTTATAGGTTGTCCCTTCTGTTAAGATTCTTATAGCCTCCTTATTGTAAGATTCTTTATTCATAATGACTATCCCCCCCCCTTTGTCCGCTGGTCTAATCACTAGATCTTCATTGTTCCTCAGTTCTCTAAGGGCTCTTTTTTCCTGTACATTCAGGTTATCTTGAAAATTTTCTTTGAGATCTAGTTTTTTGCACTCGTTCAAGACCATGGTCTCGAATGTGACCATTTTATCCGAAATCATCTGTTTCGGGAAGAAGTGAGACTTTTTCTTCAGTTCTGTGTGCTTGATTTCATTCTCCATATAAATCTGCCTTTCTATAGGATTTTTTATAAAAAACTTTTTTAGGCAGAGATTCCTTTTAAATTTATTTAGATCTATATATAGATCAAAGGGGTTTATATGTTTGCTGGGGGCAAATTTAAGCCCTTTTCTGAGGATCTTAATCTGCTCTTTATTTATTGTCAAAAAAACAACACAGAACTTCGGGATACGGCTGGAAGTTAATCTAAAAGGAACATAAAAAAATGCAACAATAGTGAAGTACAGTCAACACGTATGTTTGCGCTGAATACAAATGCACTCACAGAATAGAGTAGAATATATCGCCCTTGGCTCCGTTATCAGCTTCCTTAATGATGCTCAGGACTCCAAACGGGTAATGGTAGAAAAAGATGTTTTTTATTGATTAAAAGTGAATAATCACCATCAATATAAAATATATTTAAAAGAAAGAACGGTATGGTCCTACGCGTTTCGTTCTGCAAGGAACTTCATCAGGGACCGTATACAAAATAAAGTAAAATCAATATGCAATTACAGCATGTGAAAAATACATCCTATTCCCCCCATCCCCGAGTCCTCTTTAAATAGGGCTACTCCCTATGTCCATTGGTGGTTCCGTGGGTGGTGTCCAGTGTCCGTTGCTTGATAGGTTCCATGAGGGAGCTGGACAGCTGTTTTCTATCTCCTTCATATTGTTGTGATCAAATTTGGCGCGTTCGGCTAACCGGAACCGGAAGTGGGAATTGAACCGCACTTCCGCGTTCCACTTGCGTTCCATTTGCGTTTCACCAGCGGGTCATATGCGTTCCACCTTCGTTATACTTCAACACAAATATATAACCGGAAAAAAACACAATATATTCTATCTGCTAAAGAAAAAATGATGTTAGTAACCTTATTGACTGCATATTTTTGTGGGATTAGCAACAATTGTTTGCATAATCAATCACTTATTGTCTGCTATGTTAAACAGTGACCCACACTGTTTCTTAAAGTGAAAGGTAAACAAAATACAAAAAATTTTGGTGTATATGGACTTAACGGCAAAAAAACATATATACAAAATGTAGCATACACAACTGGACTATATAGTATATCTATCCATTTTTATTAATTTGTTAATATATAATCAGTGTCATAAAGATGATTTTAAGAATAATAATTTTGAGAATAATATATTTTAATCAATTTTAGTCAATTTTGTGATGTACCTACAGAGAAAATCTCCAATATTAGATGGAGTTATAGTACATTTTAATCAATTTTATAATATACCTATGGAGAAGATCTCCAATATTAAGTGAAGTTACATATATATTTAATCCCACAAATCAATAACCACTGATTTGTTGAGATGTAATTGGTGCCACAAAAGTGATTTAATGATAATAAATTTTAACATTAGTGCATTTGTTCACATTTTTTGTGATGTCCCTATAGAAAAAATCTCCAATATTAAGTGGAGTTATACATATATCTAATATCCCAAATAGTGGGATTATTTCCTAGTATTTTTGTTATCAAATACAAATAAAAATAATATTTTTAGGATTCCTGCCTAATTGCAGAGTATAACAAATCAATACTCCCTAATCCGATATTGACTTAATATAAGTGATGAACAGTCTAATTGTGCATGTTCGTCCACATATCCCATATAGAAAAATAATATATATATTAGAAAATAAATAGAATGACAAAAGCCCAATGAAATAAAATGCATAAAAAACTTAATCCAAAAAACAAACTAGGTCAATACCAATGTTGAGACCCTTGGGCTCTAGGGTTTTCAACTTGTGTATCCAGAAGGTTTCCCTCTGGGATAACTTCTGGATTCTATCACCCCCTCGCCAGAATGGAAAAACTCTTTCAATGCCCATAAAACTAAATCCCTGAAAAGAAAAAGATGGACAATTGGAGCAGTGGGCCGAAACTGAATGAGTTGGAATTTTTTTCCTGATGTTATTCAGATGTTCAAGTATTCTAACCTTTAGAATCCTCTTCGTCCGTCCAACATACTGTTTGCCACACGGACATTGTAGTAGATAAACCACATAGTCCGTGTGGCAACTAATTTCAGATTTCATCTTAAATGTTTCCCCTGTGATGTTGCTATGAAAGACCTTGGTTTTAAGTGATGATGTGGTGGTACAGGCTTTACAGGTTCCACAGCCTCTAAAAAAGCCAATGGTCGTAGAAAGTTGGGTATTAGGATGTTTAATGGCATAGCTGGGAGCCAATAGATTCTTAAAATTCTTATTCTTTTTGCAGATCACCATAGGGCGATCTGATAAAGACCCTCCTAAAACTGGGTCCTGAAGTAGAATGGGCCAGAATTCCTGTAAACTTTTTTTAATTTTGTAATGATCAGTATTATATTGGGTTATGAAAGATGATTTAAAGTTTTGGTTTTCATTCACCCTACTTTTGTCTTCTAATAAAGAACTACGCTGTACTGAGCTGATAGAACGGATTTCTCTATCCAGAGAGTTTTTATTGTAGCCCCTATCGGTAAGTTTTTTCTTAATATATGATGATTGTGTCTTGAAATCCTGAAGGTTAGAACAATTTCGTCTGACACGTGTGAACTGGCTCCTGGCTATACCACGTAGCCATGGTTTGTGGTGACAACTTCGTTGGTGTACGTAGCCGTTACCATCTGTAGGTTTAAAGAAACACCTTGTCTGTATTTTTTCTTGATCACAAAAAAGAACAAGGTCCAAAAAATGGATTTCATATTTATTCCATTCTGGAGTAAAAACCAAATTGTACTGGTTCCCATTAAGGTATTGAACAAAATCTTGAAAATCAATTGAAGACCCCTTCCAAATAATAATAACATCATCGATATATCGCCGCCATAGGACCAGGTTCTCCCTCCAGCCATGCCCAGACCACACGAAAAATTCTTCCCATCTTCTCATGTAGGTGTTGGCATAGCTGGGGGCGAACCTGGTACCCATGGCGTTCCCAGTGGTTTGTAAATAATAATCACCATTAAAGAAAAAATAATTGTGATCCAAAATAAATTGAACTGAGGACAAAATGAACTCCCTATGGCCTGGAGATAATGTATTATCTCTGGACATATAGTGGTCGACTGACTCCAACCCCAAATGGTGGCTGATCACAGTATACAGAGAGGTCACATCCAATGTGGCCCAACTGTATTCTGGATTCCATTCGATGCATTCCAACTCTTGTAAGAAGGATTTCGTGTCCCGCACATAGGAAGGTGCTCCCTGCGCGTACTTTTGTAAGAATGAATCCACATAAGCGGATAAATTGGCTGTTAGTGAATTTACTCCACTGATAATGGGGCGCCCTGGTGGATTAGGGAGGCGTTTATGTGTTTTGGGGAGAAAATAAAAAATTGGTATAACAGGGTTCTTTTGGAACAAAAATTAAAAAATTTTTTGAGAAATAATCCCATTGGAGTATGCCTGATTTAAAAGTATTTTAAGTTCCGTGTTAAAGCGGAAGGTGGGGTCATTGGTTAGAATGGAATAAGTATTTTTATCCCCCAGTATATTGGCAGCCTGTACCACCACATCATCACTTAAAACCAAGGTCTTTCATAGCAACATCACAGGGGAAACATTTAAGATGAAATCTGAAATTAGTTGCCACACGGACTATGTGGTTTATCTACTACAATGTCCGTGTGGCAAACAGTATGTTGGACGGACGAAGAGGATTCTAAAGGTTAGAATACTTGAACATCTGAATAACATCAGGAAAAAAATTCCAACTCATTCAGTTTCGGCCCACTGCTCCAATTGTCCATCTTTTTCTTTTCAGGGATTTAGTTTTATGGGCATTGAAAGAGTTTTTCCATTCTGGCGAGGGGGTGATAGAATCCAGAAGTTATCCCAGAGGGAAACCTTCTGGATACACAAGTTGAAAACCCTAGAGCCCAAGGGTCTCAACATTGGTATTGACCTAGTTTGTTTTTTGGATTAAGTTTTTTATGCATTTTATTTCATTGGGCTTTTGTCATTCTATTTATTTTCTAATATATATATTCTTTTTCTATATGGGATATGTGGACGAACATGCACAATTAGACTGTTCATCACTTATATTAAGTCAAAATCGGATTAGGGAGTATTGATTTGTTATACTCTGCAATTAGGCAGGAATCCTAAAAATATTATTTTTATTTGTATTTGATAACAAAAATACTAGGAAATAATCCCACTATTTGGGATATTAGATATATGTATAACTCCACTTAATATTGGAGATTTTTTCTATAGGGACATCACAAAAAATGTGAACAAATGCACTAATGTTAAAATTTATTATCATTTAATCACTTTTGTGGCACCAATTACATCTCAACAAATCAGTGGTTATTGATTTGTGGGATTAAATATATATGTAACTTCACTTAATATTGGAGATCTTCTCCATAGGTATATTATAAAATTGATTAAAATGTACTATAACTCCATCTAATATTGGAGATTTTCTCTGTAGGTACATCACAAAATTGACTAAAATTGATTAAAATATATTATTCTCAAAATTATTATTCTTAAAATCATCTTTATGACACTGATTATATATTAACAAATTAATAAAAATGGATAGATATACTATATAGTCCAGTTGTGTATGCTACATTTTGTATATATGTTTTTTTGCCGTTAAGTCCATATACACCAAATTTTTTTGTATTTTGTTTACCTTTCACTTTAAGAAACAGTGTGGGTCACTGTTTAACATAGCAGACAATAAGTGATTGATTATGCAAACAATTGTTGCTAATCCCACAAAAATATGCAGTCAATAAGGTTACTAACATCATTTTTTCTTTAGCAGATAGAATATATTGTGTTTTTTTCCGGTTATATATTTGTGTTGAAGTATAACGAAGGTGGAACGCATATGACCCGCTGGTGAAACGCAAATGGAACGCAAGTGGAACGCGGAAGTGCGGTTCAATTCCCACTTCCGGTTCCGGTTAGCCGAACGCGCCAAATTTGATCACAACAATATGAAGGAGATAGAAAACAGCTGTCCAGCTCCCTCATGGAACCTATCAAGCAACGGACACTGGACACCACCCACGGAACCACCAATGGACATAGGGAGTAGCCCTATTTAAAGAGGACTCGGGGTTGGGGGGAATAGGATGTATTTTTCACATGCTGTAATTGCATATTGATTTTACTTTATTTTGTATACGGTCCCTGATGAAGTTCCTTGCAGAACGAAACGCGTAGGACCATACCGTTCTTTCTTTTAAATATATTTTATATTGATGGTGATTATTCACTTTTAATCAATAAAAAACATCTTTTTCTACCATTACCCGTTTGGAGTCCTGAGCATCATTAAGGAAGCTGATAACGGAGCCAAGGGATTACTAACCCCCCATTCCAACCAGGGGAGGCACCCTATGAGCGATATATTCTACTCTATTCTGTGAGTGCATTTGTATTCAGCGCAAACATACGTGTTGACTGTACTTCACTATTGTTGCATTTTTTTATGTTCCTTTTAGATTAACTTCCAGCCGTATCCCGAAGTTCTGTGTTGTTTTTTTGGTTATCTTTGTATGAAAAGTTCGTCTTCTCTGGGTAACGATCTTGGGAGGCTGTATTATAACTAAGTTAAGTACTTTTATACATTTCACTACGGTTATTGTCCATAGTAGTGTGTATATTATATTGTACCCTTTATTTATTGTCGTCTCGCTTAGATTGTATATTCCTATCTTACTAATATCTTTGAACTCTTCATCCTCTATTCTTTTTCTTTCCTGTCTCTTCTTTCTCTCTTTGACAGATTTTCCTCCTCTTTTTCGTCTTGTGGTGGATATCCTCGTTTCCTGTGGTTGGTGGGGGGATTTCTCATTCTCATTCTCTTATTTGAGTATTGTATGTAGCGCTTCACCTTTCTTTTTTGGTATTTGTATTTCGTGTATATGGGAAGCTACACTTGGTGATACAGCGGCTACTAGGTGTATTTAGGTTCTGTTAAAAGCGCCAGTATATTCTACCTATCTATTTGTATATATTTTGCTTTCCTTTTTATACACGGCAGCTTTTTAAATTAAAAAAATGTCTCTATTTGCTAAAAGAAATAACATACATAGAGAGATGGCTATCGAATTTGCTAATTGGGCAGAAAAACCAGAAAATGGAAGAATAACTGAACCCAATAAAACTAGCGATAAACTAGATAAACTCCTACAGAAGGAACTAAAGATAAAATGGGAGATTGCAACTTTAGAGAAATATATAGGAGAAAAAATCACCCCAAGGGGGCTACGCTATTTTAAATTGCCCACATTTGATCAAGAACATGCAGGTTTTATGGAAGAATGGCATAATATGTTGGAAGGTTTTTCCTTCACCACTATGCAACTCATTATTGGGAGAAGGAGAGAGCATCTAAGAGAGCTAGATGTGGAAATTAACAAATGTCAGGATGAAATTCTCAATGCTTTAAATCAGGAAGAATTCGACTGTATTACACAAGAAATTAAAGAAAATCTGGACAGAGTAGAGAAAGGAGTAGTGGAGATAAAAAGAAACAAATATTTGAGGGATGTAAGAGATTACAAAAATAAACAAGTAAGAACCTTTTCTAGAAACCAAGGACAACCTAGAGATAGAAATCGTAGGGAGATAGAGACATATCAAAAGCCAAGAGAAGGAGCACATCTATCTACTCAGCATGAGTCTAGACAGACGAGAAATCCCATACCCCAAAGAACTTATAAAGAAGTGGTGGAGAATAAACCGACCCAAAGAGAGGCGTATAGAAGATATGACAATAGAGAATGGAGACCCAACTACAGACCACGGGGAATAAACTTTGGACATGGACGAAGGGATAGAGATGAGGAGAGAATAAGTAAGGGAACTTACGAGAGAGAGAGAAATCCCATCTATAGGCCTCCCCACCATGATGGATATAGGTATGGTAAAGATAGAGGAACATATCAACCCCATACCCAAGAACTAAGAACACAAAACCGGTATGAAGTTTTAAAGGAGAGAGAAGAGGGACAGGATTTTTGGAGAAGTCGATTTATAGAAAGACACAAAGAAGAGGTAATGAGAAATTCCCCCACCAACCACAGGAAACGAGGATATCCACCACAAGACGAAAAAGAGGAGGAAAATCTGTCAAAGAGAGAAAGAAGAGACAGGAAAGAAAAAGAATAGAGGATGAAGAGTTCAAAGATATTAGTAAGATAGGAATATACAATCTAAGCGAGACGCCAATAAATAAAGAGCAGATTAAGATCCTCAGAAAAGGGCTTAAATTTGCCCCCAGCAAACATATAAACCCCTTTGATCTATATATAGATCTAAATAAATTTAAAAGGAATCTCTGCCTAAAAAAGTTTTTTATAAAAAATCCTATAGAAAGGCAGATTTATATGGAGAATGAATTCAAGCACACAGAACTGAAGAAAAAGTCACTTCTTCCCGAAACAGATGATTTCGGATAAAATGGTCACACTCGAGACCATGGTCTTGAACGAGTGCAAAAAAACTAGATCTCAAAGAAAATTTTCAAGATAACCTGAATGTACAGGAGAAAAGAGCCCTTAGAGAACTGAGGAACAATGAAGATCTAGTGATTAAACCAGTGGACAAAGGGGGGGGGAAGGGACAACCTATAAAAAATTGACAACAAATCCGAGTCTAGAAATTCAAGAAAAATTTAGAGCCTTTCTAAAAAGAGGGTTAGATACAGGAGTACTCAATCAAAAGGAATTTGAGTACATAAATATTCTATATCCTAAAGTCCCAGTTTTTTATTTTTTACCAAAAGTGCACAAGAGCGTCACACACCCCCCAGGGAGACCCATAGTGGCAGGAATAGATGCCATATCCAGTAGGCTTTCTCATTATATAGATCTACAACTCCAACCTATGGTACAAACAACGAGATCATATATAAAGGATACCATAGCGATACTAAACATATTGGAGAACTGTGTATGGGAAGAGAACTTCCTATTGGTAACATGTGATGTGGCATCGCTATACAGTAATATTCCCCACGAGTACGGTTGTAGAGCAGTAGAGCACTATCTACAGAATAATTCGGATTTTTTGGGAACTCAAATAGAGTTCATCATGGATGGGATTAAGTTAATCCTAGAGAATAATTATTTCTGGTATGGGGGGGAATTTTTTCTCCAGACCAATGGAACGGCCATGGGGACCAAGTTCGCCCCCAGCTATGCCAATCTGTTTATGTCATATTGGGAACAACACTTTATATATGAAGGGCATGGCTGGGGGGGGGGAGCTTGGTCACCTATGGCCGTTACATTGATGATATTTTCTTTATTTGGAGAGGAGGAGTTCCGCTTTTGGAAGATTTTTTGGCATTTCTGAATAATAATACATGGGGGATTAGCCTCACTAGCAGCTGGAGCGAGAAGGAAATATCCTTTGTCAAAAGATTCTGGCCTATCCTTCGCCAAGACCCAATGCTTGAGAAAATATTACCACCTCAACCTAAGTTCATTCATAGAGGAGTGAAGAACTTTCGCAATATTTTGACATCAAGCTTTATTAAGGAAAGAAAAAAGAAAGACACCTTTTTAAATCAAGAAAAAGGTTTTTTCGGCTGTGGCCAGTGCTTGGCATGCAGAAGAACTGGTAATAAAAAAAGAAGAATTACACAATTTGAGAATAAAAAACAGAAATATGAGATCAGGGAAATAATCACATGCCACACGAACAATGTGATTTATGTTATGCAATGCCCTTGTGGCTTGAACTATGTGGGAAAAACTAGTCGACCTCTCCATATTAGGATAGAGGAGCATAGTAGGAACATAATGAAGGGGGCAGAGAACCACAGTGTACCTCTCCACTACAAAAAATACCACAACCAATCACCGCTAGGTAGTAACTTCTTGGGGTTAAGTAGAGTGGGGAAAGATTGGAGGGGGGGAGATTTTAATAAAAAACTCAGTAAGGAAGAAATGAAATGGATCTTCGAACTTAATACCCTCATTCCCTACGGCTTGAATTCAGAATTTGAAATTTGCCATTTTTTAGATTGATTTTAGATTTGAGATTTTGTGTTAGTGTGTTTACTTTTAAATAAATATTTGCTAGGGTATTTGTATGCCTTTTTAGAGGTTTTCTTCTCTCTACTATTTTATGCTTGGTTTAGGATTCCTATTTTGCTGCTATTAGTCCCTTTTACTTATATGCATAGACAGGAGTGATAGCTTGTATACATAGCATTTATATAGGACTGTTTTAGTATTTTTGTCCCCCCTTTTTTTGGGGAGAGATTTGTATGATCTAGTTTCTTCAGAGCACTTTTATAGCAGCATATTAGTATCCCTCATCTTTTAGGATATTGTGTTATTATGTGTAGATATTGGGATTTATTTTAGGATTGTTTTATTTCATTATATTTTATTACTTATAGGAATTAGGTTTCCTATTTGTATATATATGTCCACTTTATATATATGCAGGAATGAGGTTTCCGATTTATATATTTAAGCCTATTTTTTATATATGCCTTTTTTTTCCGTTCAAATCGCTATGTATTCCTATGAGGACATTAGAGGAGAGAGATTGCGACTCTCGGTACCTACAGGGTTAACAGTGGAACCAATATCTTTTCGCCGGTATGCCCCCACATGCGGAAGTGAACGGCAATGAGAACGAGGCTTGAAACGCATGTAGAGGCAGTCGGAGAGGCGGGAAGAGGAACGCGCCAGAAAACAGCTGAACGCCGGATTGAAGATTCATCACAAAGGTATAAGAGCAGGACTCCTGACAGTAGGAGGAACACTTGGAACATTGTTGCGCCTAGCTGAGGAAGCCGACATTGTGTTGGCGAAACGCGTCCTGGAGATTGCAACTATAGTATCACCTTTATGCCCAGTATATTTGTATACTAAGTAATTTTTAAGTGTATTGTTTCTTATATATTGTAATTGGCCATTACAATTTTAGATCTAAATACCTAATAAATATATTTTTAAAGTCATTTTGGGCTACTGGTTCCTGCTCTTAAAGGAGTGTAGTCCTTAACTACACATTGTGCAGAGATTGAGCCTAATAGTTGGCTCTCGGCTTGTGAGTATTATTCCTATTTCCTTTTATATTGTACACTGGTAATAGACGGTATTATACTATATATTTTTTCGCTTGAGCTCTAGCCCTATCGAGGAGAAAAGTCTGAACAAGGGGAAAGGTCGCCTTTACGGACCTGAAAGTGTGTACCCCTGAGCTTGGCTATAAGCTCAACTGAATGTGAGTGGTTCTATACACAAATTTATAACGTATACATTGAATCACAGAGTTGCACTATGAGGATTTAATTTCTTTTTCAGAACATTCTGTCTCATTTTTCATCCATCCTACGACCATTTGGGAAGTGAATACCCCTAAGAGTGTGGACTTATTTGAGTATTGTATGTAGCGCTTCACCTTTCTTTTTTGGTATTTGTATTTCGTGTATATGGGAAGCTACACTTGGTGATACAGCGGCTACTAGGTGTATTTAGGTTCTGTTAAAAGCGCCAGTATATTCTACCTATCCAGATGGGACTAGGGCCTAACCGCTCCTGTAGCCAGACGACCCCTCTGTGCTGGACTGCAGCACGCACACCAACCAGCCAATCTTCCATTCTTCAAGACAGCAGCACCTGAAAGACAGAAAAACGAGACACCACAGAGACCTGCCACAAAACAGGTAAGTGCGGATTAATTAAGATAGCCCTTGATCTAAACTGGCTGCTGTATATACTCCTATAATCTAAAAACCCCACCCCCACTTTCCATAGCAAAACCTCCACATTAACACCTCCAATGCCTGTCTCCTAGCCATGTCAAGGCCCATTCCACTTAGCTGCACTGCTCCATGGGCTACATTCAATAGGTGATGAGGTAAAATAGGAAAAATGCCACTTACAATTGTCTGAAGATTATGTTTAGCTTCAATACTAATAGTTTCACTGCATGCTACTCAAAGAATGCTATCTACTTATTAGAAATCTCTTGTAAACTTCAATATGTTGGCATGACAACAAGGTGCTTAAAGATCCAGATTGCTGAACACTAGAGATGTCCCGAACAATAGTTCCTGGCGAACATATGCGATGTTCGGTCCGCCCCCTATTCCATATCATTGAGTAAACTCTGACAACCCGCTGCTCGGGGGTGTGGGCAGGGGGGGTTGTCAAAGTTTACTCAATGATATGGGGGGGGACCTACTGTCCTCCCCCCGGCCCCCACCCCTGAGTGGTGGGTGGGGGCCCTAAATACTAAGAAGGGGGGGACCTAATGTCCTCCCCCCTGGCCCCCACCCCTGAGCAGCGGGTGGGGGCCATAAATACTAAAAAGGGGGGGACCTAATGTCCTCCCCCCTGGCCCACACCCCTGAGCGGCGGGTGGGGGCCATAAATACTAAAAAGGGGGGGACCTAAGGTCCTCCCCCCTGGCCCCCACCCCTGAGCGGCGGGTGGGGGCCCTAAATACTAAAAAGGGGGGACCTAATGTCCTCCCCCCTGGCCCCCACCCCTGAGCGGCGGGTGGGGGCCCTAAATACTAAAAAGGGGGGAGCTAATGTCCTCCCCCCTGGCCCCCAACCCGCCACTCAGGGGTGGGGGCCAGGGGGGAGGACCTTAGGTCCCCCCCCTTTTAGTATTTAGGGCCCCCACCCGCCGCTCAGGGGTGGGGGCCAGGGGGGAGGACATTAGGTCCCCCCATTGTGATTTATGGCCCCCACCCACCGCGCAGGGGTGGGGGCCGGGAGGGGAGGACAGTAGGTCCCCCCCTCATTATCTTTATGCCCCCCACCCGCCTCCCAGGTGTGGGGGCTGGCGGGGAGAACAGGAAGTCCTCCCCCCATTGTAATTTATGGCCCCCACCTGTCGCACAGGGGTGGGAGCCAATAGGTTAATTTTTTTGTGTTTTTTTTTACAGTGAGCAGCCACTGCCTGCTTACTGCTTACTAGACATGCCCCTACTCGCGGTATAGGGAGTAGGGGCAGAATTTACTAATACTAAGTAATCTTTACTTAGTATTAGTAAATGTGTCTGAAAGACCAATTTAGGTCTTTCAGCCTTTTAGTAGATAACTCCCTAATACCATGGGAATTAGGGAGTTATCTACTAAGCGGCTGCAAGATGCAGCCACGGATCGGAGTTTGCATGCCACAGTCCAGGTGTTAGTCCCCTTGAAACAACTTGTGGGTTTTAAAATTCGCCTGCCTATTGAAGTCTATGGCGGTTCGCGCGGTTCGCGAACATTGGCCTAAATTTGCGTTCGCCGTTCTCGAACCGAAAATTTTATGTTCGCGACATCACTACTGAACACTGCCGCAACATTTACAAAGGCTTCTTAAATCACTCAGTTTTTAAAACATTTTTAAAACCATAATAAAGACCTGCAGGGTGGAAATCTCCCCAAAATGTTAGGAAGAGAGATGAGTTGGGTTTTTAAATTAAACACTTTGGCATCTTATGGGTTAAATGCTCTTTAACCTCTTTAACATTTTATAATCTGCAAGCCTTTAAATGAATTTATGTTCTTTGCCTTTTTTTTCTCTTTGCTTACATTTTTTTATACTTAAAAAAAAAAAAAAAAAAAGTATTTATATTTTAATACCCACAGGCATAATGTCAGTTTTACTTATTGTGCTATATTTATTTTGCTATAACCCCCTCTTATATTAAGGTCCACACTACATTTATTATTTTTACTCTTTTATCTTTTCCTGTTTTTATTTTTTTTATTTATTCATTAATTACCACATTTCCCTTCCCCTACTACATTGCCCATGCTCCCCTTTGTCCTTTCCCCAGCAGGACATGCTCTTTTTTTCCTCCTCCCCTCCCACCCTCTAGTAGTTTTACTAACTCCTTTGAGCTAGGAGGGTAGCCCCACCCTGCGTCCATGACACAGCCAATGTCATGTGATCAGGAGCCATCTTAGTACACCACCTTTGAGTTTTTCACAAAGCCTACTTCTTCTTCACACTTCAGGGCTCCCTCCTCATCCATGGGCTTAAGATTTTAATATTCCAGCCGTCCCGACGATTGTCTTTATAGTATCGTGTATTTTAAAGTTGTCAAATAGTTTTTACCTGACTACCTGTAAGTCACTTGACCCGTGACACCACCTTACCCTTTCACTCTTAATTGTGGAGGCTATTTAACCCCTTAAGGACCAAGGACATATCAGGTACTTTCAACAAAAAATGGTCTTTAAAATAATAATAATAATAATAATAATAATAATGATCGCTTCCAGCGCTCTAATTCCCTCTAATTAATCTAAGCGCTGGAAGCGATCTTTATTATTATTATTTTATGATATATTTAGGGCCGTCAGATTCCATAGCACTGTACAATGGGAATCATGATCGCTTCCAGCAGCTCTAATGGTATTGCAGTGATGCCTTGATGTTGAGGCATCGCTGCAATAGCCCCTTACTGTCGGTGGCCCCCAGAGCACACTGGATGATTGCTCCCCCTGAAGCAATCACTTCCGGATTGCTCCATGTGGAGCTCGGCAGTGAGGCAGAACACCGGAAGCCATCAGACAGGCTTCCAATGCTCTGCCTGTGCTGAGTGCCGCGAGGGGTCGAGACACTCAGTAAATATAAAAAAAAAAAAATGATTACAAATTATTAAAAAAATAACCCCAACTCCCTCCCTATGTATTTACCCATTGCTGCTGTTCCCTCACTGACAATCTTAGGTCTTCTTAGGGGGGACTCTCTAGGCTATGCCCAGAGAGTCCCCCCCTCTGCAATTTAGGATCCCCAAGGGCCATGTGACTGCTCCAATGAAAATAGTTTCTACATTTTGTCCTGAGTTTAGAAATGCCCAATGTTAACATGTTCTTCTTTTCTTGGAAAGTTATAGGGCTATAAGTACAAAAAATGGTCGTTAAGGACCGTGGACGTACCTAGTACGAACGCAGCAAATAGGAGCCCTGGACTTACCTGTACCAGCAATAAGCGGTGATCAAGGTCGGGGGGGACTGCTGGAGCCCCCAGCAGTCCCCCTGCAGCAGCTCCGGCCACCCCGACCCTCCAGGGCCATGTGATCACCATGATCGCATCACCGCAATATGAGTCTAGGAGCTGCCAGCAAGGGTACTGTCTGAGCTGTCAGACAGTCTC
This sequence comes from Pelobates fuscus, assembly GCF_036172605.1. Classification (NCBI taxonomy): domain Eukaryota; kingdom Metazoa; phylum Chordata; class Amphibia; order Anura; family Pelobatidae; genus Pelobates; species Pelobates fuscus. Next base: position 57,872,868 of record NC_086327.1, read on the forward strand.
CCAGGCTGCTAAAAAGTAAAAGAAAAAAAAAAGAAAAAAACATTATACATATATATGTATAATATATTATAGAGCGGTGTGTTTTTTGAGCTATATATGTTGGGAAAGTTTGTCCTGATGAAAGCTTGAGGGAATCAAGCTGAAACTTTGAAATTTTTTATTCAAGGTAATACAAGTTAAGTCTTATTTTAAGCCCCTGGAGTGCTATCCTTTTGTATATGTTTGTATTTTTGGCTGGACAAGCCCTCTCAGCAGTGCAATTAGTTTGGGGATGGTAAGAGGAAGAAAATGACAATTCAATGCCCAACTGTTTATTGAAACCAGGTCTTGAGAGGATGGCAATTTTTTGAGCCGGCCTGCGGTGCACTTTATATCTGAGAGTCAAATAGAACCGTCAAATACTGTGCTTACAGTGCAGTTTTAAAAATTCTAATTCTTTAGGTGCAAAAAAGTAAATTTGGGGCATGCACTTCATATCTGAGAGTCAAATAGAACCGTCAAATACTGTGCTTACATTGCAGTTTAACTTATTCACATTTTTTTGGTGCTAAAAAGTAAATTTGCGGGCTGCACTTCATATCTGAGAGTCAAATAGAAGTGTCAAATACTGTGCTTACAGCGCAATTTTAAAAAATTAAAATTCTTTAGGTGCTAAAAAGTTAATTTGGGGCATGCACTTCAAATCTGAGAGTCAAATAGAACTGTCAAATACTGCTGTGACATTGCAGTTTACCTAATTCACATTTTTTTGGTGCTAAAAAGTAAATGTATGGGCTGCACTTCATATCTGAGAGTCAAATGGAAGCGTCAAATACTGTGCTTACAGCACAATTTTAAAAATTCTAATTCTTTAGGTGCAAAAAAGTAAATTTGGGGCATGCACTTCATATCTGAGAGTCAAATAGAACCATCAAATACTGTGCTTACATTGCAGTTTGACTAATTCACATTTTTTTTGTGCTAAAAAGTAAATTTGGGGCGTTCACTTCATATCTGAGAGTCAAATAGAACCGTCAAATACTGCTGTGACATTGCGGTTTGACTAATTCACATTTTTTGTGGTGCTAAAAAGTTAATTTGTGGCCTGCACTTCATATCTGAGAGTCAAATAGAACCGTCAAATACTGCTGTGACATTGCAGTTTGCCTAATTCACATTTTTTTGGTGCTAAAAAGTAAATTTGGGCCGTGCACTTCATATCTGAGAGTCAAATAGAAAAGTCAAATACTGTGCTTACAGCGCATTTTTAAAAATTCAAATCCTTTAGGTGCTAAAAAGTAAATTTGGGGCCTGCACTTCGTATCTGAGAGTCAAATAGAACCGTCAAATACTGCTGTAACATAGAAGTTTGCCTAATTCACATTTTGTTTATGCTAAAAAGTAAATTTGGGGTGTGCACTTCATATCTGAGAGTCAAATAGAACCGTCAAATACTGTGGTTACAGCACACTTTAAACAATTCAAAATTTTTTGGGTGCTAAATAGTACATTTACGGCCTGCAAATGTGCATTTCTTGCAGTCCAATAAACGAAAAGAAAAATACAAAAAAATTGTTGACTATTAGCGGTTACATTTTCGCCTGACATAAACCATCTGTTAGTTTGGTGGGTGAACGCAAACAATGAGGTGTTGGTGGAGCTCCTGTTGCAGGGTGTTGCAGGGTGAGGACGTGGTCGTTCTGTGCCAGCTACACGCACAAGTGAAACACCTTCCTCAGGTGCGAGTATGCGACAGAACCTTCAGCGTTATTTGGTAGGCCCGAATGCCGCTCTATGAATGGTGAGTCCATAACAAGTACTGGTGATAATAGATTGGGTGGCTGACAGTGCCTCCAGTTCCTGCACATTGTCTCCCACCCAGTCCCCTGCTGAAAGCTCAGAGTTGGCACCTGCAGCCCAGGGCCATCTGTCTTTCACCTCACCCCCTTGCAAATCAGCCAAGCAGTCTGAGACACAAGTCATGCAGCAGTCTCTTAAGCTTTTTGATGACTCTGCTGGCGGGGTTTCCGTGGGCCATCCACCTAGCCCTGCCCCAGAAGTGGAAGAGATTGAGTGCACTGATGCACAACCACTTATGTGTCAGGATGTGGACATCCGAGGACCACCGCAGCACGTCTCTGATGATGACGAAACACAGGTGCCAACTACTGTGTCTTTCTGCAGTGTGCAGACCGGCAAGAAGGGCAAGGTTGAGGAGTGGGTGGAAGATGATGTGGAGGATGATGAGGTCCTAGACCCCACATGGAATGAAGGTCATGCAAGTGACGTGTGCAGTTTAGTGGAATAGGCAGTGGTCGCACAGAGGCACCAGCACAGCATAAGAAGGAGCAGGGTGCGCCTGCTACTGCCCACCGCACAGAGGGACCGAGCACACCAAAACCAGCTCCAAGGAGTTCCCTGGTGTGGCAGTTCTTCAGACAATGTGCTGACGACAAGACACGAAAGGTTTGCACGCTGTACAATCAGAGCCTGAAGCGAGGCATAAATGTTCTAAACCTGAGCACAACCTGCAAGACCAGGCATCAACATGCAAAGCACAAGCTGCAGTGGAGTAAGCACCTCAAAAACCAAGAAAGGTCTCAGGCTCCTCCTTCTTCCTCTTCTGTGGCAGTCTCGACCTCTTCCTCCACCTCTGGAGTGACAGTGGCACCTGCCGCCCTGCAAACAGAGGATGTGGCAGCAACGCCACCACGTCCGCCACCATCCACAAGCATCTCCACACTGTCCCATGGAAGCGTTCAGCTGTCCATCTCCCAAACACTGGAGAGAAAGAGGAAGTAACCCCCTACCAACCCGCGATCCCTGGCCCTGAATGCCAGCATTTCAAAATTCCGTGCCTTTGAAATGCTGTCATTCCGTCTGGTGGAGACGGACAGTTTTTAAAACCTGATGGCGGTGGCTGTCCCACAGTACGTGGTTCCCAGTCGCCACTATTTTTCCAGGTGAGTCATCCCTTCCCTGCACAAGTTGCGCACTGCGCAACGGCATCTGTGGCAAGGTCCGCATAACCACTGATACGTGGACCAGTAAGCACGGGCAGGGACACTATATCTCCTTAACTGCACACTGGGCAAATGTAGTGGTGGCTGGGCATGAGGTGGATAGCAGTTTGGCGCATGTCCTTCCGCCACCGAGAATTGCAGGGCATTTCTCTTTGCCTCCTGTTGCCTCCTCCTACTGCGCTTCCTCCTCCTCTACCACCTCCTCATCCGGTCAGCGTAACACCTTCACCACCAACTTCAACACAGCCATGGGGAAACTACAGCAGGCTGTTTTAAAATTTATATGTTTGGGGGAAAACCCCACACCGCGTAGGAGCTGTGGACGGACATGGAACAACAGACCGATGAGTGGTTGTTGCCACTCAGCCTCAAGCCCGGCCTGGTGGTGTGCGATAATGGGTGAAATCTCGTAGCAGCTCTGGGCCTAGCTGGTTTGCCTCACATCCCTTGCCTGGCGCATATGCTGAATTTGGTGGTGCAGAAATTCCTGAAAACTACCCAGATATATCATAGCTGCTGCAGAAAGTGCAGGCCGTCTGTGCATGCTTTTGGCGTTCTCACCCTTCCTGCTCACCGCCTCATATGTGACGTGCCCACAAGGTGTAACTCCACCTTGCACATGCTGGAGAGACTGTGCGAGCAGCAGCAGGCGATAGTGGAGTTTCAGCTGAAGCACGCACGGGTCAGTCGCTCTTCGGAACAGCACCACTTTACCACTAATGAGTGGGCCTCCATGCGAGACCTGTGTGCCATGTTGCGCTGTTTCGAGTACTCCACCAACATGGCCAGTGCTGATGACGCCATTCTCAACCTTACTATCGCGCTTCTATGTCTCCTTGAAAAAACGCATTGGGCGATGATGGAAGAGGATGTGGCACAGGAGGAAGAGGAGGAGGAAGAGGGGTCATTTCCATCATTATCAGGCCAGTCATTCACAAGTGGCTCAGAGGGTGGGTTCCTGCACCAGCATAGGCCAGGTACACAATTGTCCAGCCAGGGAACAGTTCCGGAGGATGAGGAGGAGGAGGATGAGGAGGAGGAGGAGGAACCGTGTTCACAGCAGGGTGGCACCCAACGCAGCTCGTGGGCATCACTGGAGCATGGCTGGGGGGATACAGACGATACACCTCCCACAAAGGACAGCTTGTCCTTGCCTCTGGGCAGACTGGCACACATGAGCGACTACATGCTGCAGTGCCTGTGCAACGACTGCCAAGTTGCCCACATTCTAACTTGTGCTGATTACTTGGTGGCCACCCTGCTGGATCCCCATTACAAGGACAATGTGCCGTCCTTAATTCCCTCACTGGAGCGTGTTGTCAGAAGATGTGCGACTACAAGCGCACGCTGGTCGATGGGCTGCTGAGGGCATTCCCAACTGACACCGGGGACTCAGTGGAAGCACAAGGCGAAGGCAGAGGAGGAGGAAGAGGTCGCCAATGCAGCTGGGGCGCGGCCAGCACCTCAGAAGGCAGAGTTAGCATGGCCGAAATGTGGAAAAGCTTTGTCAGCACGCCACAACAACCAGCACCACCAGCTGATATGGAACGTCTTAGCAGGAGGCAGCATTTCAGTAACATGGTGGAACAGTACTTGTGCACATGCATACACGTACTGACTGATGGGTCTGCCCCATTCAACTTCCGGGTCTCCAAATTGAGCACATGGCCTGAGCTTGCCCTTTATGCCTTGGAGGTGCTGGCCTGCCCTGCAACCAGTGTATTGTCTGAACGTGTGTTTGAGCATGGCAAGGGGGCATTATCACAGAAGAGCGCAGCCGCCTGTCCACAGCCAACGTGGACAAGCTCACGTTTATTAAAATGAACCAGGCATGGATCCCACCAGACTTGTCTGTACCTTGTGCAGAATAGACATTTATACCGGCCTCAAACAGCCATTGTTATACTCAAGTGCACTTATTCTTTGTTTTCTTTTTTATATATGTCCCAATATTTTGGGGGCTACCCAAATAAAAAAAAAAAAAACAATACAAAAAAAAACAATGTTGACTACCTCCTCCTCCTCCACCGCTGCTTCCACCTACACCGCCATGGTCACCGCCACGGTCACCGCCTCCTCAACCTCCTAGTCCACATCCACCTCCTCCTAGACTTTTTTAGAGCCATTTTAGTGCCTAAAAGTTCGGGTCCCCATTGATTTCAATGGGGTTCGGGTTCAGAGTCTTTTTTGCCGAAGTTCGGCCCGAACCTGGCGAACCCGAACATCCAGGTGTCCGCTCAACTCTAGTTATGAATACACAATATGAGCAATTTTTGCAATGCAAATTCTGAGTTAATAAAATTAGATTATATATCTGGATTTAATGAAAATAGCAAGTGGTGAAATTACTTATAGAATAACTGATTGTAAACATTTGCCTTTTCCTTTGTATTATCCAAAAATTAAAGAAAAAATTCAAAGGACAATTGACTTAACCACTTAACCCTTCCAAACTGACAAGCACAAAGTTACACCACACATCCAGTCTGTGGTGCTGTAAAAAACGCAGTGCCCCTATCAGCTTCTCCAAATCTAGTCTGCAGAGGTAACAGGTATAGCTACACCGCAAGACTCAGGCTTGCCAAACACTATAGTGAAAGGCATTTTAAAAAGCGGGAGCCCCAGTAGCCAGATAAATTTTATTAGATCTTTTTATCCCAGTAGCTCAGAGGCTCCTTAGTTGGAGGTAAATTAGGTTCAGACAGCTAAGCTCTGTACATTTCAGAGGTGATGCTCTCTTTTCAGCTGCTTGCTGCTTCACTTGTTCTCACCAAACCGCCGATAGCATAAATCCAAAGCTTAATTGCTCCACTCTGCTGTTTTGGGGTTATGTTGCTGGGAGTAGTATACAATGGTAATTTCAATGCGCAAGTCTTCCTCTACCAGTATGCCTCTTTTCCTGCAAATCATGGGCACTGTTAATAAATCTGCCCCTCCAGTATTTTAGGCTATTGGATCAGAGGGTCACTTTCCCCTTAATCGTAGAATCACACAGTGAATTTGCATCAGTTTGGAATCAGGGACGGACTGACAGTGGCCTGGGCCCCCGGGCAAAATTAGCAACTGGGCCCCAAGCAGACCGATATATATGCTGGTGTAGGTGTACCGTGTATTTGATTATATGTACGTGTAAAGTGAATGTATGTTTCTGTGTGTTTATTAACTGTAAGCGCTAGTGTGAGTGAATATATGTATGTCTTTGTGTGTAGTGTCAGGATATGTGAATTAATTTTTTTTTAGTTTTATAAATAGGGTAGTATTTTTTTATGTGTTTGTGTAGCATGGCAGTTTGTATAAAGGGGTATTTATGAATTTTGGCAATGAGTTTGTATGAGGTCCAAATTTTGCGTCTTAAATTACAATGCATCAAATGTTAAATGTTACAACCTACCTTAAAGGATCACTATAATGTCAGGAAAACAAACTAGTTTTCCTAACACTATATAACCCTTAGGTCCACCCCACCCCCCACCCTCAGGGTCCCCTTCCCGCTGGGCTGAAGGGGTTAAAACGCCTTCAGCCACTTACCTCTATCCAGCGCTGGGCTCCCTCAGTGCTGGTGACCTCCCCTCCCCCGCCGACGTCAGCTTCCAAGTGGAGCGGAATGCGCATGTGCGGCAAGAAATGTGCATGCATTCAAACAGTCCATAGAAAATAATTTCTCAAAGCTTTCGTATGGACGTTCTGCATGATGAATGCGATTTTCGCATGCAGCGCCGCAGAAACGCCTCTAGTGGCTGTCAGGAAGAAAGCCACTAGAGGCTGGATTAACCCTGCAATGTAAACATAGCAGTTTCTCTGAAACTGCTATGTTTACATCTGAAGGGTTAAAACCTGGGGGACCTGGCACCCAGACCACTTCATTGAGCTGAAGTGGTCTGGGTGACTATAGTGTCCCTTTAATGGAACACTACAGGGAGTGCAGAATTATTAGGCAAGTTGTATTTTTGAGGATTAATTTTATTATTGAACAACAACCATGTTCTCAATGAACCCAAAAAACTCATTAATATCAAAGCAGAATATTTTTGGAAGTAGTTTTTAGTTATAGCTATTTTAGGGGGATATCTGTGTGTGCAGGTGACTATTACTGTGCATAATTATTAGGCAACTTAACAAAAAACAAATATATACCCATTTCAATTATTTATTTTTACCAGTGAAACCAATATAACATCTCAACATTCACAAATATACATTTCTGACATTCAAAAACATAAAAACAAATCAGTGACCAATATAGCCACATTTCTTTGCAAGGACACTCAAAAGCCTGCCATCCATGGATTCTGTCAGTGTTTTGATCTGTTCACCATCAACATTGCGTGCAGCAGCAACCACAGCCTCCCAGACACTGTTCAGAGAGGTGTACTGTTTTCCCTCCTTGTAAATCTCACATTTGATGATGGACCACAGGTTCTCAATGGGGTTCAGATCAGGTGAACAAGGAGGCCATGTCATTAGATTTTCTTCTTTTATACCCTTTCTTGCCAGCCACGCTGTGGAGTACTTGGACGCGTGTGATGGAGCATTGTCCTGCATGAAAATCATGTTTTTCTTGAAGGATGCAGACTTCTTCCTGTACCACTGCTTGAAGAAGGTGTCTTCCAGAAACTGGCAGTAGGACTGGGAGTTGAGCTTGACTCCATCCTCAACCCGAAAAGGTCCCACAAGCTCATCTTTGATGATACCAGCCCAAACCAGTACTCCACCTCCACCTTGCTGGCGTCTGAGTCGGACTGGAGCTCTCTGCCCTTTACCAATCCAGCCACGGGCCCATCCATCTGGCCCATCAAGACTCACTCTCATTTCATCAGTCCATAAAACCTTAGAAAAATCAGTCTTGAGATATTTCTTGGCCCAGTCTTGACGTTTCAGCTTGTGTGTCTTGTTCAGTGGTGGTCGTCTTTCAGCCTTTCTTACCTTGGCCATGTCTCTGAGTATTGCACACCTTGTGCTTTTGGGCACTCCAGTGATGTTGCAGCTCTGAAATATGGCCAAACTGGTGGCAAGTGGCATCTTGGCAGCTGCACGCTTGACTTTTCTCAGTTCATGGGCAGTTATTTTGCGCCTTGGTTTCTCCACACGCTTCTTGCGACCCTGTTGACTATTTTGAATGAAACGCTTGATTGTTCGATGATCACGCTTCAGAAGCTTTGCAATTTTAAGAGTGCTGCATCCCTCTGCAAGATATCTCACTATTTTTGACTTTTCTGAGCCTGTCAAGTCCTTCTTTTGACCCATTTTGCCAAAGGAAAGGAAGTTGCCTAATAATTATGCACACCTGATATAGGGTGTTGATGTCATTAGACCACACCCCTTCTCATTACAGAGATGCACATCACCTAATATGCTTAATTGGTAGTAGGCTTTCGAGCCTATACAGCTTGGAGTAAGACAACATGCATAAAGAGGATGATGTGGTCAAAATACTAATTTGCCTAATAATTCTGCACTCCCTGTATAGTGTCAGGAATACAAAAGTGTATTCCTGACGCTATAGGTTTCTGGCCCCCCTTAAAAACGGGATTTACTCACCTTTTTTCCATCACCGACCAAACTCCTTGGCACAGTTCAACAATTTTAGATGATCTGAGCCAGCCCAATGCTCTACCCTAGGAAAGCACTGTAAGGCTATTGTGCATGTGCGGCAAAACACTATGCTGTGCCAATCAACATCTCCTCATAGAGATGCATTGAATCAGTGCTTCTCTATGACAAGTGTTCAGCGTCTCCATACGGAGCATGGAGATGCGGAATGTCAGTGCTGCACATTTTGCAACACCGACACAGGAAGCACCTAGATGTTCCTAGGCAGCAAGATAACATTGCTTTTTCTCTGAAAAGGCAGCCTTTACAGCAAAAACCCTGCAGGGGCAGACTATATTCACCAGAATAACTACATTAAGCTGTAGTTGTTCTGGAAACTATAGCGTTCCTTTATGGTTGTGCGTGCAAAGGGGTAGGGACTGCAGAGGGTGCTGATAGGAAGGGGCTGTAGAGGATGCGGGGGGAAGAGGTTGCAGAGGGTACAGGGGGAAGGGACTGCAGAGGCTGTAGTGGGTGCAGAGGGTAATAGGTGCTGTTGTGATTGTAAAGGGAAATATAAGCTGTAGTAAGTGCAGAGAGTGTAGGGTCTGCAGTTGGTGCATAGGGTATAGAGGGGGTATAGAGGCTGTAGTGGGTGCCTAGGGATAGGGGCTAAAGTGAATGCAGGGGGTGAGGGGCAGCAGAGGGTGCAGGGGGTGAGGGGCAGCAGAGGGTGCAGGGGTAGCAGAGGGTAGGATCTCTGCAGGGGGTAGGTGCTCCAGAGGGAGCAGGGGGTAGGTGCTCCAGAGGGAGCAGGGGTAGGAACTGCAGAGAGAGCAGGGGGTAGGATAATAGGTGCTGTTGTGATTGCAAAGGGAAATATAAGCTGAAGTAAGTGCAGGGAGTGTAGGGGCTGCAGTTGGTGCATAGGGTATAGAGGCTGTAGTGGGTGCATAGGATATATGAGTTGTAGTGGGTGCCTGGGGGTAGGGGCTAAATTGGGTGCAGAGGGTGAGGGGCAGTGGAGGGTGCAGAGGGTGAGAGGCAGCAGAGGGTGCAGGGGTAGCAGTGGGGTAGGATCTCTGCAGTGGGTAGGGGCTACAGAGGGAGGGGGGGTAAGGACTACAGAGGGAGTGGGGTGTAGGAGCTGCAGAGGGAGCATGGGTTAGGGGCTGCAGAAGGTGTAGTGGGGTAGGGGCTGCAAAGGGAGTAGGGATGCTAAGAGTTGTAAGTGTAAAGTGCCTTGGCATGATAGGAGTTGTAAGTGTAAAGGAAGGAGTTACAGAGGAAGCAGGGGCTGCAGAGGGAGCAGGGGCTGCAAAGGTAGGGGGTAGGGGCTGCAAAGGAAGCATGGGTTAGGGGCAGCAGAAGGTGCAGTGGGGTAGGAGCTGCAGAGAAGACAGGGGAGAAGGGTGTGCAGAGGGAGCTGGGGGTATGGATGATAGGAGTTGTAAGTTTAAAGGAAGGAGTTACAGTGGGGGTAGGGGCTGTAGAGGGAGCAGTGGGAATAGGGGCTGCACAGGGAGCAGGGGGGGGGGGGGGTAGAAAATAGTAAATCATTACAGTCAATGTTCCAGCGATGCTTTTTATGTTTCTTAATATTTTCATGATTCACTTTCATGGGCAGTATGGCCTTCACTGTATCATCATTGGAGACTGGGATTTAATCTGGCTGGGTCTGAGCATCTCTAATAAAAGGAGAGGCCCTTGGGTGATAGCGCAGCTAAGCGGACAAGGGCACATGTAGGAGTGTGGGGATAGATGCATAGGATTGGTTGGGAAAGAGTCTGTGGGTGGGATTATGTTCTGTGTAAGACAGTGTGGGGGAGGTCTTACCTCAGTGCCACTTGGGATTCGGGCCAGCAAACAGCTTCCTGTCCTCCTGCTCCTGTTTGCCTGGGCCTGCAGATTTACACAGCTTGATGGTTGAGGCTTTCTGGCTTCCCTCAGGGCTGCTGCAGCATGGATGGTGGCCGGCGACTCCATGATCCAGGTGATATCCTCACCCCAGCTATGGCTGCCGGCGTGGGTTCCCCTCCCCGTGGCCTGTCTCTCTCTGGGGCCTTCCCTGTGGCCTCTGCTCCTAGGGGGTACCCTGTCCTTTTCAGGGGGTACCCTGCCACCCCATGGGGGGTACCCTGTCCTTTTCAGGGGGTACCCTGCCACCCCAGGGGGGTACCCTGTCCCTTTCAAGGGGGTACCCTGCCACCCTAGGGAGGTACCCTGTCCCTTTCAGGGGGTACCCTGCCACCCCAGGGGGGTACCCTGCCACCCCAGGGGGGTACCCTGTCACTCCTCCTCGGGCCCAGTTGTGGTGTGGGAGCCTGGGCCCAAGGCATCACCAGGCCCGCGTGTCTGGGGGCTCCAGACACGCGGCCTGCAACTTTTCATCTGGATCCGCGGCCTTCATGTGCCACGTGGGAAGCGCGGCCTCCCTGGCCTGCATCCGCGGCCGGGGGCAATGGGAGGCGGGCTGCACGTTACTGACGGCTGGCGGCCATTTCTGATTCCCCCCCCCGCGGCTGGCGTGACGTCGGGGCGGTGTGAAGGGCCCCGACGGTAAGGAGGCCCGGCTGGGCAGTGCGGGTACCCCGTTGCCCCGCCGTTTGTGACCAGGGGGGACCTCCAGTGGTCCGGGAGCCTCCTCTGACGGTGAGGTAGGCTCCCCTGCATCTCTCTCCCCTGTCCCCCCCCCCGCACTCTCTGCCACTTACCGCTTCCCTGGTGTCAGTGGGGGCCCGGTTTGCTCGGGGGCCCCCTCCGGCTCTGTCCATTTCTGCCCCCACCCCCTCCGGCTGGGTCCTTGTCTCCCCCCCCCCCGTTTTTCTTTCCCTTGGTTGGCTCCTGCTCTCTCTCTATTCCATGTGGGTCCCTGTTTTCTGTGTGTGTCTCTATTGTGTGTGTGTGTCACTATTCTATGTGTGTGTGTCACTATTCTATGTGTGTGTGTCTCTATTCTATATGTGTGTGTCTCTATTGTGTGTGTGTGTCACTATTCTACGTGTGTGTCACTATTCTATGTGTCTGTGTCACTATTCTATGTGTCTGTGTCACTATTCTATATGTGTGTGTCTCTATTGTGTGTGTGTGTGTGTCACTATTCTATGTGTGTGTGTCACTATTCTATTTCTGTGTGTCACTATTCTATGTGTGTGTGTCTCTATTCTATGTGTGTGTGTCTCTATTCTGTGTGTGTGTGTGTGTGTCACTATTCTGTGTGTGTGTCTCTCTATTGTATGTGCGTGTGTCTCTATTCTATGTGCGTGTGTCTCTATTCTGTGTGTGTGTGTGTCACTATTCTATGTGTGTGTGTCTCTATTCTGTGTGTGTGTGTCACTATTCTATATGTGTGTGTCTCTATTGTGTGTGTGTGTCACTATTCTATGTGTGTGTGTCACTATTCCTTGTGTGTGTGTCTCTATTCTATGTGTGTGTGTCTCTATTCTGTGTGTGTGTGTCTCTATTCTGTGTGTGTGTGTCTCTATTCTGTGTGTGTGTGTGTCTCTATTCTATGTGTGTGTGTGTCCCTTCTCTGGCTGTGATGTCCCTATTCTATGTGTCTGTGTCCCCCCTGCGGTCACTTACCTCGGCTGCCTCCATGGTGTGGAGCGTGGGCTCACCTCTGCTCTTCTCACAGATCGTGGCTGCTGTTACTGGGCCTGCCCAGCAGGTGGTGCCTCTAACGCGTGGGATGAACACAGTGAACCCTGGTTTTCCTGTCTATTTGCTTTGCCTTCTATGCCTGCGGTGCCGCGGTTGGAGCGCCAGACTTTTCACGGGTAAGTGTTTTTTTCCCTGTTAGTTTCGTAATTCATTAAATAAAATAAATAAATAAATAAATAAAAAAATAAAAAATAAAGACAGAAAGTAATAAATAAATGAATAAATGGAAAATAAAAAATATATAAAAAACACAAAAAAACCCCAAAATGAATAACATGAAATAAATAAATAAGATGGAAATTAATAACAAGTACGTGGACACCGCTTAAAAAGGTGTCAGGATGGCCGAGCGGTCTAAGGCGATGCGTTCAGGTTGCAGTCTCCTCTGGAGGCGTGGTCCATCAAAAAAAAAAGAAAAAGAAAAAAAAAAAAAGAAAGGGGGAGTCCACTGTGGTTATTCTCCCCACCCCCCCCCCATTTTCACATTTTTTTTTGCATGCTTTAGTACAGTTTCCTGCAGTGTCCTTTGCAGCTAATAGCGCTGGTGATGCCTCCCAGGAGGCGGGCATTTCATGTGGCTCGGGGCGCTGTCTGCTGTGCGCTAGTATAGCCCGCTGGCTGGCGCTTGTCACGATATGCTAGGGAGCAGATTGGGGACGGTTAATTGGAGAGGGGTTCCCCCTGCCGCTGAAGGTCCCTTGATTGAGGGACGTGAAGTAGAATGAAACAAAAACTACAGTACTCGGATACGCCCCATGACGCGCAGGAATTGTGTCCGGGCGTCGAAGGTTATGGATAGCATTGTCTCACGCTGTTCTGCGGTCAGGACACTCTCTGGGACGCGTTCGTCCCTTGGGTGTGCTGGGTTTGGTGGAGGTACGTCTTGCACGTTTCGTTCACGTTTGGCGTGCGATCCTTCTTGGCCTGAGACCGGATGGACTTAGGCCTCTGGTTTCCCTTTATGTCTCGCCTGGCACCTCAACACGACGCGTTTTCATCATTTTGGGGTGGGGGGGAAGGGTGGGGGAACACCCTCCTCACTGGCCCCCTGGCCGGTGGCTAGACGGTGGTGGAAAATTTGCGGACGGTCGCGGTACGTGGGGTCCTCATGCCGTTCCACTACAAGGGCTCAGGTTGGAGGAGGGCCCATCCCATCTCCCATGGTTTCATGCAGGCACTCTGTCGGGATAGGGGACATGGGTGCTCTTCGGGCAGGACTTTCGGTCCATGTGAGAATTCCATCGGGGGGTTCAGGAGCGACTTACCGAGTAACTTGATATGCTTACCTCCCGCTCATTTTTTAGTGTGTCTCCAAAATCCGCTTCCCCCCCACCCCTTTGGGACATGGGGCCGATGGGGGGGTTGGGGGCGAGTTCACCTGCTTCCTCGTTTCCTTATTTGTCGTTCCCTACAGGGGGTTAGGTGTGGGGTGGTTGGCGTGGGATTCCCTACTCGTGAACAGGTGGGTAGTTCCAGGGCCGCCACCAGAAATTTTGGGGCCCCTAACTCAGCTCGGGGTCTGGGCCCCGCCTCCAAATACCGCCCACAGGAATACACACACACAGACACAAACACACACACTGATACAAAAGGACACAGATACATACCAACAGACACACATACTCAATCAGACACACATACACACAGGCATACATAGTGACAGACAGACACATACTAACATACATACAGACACACATGCATGAGGACATAAAAAAACATACAGACACCGACATACATACACACACACACATTGTAACGGATCGCCTGGCACCCCGACCGGGTACCTCCGTTAATGGATGCTCCTAGCGCTCCCTGAGGACTCCAAGCACTCTGGCAGACACCACAATCACCGTATCGGAGAAGCATATGAATCTTCTCAAGCCTCTGAATGCTGTAGACAGTTGAATAGGAACCATACAAATAGGTTTTCAATCCTAGCAGTCAAACTGGAACAGCATACAATAAATCCTCCCCCAATAATGAAACGACACTTCACTTTGAGGGTTAAGCAGGAACTCTGGACTGGCACATCCAGCCTGGCTTTTATTACAAGTGTTGAGAATACAGGACCGCCCACAGGGAGGGACAAAACAACCAATAGCATAATGGTTACAACCCCCAGGTCCCCTCCCCTCAGATAACCAGTTAACATAATTATTACAGCCAGGGAAAATACAGTTTTTATACATGTGCTATAACTTTAAACCCCTACATCTTCATAACAATTACATATTTGGAATCAGCACACTTTAAACATAAACACTTCCAAAAATCAGGCAAATCCCTCCAGAGGATCAAAAGTTAGCTGGAGGTCCCTTTATGACCGACCGCAAGCACAATTTCCTGCCCAAAACAGTTCCATAGATTTGGGCTGTGCGGTCGGTCAATTTCATGCCGAAAAACGACTAAGTCCCATTTCGAACGGGACTTAGTCTCTGGAGCTGAAAAACGAAGTGTAGGAGAAGGTAAGGGTCAGTGGTGTTCGGTAAAATGTGTAGCCGATTTCAGTTCCACAGAATCTTTAGCATACACCGCTGACCGAGTTCGACTGAACAAAGATGGACGCCGCCACGTGCAAATAACCTGCAGTAACCTCACAGCCTGGGAGGTAAATTGCCTGCATACTTTAACTTCTGGGTGGTCTGCCTGTGTGGTACTTGGTTCAGTAAGCCCTATTTACTGAACCAAGAGGGAGAAAGCCAGGGGCAAGTTATTTTACAGGTCTGGGGACATAGTCTTAAAGGAGCATTGTTCACCAAAGTTACAAGATGTCCCCAGACGGTTCTTAAAGGGCCATACACACCGAATAAAAGTCCATTCGTTTTCAGGTGCCATAGTCTTAAAGGGTATTGTTACCCAAAGTCTCAATATGTCCCCAGACAGTTCTTAAAGGGCCAGCAGCAGTACAATAAAATACCATTCACTGTGCTTAAAGGGCCAGCAGTCACACAATAAAATACAATATGCCCCAAATAACCCAGGGGCCATAGTCAGCAGGTAGGAGGCGGGCCAACAGGCTTCTCCAGGGCCCAGTGGTGAGGTTGGTTTCGCCACACACATACATACATACACACACACACATACATTCATACATACATACTGATAGACATACAAACACTGACATCCATACACACATACATTCCTAATGGCTTACAGACATACATTCATAATGGCATACAGAAGTACATACAGACTGACATACATGCATATATACAGACATACTGACAGACATACATGCATACAGACATCCATACACACATACACACGTTCATAATGATATGCAGACATACATTCATACTGACATACAGACATACATATATACATATATATAATGACATACAGACATACATATTTACATACATAGACATACATACATACAGACATACATGTATGCAGACATACACGGACATACAGACATACATACATATACATGCATGCAGTCAGACAGACATACATAGACATACATACATACATACATACACACACATATATACATACATACACACAGACATGCATGCAGACAGACATACATAGACACACATACACACATACATACATAGACATACATGCATACAGACATATACACACAGACATACATGCATGCATGCAGACAGACGTACATAGACATACAGACAGACACACAGACATACATACACAGACAGACATACAGACAGACACACAGACATGCATGCATACAGACAGACATACATAGACATACACACAGACATACATACATACATACATACATACACAGACATGCATGCATCCAGACAGACATACATACATACATGCATAGACATACATGGAGACAGACAGACATACACATACATACAGACATACATACATAGACATACATGCAGACAGACAGACATACACATACATACAGACATACATAGACATACATGCAGACAGACAGACATACACATACATACAGACATACATACAGACAGACAGACATATAGACATACATGCATGCATACAGACAGACATACATACATACAGACATACATGCATGCATGTAGACATACATACACATACATACAGACATACATACACATACATACATAGACATACACAGACAGACATACATGAAAGGATTACTTATATCTCAGACCTGTATCTTCACCCAGCCTTTCCTCTTTTCTATTACCCACTTTACATCTACTTATAGGTACAGCGCTTATTTTTTTACTTATTTCACATTTTGTTTACTAATTTTCTTCTTATTTTTATCTTCATTCCTATTTTATTCCTATCCTTATTTTTATTTATTTCTTATTCACGACATTTTTAGGCATAGGCATAGTAATCACTCACTGCTTTTCCACTATATTTTATACCAATTAGGTTTATTCACCAGATTTTTAGCTATTAGTCACTAGCCAGCTCCTGGAGTTCACACACTTTACTTTTACAGTGATTTTTTATTTATACAGACATACATACACATACATGCATACAAACACAGACATACATACACATACATGCAGACAGACACACAGACATACATAAATACACAGACAAACATACATACAGGCATACACATACTTGCATACAGACAGACACACAGACATACATACACAGACATACATGCATCTAGACGTACATAGACATACATATATACATACATACAGACCGACATACATACATAGACAGACAGACAGAGACAGACATACATACATACAGACAGACATACATACACACACACAGCTCATTTTCCAGCCACCCTCCTTTCTCTTACCTTTTCTTTGCAGGAGGGTGGCTGGGGATGATGGGAGTCGGCGCGGCTCCCTCTTCACTGCCTGGCTCTCCCTCTTCACGGCTGGGCGCGCGCTCCTCCCGCGCGGAGTGAGCTGGGAGGAAGTGACCACTTCCTCCCAGCAGCACTTGCTGTGGCTGCTTTTTTTTTTTTTTTTTAAAGGGGCCCGGTCGTGCTATACCACGGCCAGAGCGCTGACCGGGCCCCTGAAGGAGGGGGCCCATCGGGTGGCCCTAAGTGTGTGGGCCACCCGATGGGCCCCACACGTGGGGCCCCGGGATGCTGGGCCCCCCAGGGCCGCCGGGCCCGTGACAACCATTATGGTTGTCACCCCCTGATGGCGGCCCTGGGTAGTTTCTCTGTTGCGACAATCTTGGGGTGGCAGGCTGTCTATCATGTGACGGTGTCCTCCACCCTGGTGGTACTCTGGTTGCGGTGCCTGGCTCGGCGCTGTTTGAGTTTGGGAAGTGTCAGGCTGGGCGGTGTTATCCCGGGGGTTTCACGATGTACTGGCCGATGCTCTATATTGGTCGCTGTGGGACATACTTCGGGTGGGGGCCTATTTATAGGGCAGTGAGATGTGGTCGCTTGGTCTAGCGGACTGATGAAGCTGGTCCGTGGGTCGGTCTCTGAGGCGGCGTGGGGCCCACTACAGTAAGGTGTGAGTGCTGGGGCCGGCTGGGAGCATTTTCTTGGGGCTCCAGGATTGGACTGCTCGTCTACCTGTTTTGTTCCGTCCCATCAGGGCTTTGGGGGCTGGGGTGTGTTCTTTGTGAATTCTTCGATTTGCAGGGCTCGGCTGCCCGTCATGTTCGGTCGTCTGCAGGTGGGAGGGTGTTTTCGGTGTGTTGAGTGGGCGTCGGTATGGATTTCCTTCGGTTTTCACCGCTCGACGGCTGTTGACTTTGGGAAGGGTCAGTTGGTAGCGGTTGGCTAATTCCTCAATGGAATCTGTTCATTTATTGGATGTTGCGGGTTTGACATAACCTTGCCCTTCCGCATTCTCCTGGGGTAGATGGTCTGCACAGGGTAATAGTTGGGCTCCTGACATGATGTACTAGGTTCCCGGGATAGTTTAGATTATTCCGATCAGGGGTGGTGCTGGGTTCCGTCATTTGTCCTGTTTTCCTTGGGTGAGTGGTCTGCATCCACTGGATTATTCGGCCTCCTCACCCCTTGGTGTTCTCGAAGACGGGTTTTTCGCCCCCGCGTCCATATAGTTGAGGTATTCCGCTTGGGGGCTCGAATTCCTGGATAAGGATGGTGGGGAATTCAAGGGGCATTTATTCTGGTTGGGGGCGGCTACGGACGCCGCAGGCTTGGCGTGCCTGCGCCACTGGTTCGGAAGGCTCGATTGTGGGAGTCAGGGTGGTGGGTTCCTTGGGTTCGCCTTGCTGGTCTCTGACTGGATTTATCTCCACGGTTACGGTCCCCCCTCCACCCCGGAATGGGGCGGGTGGGATTTTCGTGTGTAATTTGGGCCAGGAGGCGGGGGCGAGTGGTTGGATCTTCCACCTTCGGGAGCGGAGGTTCGGTGGTCTGGCACCCGATACGTGAGGGGGGGTGTGGCTCCTCCTCATACGGGGTCAGCTGTCCTGCCTCATGGGGTACCAGGGGTTTTGTCATCCCTGGGTGGCATGACATGGGTCGGTAACGGTTTCGGACTTGGGTGCTCTTCAATCTGGACATGTTCCGCATTATGTTTCTTCCCCAAGGTTCTCGGGGGCTAGGCTGCGCCTATCGCCCTTTCCTGTTGGCAGTGCGCTCTGCAGGTGAGTGCCCTGGAGCGCTGCGGTCGGTCATTGGACTAGATGTGTTTCTGGGTTTGTCGTGGCCATAAATATACTAACAAAAATAATTAAAATTTCCAGTTCGCCTTTTGGGTTTGGCCGGATGTGGCCTAGTTATCTTGAGAGGTCAGACTTGACCTCTGTTACTCTAGCGCTGCTAGAAGTGGTGGAACAGGCTATGGCTGGTTCTGGTGGGGTCCCTCGCTGATTTTAGGCGTAAAACAGCGGGGTTGTGGCGGGGGTATGTCCTTGCCAATTGAGTTTGAGGTTACGTTTAAGTATATGGAATGAGATGAACAAGTTTTTAAAGGTCTCAAACCTCCCCTGCTCCAAAGGTTAAACTTTAGGGTGCCTGAGGTCTTGTGCCCATCGAGCGTGGATGAGGTCGGCTGATGGCAGGCATTGGAAATATATGATTTTTATGACGAGGGGGGAGGTGAGAGGGAGTGGTGATTAGGAACCACTCCAGGTTTTTATTGGCAAGGACGGTTGGGTCACTGTATAACACTATGGGTGGAGTTATATATGTATATATGTTAATTTATGCTTATTTATGTCTAATGTTTTGGTTACAGAAAAGAAGAGATTTAATAAATAAAGTTATGGATGTGTTATGCAGTAATTTAGTTTGTGATAATAAATGCTGTGGCCTGTTTCATCCATACTAAGTGGTCTGTCGTTACTGGGGGGTTTAATGGGGTTAGATTTTGTTCTAGGCTGCATTGCGATTCCCCACTACGTACATACAAGGCCCTGGGGAGATAGCGCAGCTAAGCGACAAGGGCACATGTAGGAGTGTGGGGATAGATGCATAGGATTGGTTGGGAAAGAGTCTGTGGATGGGATTATGTTCTGTGTAAGACAGTGTGGGGGAGGTCTTACCTCAGTGCCACTTGGGATTCGGGCCAGCAAACAGCTTCCCTCCCGCCCACCCTATAGTATATTTCGTCGCAGCTAGCCGGGGGTATGTCCTTGCCAATTGAGTTTGAGGTTACGTTTAAGTATATGGAATGAGATGAACAAGTTTTTTAAGGTCTCAAACCTCCCCTGCTCCAAAGGTTAAACTTTAGGTTGCCTGAGGTCTCGTGCCCATCGAGCGTGGATAAGGTCGGCTGATGGCAGACATTGGAAATATATGATTTTTATGACGAGGGGGGAGGTGAGAGGGGGTGGTGATTAGGAACCACTCCAGGTTTTTATTGGCAAGGACGGTTGGGTCACTGTATAACACTATGGGTGTATATATGTTAATTTATGCTTATTTATGTCTAATGTTTTGGTTACAGAAAAGAAGAGATTTAATAAATAAAGTTATGGATGTGTTATGCAGTAATTTAGTTTGTGATAATAAATGCTGTGGCCTGTTTCATCCATACTAAGTGGTCTGTCGTTACTGGGGGGTTTAATGGGGTTAGATTTTGTTCTAGGCTGCATCGCGATTCCCCACTACGTACATACAAGTAAACTATCCAGCAGTGATGTGGGAACAGTGTCTGCGAATTCCAGGCACCATGATTACTTCAATTCATTAAAATGGTTATGGTGCTTACAGTGTTCCTTTAATTTTACTAAACACTTTATTTGTGACATCTGCAGTACATTTATCGCTGTGGTAATTTGCAAAGGCGATTATGTTGTGTATATGAAAAAAACTATGAAACTCCAGTCATTTCAAATATATATTTATGTATTACAAAGAGCCAGAGTAAAACTGCTCAGGAAACAGTGATGCAATGAAAGTATTTTTAAAATATCTCAATTTCTGCAGCACACTTATAGATTTAGATGTAAAATTGTATGCAATTTGTTGCTATATTAGCAGGCTTGGGATTCTGTTAATTTATATATTGACATCTTATTTGTAATGTGAACTGAGGCAATATGCAGTGACCGTAATATGACTCCACTTACATCTACAATTTTAATAATCTAGAAGAAATATATTTTACTTTACAGGCTGTCAAATCGTAATTTATCATTTGTTAGCTATTTAAACAGGAAAAAAATGTCATTTTTATTGGACAATGTTGGTAATAAGGAAATGAATAAGCAATTAAAAAAATAGAAAATATAAAAGCAAAAATGAAATATAAATTCTGCACTTGGTATAGCAAATGACTGTAATAATGACATATTTTGCACTTATTTCACCATGGGATTATTTAATTCCAAATATTCTACATGTTTTGTCTTGCTCAGTTTAAAGCATGATTCCTACAGATTAAGTTAGGCTGTCAACAGTGGTCTAAAGGGTAACAGAGGGGCCCAATCCCAAGTAACATGTGTCCAAGGTGATCTTTGCCTTGTTTTGACTGACCGAGACAAATTTTATTTCAGCATTAGCTGCTGGGGCTCTTGAGCCGTGAAATCAACATCTGTTCACTGAGGTCCTTACCACTGGGCCCAACAACCCTTTCAATAGTGTACTGTTACCAGACTGTGGATCAGATGCAACAGTGTGATAAAAACTTTCAACATCCTCTGCAAAGCATAATACAGCATTGATTTTTTTTAATCTCCAGTCAGCCTCTTAACCAGAAGCTCATAATTATGATGAATCTTGAGACATATAAAACAGTTGTCATCACTTATGAATTTATTTACTAAACAATTACTTTTGTTTTTATTAACCCCTTCAGAACCAAACTGTTTTTGGAAATTTTGTTGGACGTTAAGGACCAGAGCTGTTTTAACACTTTTATGGTGTTTGTGTTTAGCTGTAATTTTCTACTCTCTCATTTACTGTTCCCATACAAATTGTTATATATATATATATATATATATATATATATAT
Source organism: Pelobates fuscus (assembly GCF_036172605.1). Taxonomy (NCBI): domain Eukaryota; kingdom Metazoa; phylum Chordata; class Amphibia; order Anura; family Pelobatidae; genus Pelobates; species Pelobates fuscus. The sequence continues at coordinate 57,894,405 of NC_086327.1, forward strand.
ATATATATAAAGATATAAAGATCACAACAGTTTCTGGCACTCATCCCAAAGAAAAATCATGAATTCAGTAATAACCAGGTGCCTCTCCGTGCAAAATGTACAAACAGAAAAAATTGAGAGCACTCAATGGATTTTGTAAATAAATACTATATTAAATCAAACGCATACAAATCAATGTTTTGACCGTCTGGCGGTCTTTATCACGAGCTTGTATTGTAGGATGTCATCTATGAAGCGAAAATATTTTAAATATTTCGCTTCATAGATGACATCCTGATAATTTGGCGTGGTACTACAATACAAGCTCAAGAAATGGTGGAACACATTAACCAACTCCCGACACCGATACGGATGACAGTCAATGTGAACACAGAAAAGGTAAAATTTTTGGATGTAGAACTATCCGTGGAAAACCATAGAATGGTCTACAGCCTCTACTCTAAACCTACAGATAGGAACACCATACTACATTATAACAGTGCGCACCCGAAGAATTTAATAAAATCTATACCGAAAGCTCAATTTCTCAGGGTCATGAGAAATAATTCAAAGGAAACGGTGAAACAACAACAACTACAAGAAATGAAAATGACATTTTTGGATATGGGATATAGTGAAAGAGTCTTAGATAAAGCGCTGGAAGAAGCAGAGAAGAATGCGACCACGCTACAAGACACTACTACCAGTCCTAAATTGGTCTTTCCTATGACGTTCCACAACAAATCGCAGAAAATAACCAACATTGTGAAGCGAAATTGGAACATGTTGGCATGTGACAATAGTCTACCGAAAGAATTCAAGGAAACACCGAGAATTTGTTATAGAAGAAACAGAAGCCTAAGGGATATATTAATGAGAACAGACCCAATTGAGAGCTATACTGAGCAGAAGATAATACAAGTAAGAGGTAGTGTGCGCTGTTTAGGTTGCGTGACGTGTAGTCACATGGTTCCAGCACGTAATTTCAACCATCCACATAGAAACAAGACGTACAAGATTCGACATACCATCACGTGTAAGATTACCCATGTAATATACAAAATATCATGCCCTTGCGGCTTGGTTTACATCGGGAAAACTGAAACACAACTCTGTGATAGAATTAGGGGTCACAGATCCAATATAAGAACAGCCTATAGAGATGGATATACGGACAAACCTGCGGCGAAACATTTTTTAGAATACAAACATTCTTTGGTCACGCTAAAATTTGTAGCAATTGATTGGATACCATGTTCCAGAAGAGGAGGAGATAGAGGAAATGCCCTGTTGAGAAGAGAGACATTCTGGATACAGGAATTGGATACAGTAGCTCCAAGAGGACTGAACGAGATGATATCGTATCATCCGTTTATATGAGTAATGTTGAAGTAACTGACTGCCTCCCCTGAGCTATGAATATATATTTTTGAGTAGTATTAGAGGAAGATTACACTTAATTAATAAGTATCAACATGTACTAATACATAGATAGGCTAATAGAGTTAAAATCATAGATACCCAGGTTAGGAATAGGACCTATAGTATGTAATAATATTAATACTAGTATAGTGAAGTCAAGACATAAAAACAGTAGGAAAAGTAATATTCCACCTATTTGGAGAAGTAATATGATTTAAAACCCTAATTGAATACATAGATTCACTGTAAATAGGGAGAAAGTTATTATGATCAGATGTTGAGGTATGTTAATTAACTGTACAGGAACAGATACACACTATATTCCACAATAATGAATAATGTAAATAATTGCTGTAAATAGCACTAACATAACACCGAATGTCACTTAACTTATTTTTGTAAATAAGATAGCAACACTATTTTTAGCACTTTAATGTACATATAATGGCACTGTATCACTTTAAACACAAGAGTGGGCTACCCTAGAATAATATAAATGACAGAAACTCTTTAGTGTGTAGAAACAGAACAAGTACCACTTTAAATACATTATATAGTAATTCACTGCATATAATCAATAATGGTTAGCACTTTTTTGTACATTAGACAGCACTATTAGCACTTCTTGAGTCTATTGAAACACTTGCACATGGGGTGTAGCAGTTTATTGTATATAATGTATACCTGCTAGCTCTTTGTTGCACATAAATAGCACTCTTAGCACTTTGAGCTCACTGAGATATAAGTTATTGTACTTGTGCTGTATATGTCACTATAAAGGCATTCAATAGTTAGATGTGGGCAAGCTTTACCTCCATAAAATTATGCTTTGGAACCTGAGACATAAGTAGTCCCTAATAAGAATATAGACAGAAATGAGATTTATGTTAAATACTATTAAGTGGAATAATCAGTACCCTCTAATTACAATATATGTTCTGTTTTAATTTGTATGTTTAACTTGCAATCTAGCTAGATCCCCAGGGCTGAGCGATCAGCATAGAGAGCGAGTATATGACTCGCTGGGTTGCTATGGAGCCGGGTATACAGGGTAACCATGACAACGGTGACGTAAATACGCTACTTCTGGGTAGCGGCAGTTTGACGCATGCGCAGAGATGGCGATAGAACGCTGTGGAAGCGGTACAGCCTTCAGGTGGTGAGTGTTTTAATCATTAATTGTATAATTTGTCTTGCTATATAAATGTGTTATTTTGTAATGCATATTTTGAGCTGTAAGAGATCCTGCTGAAAGCCATGCACGATGGCTGAAACGTCGATCAAGTTTTAAACTATGAAATAAAAGGAATATCGTTTAAAGTAACCAGAAGACCGTGAGTGCTTGCTTCTTGTTCCCTATATTTGTGCATATTTTGGCATTGGCTTAACAGCACCAGGCATAAATTCATATTGAAGTGTGTGTGCAAGGAGACAACAAGACTGTATATATATATATATATATATATATATATATATATATATATTTTTTTTTTTAATATTTTTTATTTATATATGTATATATATAGTGATATATACGTATATATTTATGTATATAGATATATATATATATTATTTCATTCTACGTGTATATTGATATGAATATATATATATATATATATATATATATATATATATATATATATATAATATCACAATACAGTTAGAACGAAATAACACACATCTATATATTTTTTTATGATTTATTTTTAATTATTCTTAAAATTTTATTTTTTTAACATATTTGCATATTTTTTTATATTATATATAAATATATATAACAATAATTATATATATATTTAATCAGTATCAGTCTACGTGTCATTTTATATTAATATATATATATATTTATATATATAATTATATATATATTAATAGTTAAATACACCTAGACAGTGTATGTGTGTGTGTGTATATGTGTATATATATACTTAGATCATATATATATATATATATATATATATATATATATATATATATGATCTAAATATATATATATTTTTACACTTATTTTAACATTATTTTATTTTATTTCCAGCCAGCAGGGGGACTAACTGTCATTACAGGCAGTCCCCCTGCAGGCAATGCAGCAGGCAGCTAACCCTGCCATGTGATTGTGAGATCCTCGCAAGGACCTCACTCTCACATGGCCGGGGGGGCTGCAGGAGGACGGATCTGCCGCGGGGGACTCCCTGAGAGTCCTCCCAACTGTGATCGCCGGCGTGGGATCGCCGAAGACCGGGTAAGTAAAAAAAAATGGAGGACGTACTATTACGCCCTGCGGCGTTTAGAGCCGCTTAGAATAGGGTGTAATAGTACGCCCTCCGGTTTTAAGGGGGTTAAAGGAACACAAGACATCCCCTATCGTGCCTCCTGAATGTATCATCACTTCTACTGTTTTTTCACTGTCTTCTCCCTTACTTGGTGCTATAATGGAGGCTCAGTCTCAGGCACCATGCAATAAACCACTGGACAAATTGTTTGTTCCATTAGGTTAAAGAAAGAGTGTGCTGAGGGTGTTTCATGACAATGTGAATCCATATCTGTGATCACAAGATCATTTTGGTGGGATTCCCTTAAAAACGATGTGAAGGACTATGTGCAAGCTTGTTCAGTTTGTCCTGTTTCTAAGGTCCCTCATAAACTTCCTTGTGGTTTGTTGCAACCACTCCCTGTACCTAGTGTTCCATGGTCCCACTTGTCAATGGACTTCATCGTTGAACTTCCAAGTTCCAATGGCTATACCACCATTCTTATGGTGGTTGACCGTTTCTCCAAGATGGCTCATTTTATTCCACTTAAAAAATTGCCATCCTCTCAAGACCTGTGTGGCAAAAGCAGCCACAAGAGACTTTTACATTGACTATTGCCTTATTCTAACTGTATGTGAATAATGTAATCGGTTCCCGAGCCAGAACTCTTAGCCGGTTCGGGAACTAATTGAAATACCGAAAGAGAGACCACCCTGCTGTGGTCGTGTGCCTCCCATTAGTGGAAGGTAACAATGTTGCAAACAGGGGTAATTGGGTTCGTCCAAACTAGGGGATTCATCCGAACGCAGAGTTAGAGCCGGAAGGCTAAGCTGTTCGGTACTTTTGATTCATTGAAATAGACCGACCGCAGGGCCAGAATTCATGGAGCTGTTTTCGGCTACTAAATCCTTGCGGTCGGTCAAAACTTTAACTGGCTATAACTCCCGAACCCCTGGTCCGATCTGGGTGAATTTTGAGTATGTTGATCACCCAGATCAGACCTACCAGGAGACCCCTTATTTGTCCCCATACCCCCTGTATTTGGGGGACACCCAGAAAGTGGGGAAAACTCTGTCTCCACTAATATGTTTAACTGTTAATCTAAGGGGAGGAGAGGGAGAGGAGGTGACCACGATATGATTGGGTACTGTAAGTTACCTCCCTTGCATGGGAGAAATGCATAAAAGCGAACTTGTGAATAAAGCAGACAGTTGACTCCCAGACTATGTGTTGTCTAGTCCTTGGGGAGGTGGATTATGCTGTGTTCCTGTGATTTTGTATGCTGAATCTTTGTTCCCAGCGGAGAGCCATTGGAGTAACCCCTGCCCCTCCGCTACAACCTGATTCTTATCGATATACATGAGGTTGTCCGACTGCATGGCATTCCTCAGTTTGTGTCTCGATTTTGGAGGGCGTTCAAAATACAGGTAATACGTCTCGGTTTTGGAGGGCGTTCAGAATACAGGTCATACGTTACCTATTAGTCATCTGTGTGACACAATTCTACGTGCTGGATCAACTAATAATCCTGACACATACATAGTGAAACACTCCCACTAGTACAGTTTAATCCCTCCTCTCTATGCTGGAGATAATTGGGAAGAAATCAAATTATCTACAAGGATAGAGGCAAAACTCCATTACACACATGTTAGCAAAAAGACCTAAAAATACACAATGTTACAAATACTGCATAAAACATATACGTTCAACTTATCCCCAGATAGCTTGTGTAGCGGGCCCTGTTTCTTGTGTCCTGTTCCCAGGATGAGACAACACTCAGCCCTGGAGGCTCTCAGTCCTTACCAGGACTTCCCCCTATTTTCATCTCCCTGCAAGCTGGAACAGCAGACACAGGGGTTAAAACTTCTGAATTCCCTGTAAGCTGAAACAGCAGACACAGGGGTTAAATCTTCTGAATTCCCTGTAAGCTGAAACAGCAGACACAGGGGTTAAAATCTTCCTCCCACCATGAAAAAGGAGGGCACACAGTTTGGAGGTTTAAACACTGGCATCTCACCAGGCTGAGTCACACTCTTTAATGATTACAGCTTCCTTTAAGCACAGACCTCCGCAGGGGATCCCCAATCCCCACGATACACTTCCCTTAATCCCAGGCAGGAGGGGGTTGGGTTACAGATAGCCCTCTCCAGCCTTAGGAGATACCAAGCAGTACACAGGGATACACTTTACATCATATTGCATTCAGGGTGGGGGTTACACTTTAAGTGGCTGGTTTTGCCACAGATAGGAATAGCAATGCAGTAATAGCAAGATATATACAAGGACATTCTGTTAGTTGCTAGGTTTGTCACAGGGGACAGGGGCAAGTGATTGCCAAATACAAAGGGAAACACATACTTAACAAGGGAAAACCATTACAGTACAAAGTGGAGACACAAAATATGAAACCAAACCTATGAATACTCAGGGTGACATGGCACTTAGTGGCGATATCCCGCCACATATCTCCCCCTTGTCCACTCCCGGCAACCCCAGCATGACTCACACGGGTCAGCTGGCTGCTGCCCGGAGTGGACACAGTCTTTTAGGGCCATGTCCCCTCCCCATTAGTCCTTGTCCCGACCAGCCCCCTCTGAGTCCTGGGCACGGCCGGCGTTGCATGGCATTGCACGGCTGGGTACAGGGTGACTTAGACATAAAGTCAGTTTAGAGAAAAATTCTGGTGTACCTAATGTAACACACAGGGGAGAGGGAGACAGACTAGCACTGAGCTGCTCAAAAACTGGAACAAATAGGGATTCATTAAAAACCTATATAAATGGCAAGTGAGAGAACACTCTAGATGAAGAGTATAAATTCCAGGAGCTAGCTTAGTGACTAATGGCTAAAGTACTGTGTATAGATAATATCGATAAAGTATGTGGAGTAAAATAGCTGAATGTAAAGTGCTGTACCTTTAAATAATCAATATGTGCAGTGTCCCTTTAAATAAGGGATCATGGATAAAAAACTGATAAATAAAAAGAAGAAATGAGAATAAATATAAAGAGAGAAAAAAAATATATATAAAAATAATGGACATGAATTTAAGTCCTGTGGGGTCTCCCCCATGAATTTCTTTGAAGTGTTTAGAGAGGTTATGTGTTAAAAGTCCCTTCTTGATGTTCCTAATATGTTCTGCAATCCGTATTTCATGGCCATTTTTTGCCATTTTTTGTCTCTTTGTCTCATTGAAAGCAATGTATATTATTCAATGGATTATTTAGTCCCTAGGGTGATACAATACCTCAAAGATTAGATCTTATATTTTTTTATATATTAATCTTTTTATATATTTATATATTTATAGTGTAAATTCCTTATAACTTATATTTTCTAGTATTTTATATCCAGAATGTAGATTGGTTTTTAAGTTCACATATTATGTTATGATTAATTTTTTAATTGTACTTCATGCAAATATGTAAATATCTTCCATTAAACCCTGCATGCAATGCATTCCTATTTGAATACATGTATGAACAATTTGAATCATTATTCTCTATCAGATATAAATGTACAAATACAAAAGATCTACTAAATGTTTATTTTGAATAATAATCTTGTATTTCTTTATGTAATTTATACCACATAATTTATTTGCACAATATAAGAATGTATTATTGGCAATTAAGAAAATGTATATTTAAAGAATGACTGAAGCAATAGTCAGCATCACGTCTCTGATGAAGTAGGGCACATTCTCTACGAAACGCGTAAGACAGATTTCCACAGCAGAATACAGAAGCAGACGCGTTCACCAGCAGCTCATTATTCTATGTAGGACCTTTGGTAGCAACTGTATCCGGAATTGTCTGTTCTGCACGTCTCCCGAAGTGAGGCTCCTGTTCGGGACGTGCTGTCAGACCAACGCCGTCCTAACCTGCAGCCGGAATACAGATCAGCTGTCAATCCATATCCATCCTCAAACAATCCGAAGGTCCTTGCTGTTATTTGACCCATATAAGTCTGGTAATGCACTTATGAACTATCTCTGACCTGTATTTTTGCATTTTTTAACCATTTTAGTTTATATTTTTAAGTGTGAAATAAGCTGTCATTTTTGATTAATATATCCAGTTTTTATTGCTTCAGTCTATAAGTGATATATTGTTTATATTGCCAAAGCTAACAGTTCCATGTACTGTGTTGCTTAAATATTTAGATACTTTTATCTTTGATATTACAAAGTATATTATTTGGTGTGACGAACCCTGCTGCATAGACCTGTATTGCTGGTTCGTCTGTTTGCATTGGATTCGTGGATTTCCTGTCCGTATGCTTTTGTTCGTACATTTCCCTAAAGTACCGATTGAAACTACCGAACCATCGGCCACCCAGGAGAGGAGTGTGCTGCTCATTAACACCTTGACCACAATTAGAACGTTGTGGTTAACCGCAAACACCTCTCCATTCCATTCGTACGGGTGGTCGTCGTTCGTATGCCGAACACGAGGCGGCGGCCATTTTGGACACAAGGCGAATCAGCGGTGTTCGGTGCAAAACCTATGGATCTAAAAACGGACTCTTTATCTACCGCACACCGCTGGAGACGGCCGCCCCCTTCTATTCTCTTGGAGGCATACGAACACTGGTCCGTTCGGGAGTTTCTCTAATTCGTATGAACTTACCCAGATAGCCGTCCCATGGAGTCATTCGTATACCGAAGGACTTATGAGAGACTTTGACTCCATGGCGATTGGACTGTGTACAACGGACCTGAGCGCTATTCGGGAGGAATATGCCCTCAGATCCAGGCTATCTGGGGATACGTTGCACGAACACTATATATTCGGTACTTCTGATATTATGTATTTTATTGCATTTTTTGTATTTGATTTTAAAATGGCAATGGTCCCTATCCTCGGAGTTAATTAGGTTTCTCCCTAATTATCTCCGGGATAGGGAAGGATGTCTTATGGGTAAAATGGGAAGGACTTGTGTTATAGCCACTGCGATTGGCTACTGTCTAATATAGTTTACAGTCTTCCACAAGGTCATAAACACAATGCCTGAATATAACTCCAGACTACAGGGCGCCACAACCACTAGAGTATATATAAATGCCAAACAATGAAGAAATGACCATGGGTGGAAATCCAAACAATCCACTTTATTTTGGAACAATAAATAAAATAGTAAAATATGCGCAAAATATGCAGGAAAAAACAATATAAAATATTAACAGCCAAATTGGCTAAGAACCCCTAAGGACAGCAGCTATAAACTCACAGAAGCCTTTAAGTATAATAAGGTGCCAAGTGCTAAAGTGCAAACAATGCAAAGTGCTTGATGTAACTTTAAAGAATGGACACCAATACTGGACAATACTGGACAATAAAGTGCTTACAGGAGACAGAAAAGACTGCTGTGCCGAAAGTGCAGGGATCTTGTGGGTGCTCAACGCGTTTCGTCGATCTCGACTTCCTCAGGAGCTTGCTGGGTGTGCACTGGTCCTCTTCTTCTTTTAAATCTGCCGGTCCGACCGCCATTCCCCGGTCGCGCATGCGCAGATCGCGCCGTACGTGCCATCATACGTAATGACGCACGGCCGGTCGATGTGCGCATGCGCAAACCAGGCTGGAACGCAAGAATAACTTTATGTGTACTTTACACAGCCGCATGACGAGCAGCCCGAATTAATCGAGCGCTCAATGTGGATGCGGTCTGAATTTACAGACCTGCCTATCATGCAATCATTCAAAAATACACAAGATTGGCAAATTAGAGCATGCAAATAGGACCATGGGCACTGGGATTTGGCTAATGGGGCAAAGATGAAATTAAATTGATATGCAGGCACTCTGCAAAATGTATATAAAACTTAAAAAAGAAAGATAGTGAGTACTAAAAAAGGGACATATAAAAAGGACAATCAGGTTCATTTGCATTGCTAGAAACGCAATATACAGATTACATATGTATATGAATAAGGCTAACAGAGGAATCTAATATTAACCAGATGTAACTGACACTGAGATACTTCAATATGTCAGTATGGTGTGACAAAGATACTGAGGATTTCAAAAGAAATACAAACTGTTCTAAACAAAGTTTTTTGGCATAATACATACATACATAAAACGGTAAAAGATGAACACTGGGGCATCTCTTAAAAAATAGTAATGATAATGTGAGTATTTGGAGACAACATGTTTAATATTCCAAACTTTGAACCATAAAAATTTAAGGATTCTAAAGCATTTCAGAAATTCCAAAAAGGAGGAAGAGATATAAATAAAGTGCACAATACATAGAGAAATAATAAAAATTGATAAAAAATGATGAAAAATGATAAAAAGACCCATATATACTGGAAAGAGAGAACAGGTAGACGATGATCTTATAGGGTCCCAAGGGTTTCTCAAACTTGATTAACATCTCGTCCTTCACTTCGACAACCGGGACCAAGTGGAAAAACAGAACACAGTGGGTTAATATAAACATAAACAACATGCCAATTTAATCAATAAAGACAAGTATATCGAGATCAGTGTTAAGGCCAGAGGGAACTGATGACTTCATTTTATAAATCCACTCGGTTTCCCTCTTGGTATAACCAAATCGATCCCGATACATATAAAATCTTCCCAATTAAAAACATCACAAGTGGTACAGTGTTTCGGGACACTATGTTTCATATTCTTATTGTTAATTCCATAAAAATGTTCCTGTATTCTGACATGTAGTGCCCTGATGGTCCGTCCTATGTACTGAATACCACATTTGCATTGCAATAAATATACAACATTCTTGCTTTGGCAATTGATAAAATGTTTGATCTTAAAAACCTCTTTTGTTACTGAGCTTCTAAATTCCGTGGTTTTACTTGTCTGAAATTTACAGGTGCTACACCTTCCACATTTAAAAAAGCCTAGGGGAGTGTCTACCTTGTGGAGACCTGCATAAATACCGGGCAGGTAGCCCCCATTAAACACATGACTGCTTGACCTTCAAAACGGAGCTTTGTCTCGTTTGTGGAGGGATTGACTATTGGGACAGCGTTTTCGTTTATTTCTAGCTGTGGAAGGATTTCGGATGGATTGCTGATCGGGAGTTACCGCATTCGTATACTCCGTTCGGGAGTTTTATGATCGGTTGAACTGAAATTGCATTTCTGGAGAAAGGGGATTATCGACTAAACGGCGGCTTCATTTTCAGGCGGTGAGTGTCGTAACAATTGGTGGCAAGCGACGGGATGAATCCCACCGCCCTGAAGGCCAGCTACAGACCCCGGATTGGAAATGCAATATGAGGAATTAAGGCGTGCTACCCTTAAAGACATTTTGGAGCGCAGAGGACGATCAGCGAGCAATCTCAAGAAAAGAGAGATTATTGCTATATTGGTAGAGATGGATACAGCACAGGGAATGGAGAGAGCTAATGTGCCTGGCCTGCTGGATTTAACACCCGAGGAGATATCGTTTAACCGGGCAGTGCAGATAAGGCTGGCACACTTTGGCCCCAACCCTGCAGCGGATATTGTGGTGCAAGTGCAAGCCGCAGTGACAGCACAACAGGCGCTCCAGAGGAGAGGAGAGGAGCTGCAGCAGCAGAGGTACCCCATAATAATAATAATGGAAAGAAAAAGGTACCATTTGCTGCTTTCAGAAATTTTGTTGAGACTGAGGGAGAGATAGACAGGTTCCTGGCGGACTTTGAAAGACAGTGTGCTTTACACCAGGTGCCCGCAGAAGAATGGGTCCCCATCCTCTCTGGGAAATTATCCGGCCGGGCCAGTGAAGCTTTTCGGGCCATCCCAGAGGAGGAACTCACTAGCTACCGGGCGGTAAAAGATGCCCTTTTTGCCCGGTACGCTGTTACTCCTGAGGCGTACCGGAGGCGATTCCGGGACACTAATAAACAGGCTGGTGATTCCTATGTGGAATGGGCATGCCGGGTACACTGCACGGCAGCCCACTGGATGACAGGGTGCCAAGCGGTAACTGGGGAAGAGGTGCTGCAAGTATTCCTGCTAGAACACTGCTTTGACAGGTTACCTGCAGGAGTTCGTGAGTGGGTCAGGGATCGTAAACCCGCTACCTTCCATGAAGCTGCTCGTCTGGCTGACGAATACACTGATGCACGTAAGCTAGATCAGACAGCAGCCAAGGTCCCTGCCCGAGTGGAGTACAAACCGGCAGCACCTCCAACCACCAATATATATCACCCCCCAGCACAACGTACCCCCACTGTGCCGCCAGCAACCAACTATGGGCAGTCAGCCCGATTCAATGCCCGGGATTACTCAAACCAGATCCGGTGCTATGGATGCAAGCAACTGGGGCATAAAAGACCAGAATGCCCCTTAAACAATGCCAGCCAAGCACAGTCCTGGAGAAGACCAGCCGGCGGAGCCCAGCAGCCACCTCAGCCTTCTGCTCACTGCCTTGAGCAGGAGGAGTTTTGGGGTATCCTACATGAAGCAGACCCAGTACAAGCAGCTCAGCAGGACAACCGCCAACAACACAGGCAGACCGTTAAGCTGAATGGGAAAGTGGTCACTGGTCTGAGAGACACCGGAGCTACTATGACCCTGCTCCAAAAGAACCTGGTTTCGGAACACCAACATACTGGGAATACTGTAGCAGTAAGGGTGGCAGGAGGCGCCGTGTTCCGCCTGCCTGTTGCCCGGGTTCATTTGGACTGGGGAGTGGGATCCGGACATGTGAATGTGGGAGTTATGAAGGACTTGCCTGCTGATGTTTTGCTGGGAAATGATTTGGCCCCTCTGATTTCTGCCTATGCTGCCATGGGACCTGCCGAAGCCAATCCAGTGACTACCCGTGCTCAGACCCGTGCTGCTGGAACCGGCCCACCTGCTGCTGAGACCCAGGTAAGAACCGATTCCCCGACTGACACCCCAGGGCAGGCTTTAGTTAGTTGGGATTCCCCAGAGGAGTTCGGGAGGGAAACCCAGACAGATCCATCTCTCCAGAGATATAGGGGCAGAGCAGATACTGGAGAAGAAGGAGCAGAGGGGGAGCGGTATGAGTGGGTGGGGGACAGGTTATATCGGATCCCTAAGCCGTCCCAGGAAAGTGTTGCCCCTCCGCCGAATCGACAGCTGGTAGTGCCCGCGAAATACCAGCGGGAGATTCTGCGGATAGGGCATGATGTTCCGCTAGCCGGACACCTAGGGTCCCGCCGCACAGCCCATAGGATTATGCAGAATTTTTTTGGGCCAAGGATTAACCAGGCTGTGCGGATATATTGTAGCACGTGTGACACTTGTCAACGGGTAGGGAAGCGGGGGGACCACCCAAGAGCTAGGCTTATGTCAATGCCTATTATTGGGGAGCCCTTTGCCCGCATAACCGTTGATATTGTGGGTCCACTGGCCAGGGCTAGTCCATCCGGTAAGAAATACATTCTCACCGTGGTGGACTATGCCACTCGCTATCCAGAGGCAGTAGCGCTGTCTAACATAGAGGCAGAGACAGTTGCTGATGTGCTGGTTAGAATCTTTACCAGGTTTGGGTTCCCTAAAGAGATCCTCTCTGACCAGGGAACCCAATTTACCGCTGTGCTCACCCAGCAGCTGTGGAGGGTATGCGGCATTAAACCGATACTTAGTTCCCCATACCATCCACAGACTAACGGTCTCTGCGAGCGATTTAATGGCACCCTCAAACAGATGCTGAGGACCTTTTCTGACACTTGCAGAGACTGGGAGCGATTCCTGCCTCATCTGTTGTTTGCTTACAGAGAGGTGCCCCAGGAATCTACTGGGTTCTCCCCCTTTGAGCTGCTTTATGGGAGAAGGGTCCGCGGACCCCTAGATCTCATTAGAGGCCACTGGGAGGGGGAGACAGAGCAAGAAGGGACCCCCATAGTGCCATATGTTCTGGAACTTCGGGACCGCATGGAGAAACTGTCTCTGATGGTAAGAGAGAACCTCCAGGTGGCCCAGGGGAGACAGAGGGAATGGTACGATCGGGGTGCCCGACAGCGAGTCTTCCAGGTTGGGCAGAAGGTGCTAGTGCTCAAACCTGTGAAGGCGAACAAGATGCAGGCATCTTGGCAGGGCCCGTATAAAGTGGTAGCTCAGGTGTGTGATACTACCTACCTTATAGCCAGCTGTTCAGATGTCAGGATCCAGCGATCCTTTCATGTGAACATGCTAAAGGAGTATCAGGAACTGTGGCGAAACCGACCTCGCCACGTGTCCTTGGAGGGGGCTGATTGCCCGCCTCTTGCCTTTGGACTATGGACCAGACTTTATGGGAATGTGATACCCCAGATAGCCATACCATGGAGCCTATTCATATAATGAAAGACTATGGGAAAGACTTCAGCTCCATGGCAATTGTACTGTGTGAGTAGGATCTGCGCGCTACTCTGTAGTTTTGTGCGTGCAGATCCCAGCTATCTGGGGATAGGTGAAATGTCTGTGTGTTATGTGTAAATGTGACTTTATGTATTTTAAAGTGTTTTATGTCGTTTTGCAACCATGTGGTTAATGGAGTCTGCCTTTAGTCCTGGGTAATTGGATTACTTCTCCAATTAACTCCAGGGCAGAAGGGAGGAAACCAGGGTGCATTGTGGGGATGTTTTTCTGCCAGCCAGAAAGGAACAAAAGATACTTTTAGTAACTTTTGAACCCCTGGTCGGATTCATGCCATTTTTTAATATGTTGTTCCCCTGAATGGATTGATTGTGGATATGTATTTTTATGTGAATGTGATGTATGGTTTTAAAGTTATGAAAGTTGTGTAAAAGTATATTTTACACTGTATGCATAATGGGATTATGTGTCACACTAAGGGGAGGGGATGTGTGGGAGGTAACATCTATGTCATTGGTTCTTTTATGCCTCCCCCTGGGTGTGGCCTGTATGTGTGAGTTGGAAATAAAAGCCAGGCTGGATGAGCCAGTCCAGAGTTCCTGTTTTACCCTCAAAGTGATGTGTCGTCTCATTATTGGGGGAAGGATTTATTGTATGCTGTTCCAGTTGACTGCTAGGAGTACAAGCCTATTCGTATGGTTCCTATTCAATGGTCTACAGCATTCATACGCTTGGGAGAATTTAAAGGTTCTCGGATTCGGTGATTGTGGTGTCTGCCAGAGTGCTTGGAGTCCTCAGGAAGCACTAGGAGCATCCATTAACGGAGGTACCAAGTCGGGGTGCCAGGTGATCCGTTACATTGGTGGCAGCGATGGGATGGCGTCCTAGTGCGAGGTAAAGCAGCTCAGAGACACTGTTTGGATTTACAAATTGAGGGCAACGCTAGCAGTCGTGCAGCGCCCCTGGGAGCAGACAAGTATGGAAGGTTCTGGCTCTGGAGATGATTGGCTGGCCGAGGTGAGGCAGCGAGTGGCCGAGTATGGGGATGATATACCCATGGAGACACGCCGGGTGATCTGGAACCAGGTCATGGCTGAGCGAAACACAAGGCTGGACCGAGAATTCCGGTTGGCAAAAGAGAGGAAGTATGCTCAGCAGCAGGAGCGGTACAGCAGCCGAGTAGAGGCTGCATCCGAGGAGGTTAGCCGTCTTTCCCTGAGGCGGCGGGAGGAACCCGAAGTGGGGGTCCTCATAGACTGGTCCTGTGAGGAACCACAACAGGCAGGTAGAGATGGGACCAAGGTCTCTCCACCGGGCCCTTACTCACAAATGTTGCGGGGCCTCACGGATTGGTCCTGGGAAGACCCACAGATGGCAGGTGGAGATGGGACTGCGGTCTCTCTACCGGCCCTACAGGGATGCTGGGCAGTCGGCCCAGATCCCCAGCGGCAGGTTACAGTTCAGAGAGAGGAGCTTGTTACACCCTCTCTCCAGCGGCAGCCTAACCCACCAAGGGGAGACCGTAAGCCCCACACCAGCGCAGATGGGACCGTGGTCTCTGCGCCCAAGTTACAGGGAG
This sequence comes from Pelobates fuscus, assembly GCF_036172605.1. NCBI lineage: Eukaryota > Metazoa > Chordata > Amphibia > Anura > Pelobatidae > Pelobates > Pelobates fuscus. The sequence goes on from NC_086327.1 coordinate 57,909,925, forward strand.
CTGAAGGAGCCGTCCTCCCTCCCCAGCGGCAGTGTGATTTGTTGGGAATTGGGAGCCCGGTCTCCATTCCCCAGCGGCAGAGTATCCAGCAGGGAATAGAGAGCCCAGCCCCCTTTCCCCCACAGCAGGACTCTGTGCTGGGAGGAGAGACAGTCGGTCTCCCTCCGCAGAGACGGGAAGTATGCATGGGAGAGGAGATTGTTACCACCTCTCCCCAGCGGCGGATCATTAATGTACAGGGAATAGAGAGCCCAGTCTCCATTCCCCAGCGGCAGAGTGTTCTAATGGGAGAGGAGCTGGTTACCACCTCTCCCCAGCGGCAGCTTAATGTACCAGGGGGAGACTGTAAGCCCCACACCTGTGCAGATGGGACCGTGGTCTCTGCACTTCCAGCACAGGGGGTAGGGACGGTCGGTCCTGCCCCCCCACAACAGGGCTGTTTAGCCAAAGGGGAGACAGTCTGTCTCCAGCAGCAGAGCTGTGTAACTAAAGGGGAGACAGTCGGTCTCCAGCAGCAGAGTTGTGTAACTCAAGGGGAGACAGTCGGTCTCCAGCAGCAGAGCGGTGTAACTCAAGGGGAGACAGTCGGTCTCCAGCAGCAGAGCGGTGTATTTAAAGGGGAGACAGTCGGTCTCCAGCAACCAGGCTCCAACCAGACTACTCCCGTGGTAGTGCTGGCAACAGGACAGAGTACCGCTGGTCTCCTACCAAGGCAGCCTACCAGTCCCACACACAGCCGTGGTGAGGCACCTGAACCTGGACAAGATTCTCCCTCACCCAGGTGTAGTAACTGTTTATTGTGGGTGGGCTGCTCTGCTGTTTCTGTCTTGTGGGTGGGCTGCTGGACTAACAAGGGCACTGACCGGCAGGAGGTCAAGTACCCTGTTAGTCTGGGGGGTAAAGGGGAGAAGTGTGGCGAAACCGACCTCGCCACGTGTCCTTGGAGGGGGCTGATTGCCCGCCTCTTGCCTTTGGACTATGGACCAGACTTTATGGGAATGTGATACCCCAGATAGCCATACCATGGAGCCTATTCATATAATGAAAGACTATGGGAAAGACTTCAGCTCCATGGCAATTGTACTGTGTGAGTAGGATCTGCGCGCTATTCTGTAGTTTTGTGCGTGCAGATCCCAGCTATCTGGGGATAGGTGAAATGTCTGTGTGTTATGTGTAAATGTGACTTTATGTATTTTAAAGTGTTTTATGTCGTTTTGCAACCATGTGGTTAATGGAGTCTGCCTTTAGTCCTGGGTAATTGGATTACTTCTCCAATTAACTCCAGGGCAGAAGGGAGGAAACCAGGGTGCATTGTGGGGATGTTTTTCTGCCAGCCAGAAAGGAACAAAAGATACTTTTAGTAACTTTTGAACCCCTGGTCGGATTCATGCCATTTTTTAATATGTTGTTCCCCTGAATGGATTGATTGTGGATATGTATTTTTATGTGAATGTGATGTATGGTTTTAAAGTTATGAAAGTTGTGTAAAAGTATATTTTACACTGTATGCATAATGGGATTATGTGTCACACTAAGGGGAGGGGATGTGTGGGAGGTAACATCTATGTCATTGGTTCTTTTATGCCTCCCCCTGGGTGTGGCCTGTATGTGTGAGTTGGAAATAAAAGCCAGGCTGGATGAGCCAGTCCAGAGTTCCTGTTTTACCCTCAAAGTGATGTGTCGTCTCATTATTGGGGGAAGGATTTATTGTATGCTGTTCCAGTTGACTGCTAGGAGTACAAGCCTATTCGTATGGTTCCTATTCAATGGTCTACAGCATTCATACGCTTGGGAGAATTTAAAGGTTCTCGGATTCGGTGATTGTGGTGTCTGCCAGAGTGCTTGGAGTCCTCAGGAAGCACTAGGAGCATCCATTAACGGAGGTACCAAGTCGGGGTGCCAGGTGATCCGTTACAGGAACGACCTGAGGATGTAGCTGCAGTATGTGCCCCCGCTGCAGACGATACTGAAAGTTTACCTTTACCCGACTTGTTAGCAAGAGGTTCCCAGACGGACCTGACTAACCTCGTACAGCTAGGGGACAGGTTAAGCCCCGCAGAGAAAGGACAGGCAAAACAGCTTCTGTGGGAGAAGCAGGCGACGTTCTCCCAAGAGCCCGGCTACACTACCCTAGCTGTACATAAGGTAGAGACCCCTGGACAGAACCCCTTACGACAGCCCCCTTACCGTATCCCTGAAGCAGTCCGAGAAGGAATGCGGAAGGAGATAGAGGAGATGACCCAGCTTGGGGTCATCGAGCACTCCGATAGCCCTTGGGCCTCCCCTGTAGTCCTGGTACCTAAGAAAGATGGGACCACCCGGTTCTGTGTGGACTACAGGAGGCTCAACGAGCGGACCACCACTGACGCCTACCCGATGCCCCAGGTAGACGAATTGTTTGACCGCATTGCCAGGGGACGCTATCTGACCACCATAGACCTGTGTAAGGGCTACTGGCAGATTCCCCTGGCCAAGGACGCTATCCCCAAGTCGGCCTTCGTCACCCCATTTGGCTTATACCAATTTAAGGTTATGCCATTTGGGATGAAGAATGCCCCAGCTACCTTCCAACGTATGGTGGACAGGCTCCTTGATGGATTCCAGGAATTTGCTTGTGCATACCTGGATGATATTGCGATCTACAGTGGGTCCTGGGAGGAACACCTGGTGCATGTAGGGGTAGTACTGGATAAAATTCGGGCCGCTGGCCTGACATTGAAGCCAGAGAAGTGTCATCTAGGCATGGCTGAGGTACAATACTTGGGTCACAGGGTGGGGTGTGGGAGCCAGAGACCAGAGCCAGCCAAGATAGAGGCAGTAGCGAACTGGCCCACACCTATCACTAAGACCCAGGTATTGGCCTTCCTAGGGACAGCAGGATATTACAGACGCGTTGTCCCCGACTACAGCTCTATTGCTAAACCCCTGACTGACCTGACTAAGAAAAACCTCCCTAAGCAGGTCCTGTGGTCTCCAGCTTGTGAAGCTGCGTTTCAAGCACTTAAGCAGTGTAACGGATCCACTGGCACCCCGACTGGGTACCTCCGTTGAAAGATGCTCCTAGGACTTCCAGAGGACTCCAAGCACTCCACCAGACACCATAAGCACCGCAGGCTGCAGCTATCTCCCTTCAGAACGAAGCAGGAACAAGCTCTTACAAGAGCTCAGTGATTAAAGCAAGGGAATATGCCTAGCATAGCAATCCCTTGTAGCAGATTTCCCCAATAAGAGACAGGACTCAAGTTGAGGGTAAAAATAGAACTCTCTGGCTGCTAGCTTGCAGCCCTTTTTATTAGGTGCTCCCATGAAGGGGAGGGACACACACAGTAACGTACATTAACCAATCACACAATAGTTACATCCCACACATAGCCCTCCCCTCTACCTGTAAACTAATTATCTGTACACACAGGAAAATACAATTATCCTAGGTAGGGAAAAAAAAGGTTTTTACACAACATTCATAACTCCCAAAATATACATCACATTCGCATAAAAATACATATACACAATCAATCCATTCGGGGGAACAACATACTCAAAAATCATACGAATTGGACCAGGGGTTCAAAAGTTAGTACAAATGTGCATTTGACCTTCTGGAAGCATGGTTTTTAGAAGCTCAAACTAGTTCCCCAGAATCCTCTATCCTGGAGACAATGGAGAAGCTGATTTAATTATATCCAGGGACAAACACAGCCTCCATTAAGCACATGTTACCAGCAACCACCAAAAGACATAAAAATGCATAACTCCTGTTATACTAAACAGAACCCCCACATTCAACCCATCCCCAGATGGCTTGGATCTGAGCGCTCAACATATCCAAACAGCGTTTAGATGCCACAAACACAGTTCAAACGCCATGGGGTTTAAGTTTCGTATGGGCTGATGAGAGGGCCCATAATCCTGGGGCAGCCCAATAACCCACAGTATGCCCAAATACCGTGCATAAAGGGCCAAATCGCCCAGGGACCGTAGTCACAGGGTAAGAGGCGGGCAAGCAGCCCCCTCCAAACCACAGTGGCGAAGTGGCTTTCGCTACATATCTTCCCATTCGGGGGTAGACTAACCAGGTACCTGACCTTCTGCCGGTCAGTACCTAGATTAGTCGGGCAGCCCACCCATAAAACAAAATTAGCAGAGTAGCCCACCCACAAAACAAATTTAGCAGTGTAGCCCCCCCACAATAAAGAATTCACAGAATGGCCCCCCAACAATAAGTCATACTGGCCTGTAGGTCCCAAGTTGTGGGGTTGAAACTGTGGCACCCTCGGCCTTGCTGGGCAAATGGCTGTGAGTACTTGGGGGCCAGATGCCCGATGTGCTCTGCTCCGGGGTCAGAGCTGGGGTAGTCTCAGGGTAAGGAAAAAAGGAAGGACAGAGGCCAGCGGCGCTCTGCCCAGTTGCCAGCTCTTCCGCTGAGGCAGCCTGTAGAAAGTCAGGGGAAGGAAACAAGGGAGGACAGAGGCCAGCGGCGCTCTGCCCAGTTGCCAGCTCTTCTGCTGGGGGGTCAGGGAACAAAGGAGTTGACTGGGGAGGAGAAATATCACTTACCTCCCCCTGGTACTCCGGCTGCTGTTGGGGGGGGAGGTCGATGCTCTCCACTTTCTGTAACTCCAGCTCTAGTTGGGGATCTGGGCCGGTTGCCCAGCATCCCTGTAGGGCCGGTGGAGAGATCTCGGTCCCATCTCCACCTGCCTGCAGGGGGTCCTCCCAGGACCAGTCTATGAGGTCCTCTACCTCGGGTACCTCTGGTTGCTGTTGGGGAGGGAGACCGGTTGTCTCTTCCTCCAATAACACATTCTGCCGCTGGGGAGTGAGACCGACTGTCTCCCCTCCCTGTAAAACATACTGCTGCTGGGGATCTGGGCCGGGTGCCCAGCATCCCTGTAGGGCCGGTAGAGAGACCTCGGTCCCATCTCCACCGGAAACCTCGGTTTCTTCCTCGTCCCACTCTAACTGTGGCTGGAGTTTCTCCCAACGTGCCCACTGGCCTTCCCTCAACGCCCTGTGTTGTAGGTTCCGGGTCACCATGTCCCACACGAACCGCACGTATTTCTCCTCTGGATTGGGTCCGTAAAACTTCAGGCGCAACCCTACCATCGTGCCAAACTCTAGTACGGAGTAGCTATACGCCATGCTTGCTGTAGCCACTGCTGGTTCCATTATGTTGCTGAAGATAGGGACGCTGCACAACTCCACACGTTACCGGTGTCTCTGAGCTGCTTCTCCTCGCACTAGGACGCCATCCCAACGCTTGCCACCAATGTAACGGATCCACTGGCACCCCGACTGGGTACCTCCGTTGAAAGATGCTCCTAGCACTTCCAGAGGACTCCAAGCACTCCACCAGACACCATAAGCACCGCAGGCTGCAGCTATCTCCCTTCAGAATGAAGCAGGAACAAGCTCTTACAAGAGCTCAGTGATTATAGCAAGGGAATATGCCTAGCATAGCAATCCCTTGTAGCAGATTCCCCCAATAAGAGACAGGACTCAAGTTGAGGGTAAAAATAGAACTCTCTGGCTGCTAGCTTGCAGCCCTTTTTATTAGGTGCTCCCATGAAGGGGAGGGACACACACAGTAACGTACATTAACCAATCACACAATAGTTACATCCCACACATAGCCCTCCCCTCTACCTGTAAACTAATTATCTGTACACACAGGAAAATACAATTATCCTAGGTAGGGAAAAAAAAGGTTTTTACACAACATTCATAACTCCCAAAATATACATCACATTCGCATAAAAATACATATACAATCAATCCATTCGGGGGAACAACATACTCAAAAATCATACGAATTGGACCAGGGGTTCAAAAGTTAGTACAAATGTGCATTTCACCTTCTGGAAGCATGGTTTTTAGAAGCTCAAACTAGTTCCCCAGAATCCTCTATCCTGGAGACAATGGAGAAGCTGATTTAATTATATCCAGGGACAAACACAGCCTCCATTAAGCACATGTTACCAGCAACCACCAAAAGACATAAAAATACATAACTCCTGTTATACTAAACAGAACCCCCACATTCAACCCATCCCCAGATGGCTTGGATCTGAGCGCTCAACATATCCAAACAGCGTTTAGATGCCACAAACACAGTTCAAACGCCATGGGGTTTAAGTTTCGTATGGGCTGATGAGAGGGCCCATAATCCTGGGGCAGCCCAATAACCCACAGTATGCCCAAATACCGTGCATAAAGGGCCAAATCGCCCAGGGACCGTAGTCACAGGGTAAGAGGCGGGCAAGCAGCCCCCTCCAAACCACAGTGGCGAAGTGGCTTTCGCTACAAGCAGGCTCTCGTGAATGCCCCTGTCCTGGCTGCCCCAGTTCCTAACAAACATTTTCTCGTCCATACAGATGCTTCCATGTATGGACTGGGGGCTGTGCTAAGCCAGGTCGGGGAAGATGGAGGAGAACACCCTGTCGCATATCTCAGTCGAAAGCTGTTACCCCGAGAAGTGAGTTATGCGGCAGTGGAGAAAGAATGTTTGGCCCTGGTCTGGGCATTGAAAAAGTTGAGTCCCTATTTGTATGAACAGGAATTTTCCCTTGTCACGGACCACAATCCCCTTGTCTGGCTTAACCGGGTCTCAGGAGACAATGGTAGACTGCTGCAGTGGAGTTTAGCATTACAACCGTATAACTTCACCATCAGCTACCGACCCGGTAAGCAGAATGGGAATGCAGATGGATTATCACGGCAAACCGACGTTCTTGCTACCTCCTAGTCCGGTCATCCCCAAGTTGACCCACTAAAGGGCCAAGCCGGGTCTGCCGGAGTGTTCCACAAGGGGGGAGCCGTGTGACGAACCCTGCTGCATAGACCTGTATTGCAGGTTCGTCTGTTTGCATTGGATTCGTGGATTTCCTGTCCGTATGCTTTTGTTCGTACATTTCCCTAAAGTACCGATTGAAACTACCGAACCATCGGCCACCCAGGAGAGGAGTGTGCGGCTCATTAACACCTTGACCACAATTAGAACGTTGTGGTTAACCGCAAACACCTCTCCATTCCATTCGTACGGGTGGTCGTCGTTCGTATGCCGAACACGAGGCGGCGGCCATTTTGGACACGAGGCGAATCAGCGGTGTTCGGTGCAAAACCTATGGATCTAAAAACAGACTCTTTATCTACCGCACACCGCTGGAGACGGCCGCCCCCTTCTATTCTCTTGGAAGCATACGAACACTGGTCCGTTCGGGAGTTTCTCTAATTCGTATGAACTTACCCAGATAGCCGTCCCATGGAGTCATTCGTATACCGAAGGACTTATGAGAGACTTTGACTCCATGGCGATTGGACTGTGTACATCGGACCTGAGCGCTATTCGGTAGGAATATGCCCTCAGATCCAGGCTATCTGGGGATACGTTGCACGAACACTATATATTCGGTACTTCTGATATTATGTATTTTATTGCATTTTTTGTATTTGATTTTAAAATGGCGATGGTCCCTATCCTCGGAGTTAATTAGGTTTCTCCCTAATTATCTCCGGGATAGGGAAGGATGTCTTATGGGTAAAATGGGAAGGACTTGTGTTATAGCCACTGCGATTGGCTACTGTCTAATATATTTTACAGTCTTCCACAAGGTCCCCTAGGGGAGTGTCTACCTTGTGAAGACCTGCATAAATACCGGGCAGGTAGCCCCTATTAAACACATGACTGCTTGACCTTCAAAACGGAGCTTTGTCTCGTTTGTGGAGGGATTGACTATTGGGACAGCGTTTTCGTTTATTTCTAGCTGTGGAAGGATTTCGGATGGATTGCTGATCGGGAGTTACCGCATTCGTATACTCCGTTCGGGAGTTTTATGATCGGTTGAACTGAAATTGCATTTCTGGAGAAAGGGGATTATCGACTAAACGGTGGCTTCATTCCCCAGGCGGTGAGTGTCGTAACATTTGGAACAAGCATCATCTACCTCACACTTTATTGGGGATTGAGATACCTGTTCTATACATATTCGCTGCACATCCATTCAGGAGCTCAGTCTATTTTTATTTTTATAATTTTTTATCTTATTTTATTTTTCTTACCGTATTTTATTTCTTTACATTTACACTTTTATTTTCATTTTTTTCTATAACGTCCCTTTAGCCTGGGGAGCCATCCATCCCAGGCTCTGTCCCACAGGCGGTTTTGCACCCAGGCAGCCCCCCACCCAAACAAGGGTGCCCCCTGGCTTCCCAAGCCCATAACAGCCCCCACCCAAACAAAGGTGCCCAACCAGCTTCCCAAGCCGATAACAGCACCCACCCAAATAATGGTTCCCACCCAGCCCTTCTGTCACCTGGGTTCCTCCGACTGTACGAGGATAATGGGAGTTGTCCACTGGTCACATCTTGGCTTGGCTTCTGGGAAGGGGAGCCGACTGTGCTCTCTGCCTGGCGCTGTTTGGGATATGGGGGAGGGGTGAGCCTTCCATCTCTCCCTGGATCTCACTCAGCTGCTGGGGGGCTACCGGCTACCCCTTGGTTTGAGGCCCGTGCCTCTGCGTTTACTGGCTCTGGAGGTCCTGTACGGCTCCTGGGACCCAGTTCAGGCAACAAGGGTGGGCAGAGGCTACCTCCCCTCTGCCCGGAGGCCTGTGCCTCTACACTTAAGGGATCCTGGGGAAACAGGGGTGGACAGAGGCTGGCGGCTCTCTGCCCGGAGGCCCGTGCCTCCACACTCATCTGCTCCTGGGGAAGTAGCGAGCAGAGGCTGGGTGCCCTTTGCTCGGATGTCGGAGCAACCTTAGGGAAAGGGGTAGCGGCCACCGTAGCTTCACCTACTACTTGCTGACCCGACCATACCAGGTCTCTGGGCTCAGCTCCAGGGAGAGTCGGAGAAGCCGACTCTACTACCTGCTGGGTGCCCGTGGCGACCACAGTCCCAGCCACGACACCCTCCGTACCTGTGGTTATCTCTCCTGATAACTCACACTGCCGCTGGGGAACGAGACCGGTTGTCTCCATTCCCTGGACTTCACACTGCCGCTGGGGAGGAAGGACGGGGCACTTCTCTCCCTGGACCTCACACTGCCGCTGGGGAACGAGACCGACTGTCTCCGTTCCCTGCACTTCGCACTGCCGCTGGAGAAGAAGGACGGGCGCTTCTCTCCCTGTAACACACCTGGCTGCTGGGGAGAGAGACAGACTGTCTCCTCTCCCAAGGATACACACTGCCGCTGGGAGGAAGGACGACACCTTCGGCTCCTTGGAACTCATACTGACGCCGGGGAGGAAGGACGACACACTTCTCACCCTGTGATGCATACTGCCGCTGTGGCCCTACTCCTAACATCTCCATCTGGGGTTGAAGATCTGGGCTGGCTGCCCAGCATCCATGTAGGGCCAGTGGAGAGACCTCAGTCCCATCTCCATCTGCCAGATGGTTGTCTTCCCAGGACAAGTCAATAAGGTCTTCCATCTCTGGGGCTGGTTGGGACGTAGGTGGTACCGGACCCAGGTCCCTAGATGACAGGCTTAGTTGCTGGGGTGGAGGAACTAAACTCAAGGCTCCTGGTGGTACACAGTCAATAGGCCCTATCATGACAGAGAGAGGCGGTGTCACCTGGCTAAATAAGCGAGCGTAGTCCTGCTCGAACTCCCACTCTTGGTTTACCAAATAGATGTGGTAAGCATGCCACCGCAGGGCCCGATAGGAATCATCCAGCCACACCTCAGTCTCCACTAGCATCTCCAGTTCACTTACCCATTCCCCTGAGGGCTGGTTTCCCAGGAACGGCATCCGCAGCTCTAGCTGTTCCGCTAGGCGCTGGTTGGTGGTCAGGATTTCCTCACTCCAGCGCCACTCTCCACTCTGTCTCCCTTTCCTTTGGGATAGGATACTCCATACAGTGCAGCACATCCTGTAGTCGCTGCTGGAGCCTGGTGTCGAAGCCGGATACGGACCGGCAGTACTCGTCTTCCATACTGCAGTAGTGCTGGTTTTCCCAAGGCTTGGAAGCCATCCCGCCGCTTGCCACCAATTGTAGCGGGCCCTGTTCCTTGTGTCCTGTTCCCAGGCTGAGACAACACTCAACCCTGGAGGCTCTCATTCCTTACCAGGACTTTTTCCCTATTTATATCTCCCTGCAAGCTGGAACAGCAGACACAGGGGTTAAATCTTCTGAATTCCCTGTAAGCTGAAACAGCAGACACAGGGGTTAAATCTTTCTCCCTCCATGAAAAAGGACAACACACAGTTTGGAGGTTTAAACACTGGCATCTCACCAGGCTGAGTCACACTCTTTAATGATTACAGCTTCCTTTAAGCACAGACCTCCGCAGGGGGTCTCCATTCAACACAATAGTCCCAGGCCCTTAGTCCCAGGCAGGAGGGGGTTGGGCATGAACAAGCCTTTCTGCAGGGAGAAATAAAGATTTTTAACATGGGGCCATAGTCCAGAGGTAGCAGGCGGGCAACCAGGTTTCTCCAGAACATAGGGGCGAGGTTGGTTTTGCCACAGGGAGGACCACTAAGTGGGAGGGAGGGGACCGGACCAAGGGGGGAGCGAGAGGGGAACTAAGGGATGGGGGGGAGGAACACTATAGGGTGGGGTGTGACCACACAAAAAAGAGAGGGAGGGAAGAGGAACATTAAGGGGGGGGCACGAAGAGAGGTAAGGGGTAGGAGTAACATGGAGGGAAGAGTGGCACACAGGGGGGTCTGAGTGGGGAGAAACACACAGATGGCCCATGATGGGTGTGAGAGATGCACAGAGGGGCTGGGGGTGAAAGAGAAAGGGGCAGGGAGAGTAGAATATATACAAAGGGGCTGGGTGGGGATTGAGATACACAAGGGTGGTGGACAAGGCGGATAAGATACACTAAAGGGCGTCAGACATTTAAAAAAGGGGATAAGAAACAAAAGGCGGTTAAGAGGAACAAAGGTGAAGATGTTTTGGCTTTTTTGTTGTTTTTTGGGGGGGCTCCAAAATCATCTTCACTTGTGTACACAAAAATCCTTGCACCGGCCCTGATGTCACCCTCCTTCTCACACTAATGTAATCCCCCCCCCCCCCCCCTCCTCTCCATACACACTTTGGCACCTCAATCCACAGTCTGGCACCTACCTCAATACAAAAATTCAAAGCAAGTGAATAGATGGCACTTAGGCAAGTTACTTACAGAACAAAAAATGTACGAAAAGCTGCCTCTATAGTGTAAATAAGGTCTATCACACAGTTTAAGAAAACTTACAGAAACGATAGGCTGAAGAGGACCCTGCTCAAACGAGCTTACAGTTTATGGGATCAAGCCCTTCAATTCCGTCTCACCCACCTCCCCTTGTCCTGTGATACTTCCCCCCCAACCCTTCCACACTCACCCTGTTACAACCCCCTGACCCTTCCACACTCCACCTATCACAATAACACCTCTAATCCTGTCACACTTGCCCTCTCAATAAACCCCCCCTTAATCCTGTCACATTCACCCCAACCCTGTAATACTCATGCCCCAAGCATGCCACATGTCCTCTGTGGTGGACTGACTGGGTAACTCCACCAATCGCTGCTTCCTAGTATCACCTAGTACTATAAGCACCGGACACCATAAGCACCCGCCGCAGCTTGGCTGGGGTCTCGCCGTCCCTTCCCACCCTGGACCAGCTCCCAGTGGAAAGACCTCTCCTCCAAGAGAGTATTGCCCTTAAAAGAGCTAGTGATAAAGCAATCCAAAGAGCAGGGAGAAAGCTGGTATAGCTTTCTCCCACAAATGAGATGAGGCTCTATGCTAGGAAGTGATTTATTGGGAGTCACAAACAACCTTTTATGCAACTCCCTGCATTCCCGGGAAGAAGATGGCCACCACCTCGTGGTCGTTCATGTGAACAGCGGTCACCTAGACGAGCCACTGTGGTGGAACGTGTTATAAACTGTTGAAAAGGCTTAACAAGCTCCGGGGTTGTCCATGGTTTGTGTGCCTGTTAGGTTCCAGAACAGAATAGAGAAAGTGCACAAACAAAGTCTTTCATGAGCCTTTTCGCATTGGCCCATAGTCTTGAGGCTGGCAAGCAGGCCCCTCCAAGAACACATGGCAGAGGCATTAATCCACTAATCCTGTCATACATACCTCCTCTCACCCTGTAACACTATCTCCTCAAACCATGTCACACTAACCTTCCCTCATTCTGTTACACTCATGCCCCAACCCTGTCTCAATCACCCCCTGAAGACCATCATTATACACACAGTCATAAAACACAGCTTCACCATAAACTCCGTGCCCAAAGGCCACAGGCTGCACATCTCCCCCCGCCCCATGCACAAAACACTGCAAGCAGCTGTCCCACACACAAACCTTCACATGCTCAGAGAAACATACATACAGATACAAGGATACTCACTGTCAGACACACACACACAAATAAAAAATGCAAGACATACTCAGAAATGCACATTGTGACTGTTTTTTTTTTTTTTTAGCCCAAATTAAATTAAAACTTCTGTGTCCAATAACCCCTTCACACCAGCACTTATATATACACCACTGCCAGGCTATGCAACCTTACCCCGCAATTGTGTATAAAAATTTGCATAATTGCAAATTTAAATTTGTTAATGGCGAATTATGCCATAACTACAATTAGAGAGCTCAAAAGGCAGCGGCACAGTGAGCCAAAACAATGCAAACCTCTGAACGATGAATAAAGAGAGTTGATCTCTATATCCAACGCTGCAAGCACGCCCTTCAATATATCTACAGCTTCTTATACACACACATCAACCGCTATATTATTATTATTTTTTTCACTAATGGTGTTAGTGTGGGGTGGGCTCATGTTTGAGTTTCGCCTAAAGCTTGCCAAGTCTAGAGCTGCCACTGCTTGTGAGTGCATACAAATAAATAGAGGGATTTTATATGTAAAGATCTGCTCTGTTTCCCTTTTTATTACTCTCATTATATGGAACTGCTACTTGGAAGTCTATGAAGAAAGAAGATACCTGTGGACGTTAAAACTTAATGGGAATTTTAGTAACTGTGCTACACTATTTTGGGTTTTTATTCTTGTAGATTTTTTTTTTATATAATCTTCTAGTAATAACTCCTGATTGTTTACAAATGTACTTGTAAACTATTCATTTCCAACAGATTGTCTTTAGAGTTCTTAAAATACCACAATGGTTTTAAGTTATGCTATTAAAGGATTTAACTTTTTTTAACTCCACTAGATGGAGCTAAAGCCTCTAAAGAACCCTTAATGTCACATATTCAGACTTTACTACTGATGTAACAGGGTAAATAATTGAAATGCTGTTTAAACTATGCATTTGCTGGTCCACAACATAGTTTATTACACATTTCATGTGAGGCACAATCACCTATTCCCTAGGTCAGGATTAACATCAGAATTTGAAAGGTTTACAGCTAGTAGATACAAAATGCTTTTTCATGTGTGAGCAACTTTTTATATATAGTTTCACTTATTTATTACTGTTATTTATAAAGCACCAACAGATTCCACAGCACTGTATCATTAGTGGATGACATACAATATACACAGACAAATACAAAAGGTAAGAGGGCCCAGCTCATAGTAATAAGATCTTTTATAGAAAGTGCTTAGCTAGATAGCCTGTGAGCTTACAATCTACACATTAATTTTGCAGTTATGAATGTGATGTACAGTTATGTAAAGTTTTAAAAATAAAGAAAGACAACTTTGCCATACAAATTGTGTCTGATTTTATTGCCAGGTTTAGTAGACTTTGATGCATTTCTCACTTTAACATCTCCACACACTGGGGAACAAATATAAGGAAATCGGTACATGTTTTGAAGTTGGAAACTCAAACATGTACAGCTGCAGATCCTTCCAGACAAAAACATTAAATCATCTTTCTAGTTTTATATCCAGCTGACACCCTTCACAAGTATCCACAGCAACCCACGCAGCAAGGATTTAACAGACACTAAAAATAATCAAAATGTTCGAGGAGTAAGAAGAATGTAAAGATTGGGGCACCATGGGAAATCTTTGACTCCCCAAATGGTTCATCAGAGTACCTCAGCCATAGTTTTCTGGAGGAAATTTCAACTATAATTGCATTTGTAAAAAAAATTATTTTGCGGGTAACTTATTTAAATGAAATATAAAGTCAGCTGCAGAAAAGGAAACCATTCAACCTCTACATTCCGACACACAATAATTACGGAAACATTATAAATATTTGGGTAGTTAGTTTTTCTGTGCACATAAAATGTTTTTGGAACCATGGGAAATATAACAGTTCTGAAAAGTATGTTTAGCTTATTAATATACAACTTGGTTTATTAGGAAGTTTGTATGGTATAAAATATTTACCTTTCTCTCATTTAAATTTGAACATGTCCGAGAGCGTAAGCAAAGATCAAACTCTATTATTAGGTAACTACTTGCCTTCTAATGTTGATGACCAGATAAATATATTTTAAATGTATCCTCTACTTGCTGCTACAATTTGTCAAATTACCTACTACACCTAAAAGATAATGTAGCAGCCGTTTGCCATCAATTAAGAAGGGAGAAAAGAGCTTCTGATGGGTGCAGTATTTTATCCTTTGCATAGAAGTGTGCAGGAATGCTCTGAACACCACCAACGTCAGTATTCTGAGCACCGTGAAAACTATTAAAGGACAATGGACTACAAAATACATTTGCTTACAGAGTTTCACCCAAAAGGTTGTAAACAGTTACAATATGGAGTTCAGTTACCTATACACAGCGAAATTGCATCAATCATCTCAAGGAATACAAACTCATATGTACAGAGTTTCGAACTACAGTGCTGCATATCCAAACATTGAATAATATACAACATATCTTTAAGTTAATGGCATGAATGCAATTAATCCCTATAACATATACTTTTACAGCATACCTAGCTACACTTTCCAGGGGGTGCAATTTGAGACTTAGAAAATGTTAACATCGACTGTCTTCCCATGAGGTACTGCTAGCTTGCTTGACGTCTAAACGCTGTGTCACAGAGCGTTTTTGCTGCTGGATCTAGCGGCAGGAGTGACTACTTGACTGTACATGTTCTGGGGCAACGACTCCGGTGACATCAGTGCAGAACAACGATTTAAATTTAATAGCGGACACTTACACCTAATAAATGTTGACTAGGACAGCATTATTTCAATAAATATACATTCACAAGTAAACTATACTTTAATCCAATAATTTCTTATTTAAAACATCACCACACTTTCCCATATCTCAAACAATTTACTCAATGACTGTTTGAAAAACATTTTGCTATTTTAATGATGGGCAGGAGCGGGCAGGAAGACCTAGGTCAATTTAATAATTTTTTTTCTTAAATTCTTTATTTTTGCAGTGCAGAAAAATACATACAGACTTGTAATGCACTGTGACAGATCCTCCGCTGACGGATGCTCCTAGTGCTCACCAAGGACCATTAGCACCATAAGCATTGCAGACCCCACGAACCTCCGCAGCTAGGTTAGGGTCTCGACATTTTCTGCCCACCCTGGACCTATGACAAGGCTCCATGTTCCAGTGGGTGAACCTCTCTTTCCCCAAAAATATACCCCAAAAATATACCCAAACATGCAGGATTCAGCTAAACAGAAGACAACACAGAGGGGAGATACGTCTACCGGACCTCAGAGTGGCCGGACTCAACGTATATAGGAAAAGTACAGAGTCAGGAACGATCCGAGGTCAAGGGCACAAAGAGACAGCGTAAACTAGGACTAGCCGGGGTCTGGTACACAGTAAACAGCAAGCCGGCAAACAGAACAGATAAGGAAAAAGAGATAACGTAGTCAGAAAACAAAGCCAAGGTCAAGTACGAAGGAACACAACTGAATACAACAGGCGCTAAAGGGAACTGAAACAGAAACCATGATAGGGCAAGGAACCAAGGGAAAAAGGTGAGTATAAATAACTAAACATCTATTTTGATTGGTCCCTGTCATCTCCACACCCCCAAAAGGTAATTGTATGGGGAGTGTGGCATGACAGTGACCAATGGGAGGCCTTTTCCAATTTAGGCTCCCACTGTCCCTTTAAGAGCGCGCCCGAGACCCGCGGCGCGCACTTAGAGTCAGGCGGGACATGTGACCGCTTCTCGCGGTCACTGCCCGCCTTCCTGTTCCTGCCTTCGGATGAGCCGCGCGCGGCTCGTGCAGCAGCAGGACCGCGCAGCTCGAACAGAGGACCCCGGCCGGCCCCTGGAAAGGGTAAGTACCGCTACAGTACCCCCCCGAGGACACGCCCTCCGGGCAGGGTGGGCCAGGCCTGGCAGGAAAACGAGAATGGAAAGAACGCACAAGGCGAGGAGCGTGAACAGCGTCAGCGGAAATCCAACTGTGTTCCTCAGGCCCATAGCCCTTCCAATGCAGCAGGTACTGAAGTCGACCTCTAAGGAAACGAGAGTCAAGAACAGCAGAAACTTCAAACTCCTCATGACCCTCCACAGAGACAGGAGGGCGAGGAGGAGTATGCCGGGTATAGCGGTTGCGTACGTAAGGCTTCAACAACGAGGTGTAAAAGACATTAGGAATACGCAGATTCTTAGGAAGACCTAAGGCATACGAAACAGGATTAACCTTATGCAAAATACGATAAGGACCAATAAAGCGGGGAGCCAATTTCATAGAAGGCACCCGGAGGCGAATATTCCGCGTGGAAAGCAAAACCCTGTCCCCCACGACATAAGAAGGAGCCGCCTTGCGATGCTTGTCAGCCTGCACCTTCTGGCGAGCAGCGGAATCCACCAAGGAATGCTGAACCTGCTCCCAAGTATTACGTAAACCAGCCAAATGCTCATCCAGAACTGGCATGCCCTGTGAGGAGAAAGCAGCCGGAAGAACAATGGGATGCTGGCCATAGACCACGTAAAAAGGACTTTTGCCGGAAGAATCATGAGTAGCGTTATTCCGAGCAAACTCAGCCCAAGGAAGAAGGTCAGACCAATTGTCCTGATGGTGGGATACGAAACAATGAAGGTACAGCTCCAGAGATTGATTGGCACGTTCAGCAGCTCCATTAGACTGGGGGTGGTATGTGGAAGAAAATGAGAGAGTAATACCCATTTCCGAACAAAAGGCTTTCCAGAACCTGGAAATAAATTGGCTACTCCTGTCGGACACAATAGATACGGGAATGCCATGCAACCTAAACACCTCTCTAGCAAATATAAGTGCCAGTTTCCTAGACGTGGGCAGCTTGCGAAGAGACACAAAATGGGCCATCTTGGAAAACCGATCTACTATCATTAGGATAACTGTGTTACCATCCGAAGGGGGTAGTTCAGCAATAAAATCCATGGACAGGTTAGACCAAGGTCTTTCGGGAACGGGTAACGGATGCAACAGTCCAAAAGGAACTCTGCGAGAAGATTTCATACAGGCACAAGTAGTACAAGCACCTATATAGTCGGTGACATCCCTGCGTAAGGAATCCCACCTGAAATACCGAGAAACAGCTGACACCGTTTTGGAAATACCAGGATGTCCAGCAGTCTTAGTGTCATGATACAACGACAGAATATCCCGTCTCTCGGGAACATCAACGAATAGTTTATCAGTAGGCCTCTCGCTAGGAGCCATGTGTGGCGAAACCGACCTCGCCACGTGTCCTTGGAGGGGGCTGATTGCCCGCCTCTTGCCTTTGGACTATGGACCAGACTTTATGGGAATGTGATACCCCAGATAGCCATACCATGGAGCCTATTCATATAATGAAAGACTATGGGAAAGACTTTAGCTCCATGGCAATTGTACTGTGTGAGTAGGATCTGCGCGCTATTCGGTAGTTTTGTGCGTGCAGATCCCAGCTATCTGGGGATAGGTGAAATGTCTGTGTGTTATGTGTAAATGTGACTTTATGTATTTTAAAGTGTTTTATGTTGTTTTGCAACCATGTGGTTAATGGAGTCTGCCTTTAGTCCTGGGTAATTGGATTACTTCTCCAATTAACTCCAGGGCAGAAGGGAGGAAACCAGGGTGCATTGTGGGGATGTTTTTCTGCCAGCCAGAAAGGGACAAAATATACTTTTAGTAACTTTTGAACCCCTGGTCTGATCCATGCCATTTTTTAATATGTTGTTCCTCTGAATGGATTGATTGTGGATATGTATTTTTATGTGAATGTGATGTATGGTTTTAAAGTTATGAAAGTTGTGTAAAAGTATATTTTACACTGTATGCATAATGGGATTATGTGTCACACTAAGGGGAGGGGATGTGTGGGAGGTAACATCTATGTCATTGGTTCTTTTATGCCTCCCCCTGGGTGTGGCCTGTATGTGTGAGTTGGAAATAAAAGCCAGGCTGGATGAGCCAGTCCGGAGTTCCTGTTTTACCCTCAAAGTGATGTGTCGTCTCATTATTGGGGGAAGGATTTATGGTATGCTGTTCCAGTTGACTGCTAGGAGTACAAGCCTATTCGTATGGTTCCTATTCAATGGTCTACAGCATTCATACGCTTGGGAGAACTTAAAGGTTTCTCGGATTCGGTGATTGTTGTGTCTGCCAGAGTGCTTGGAGTCCTCAGGAAGCGCTAGGAGCATCCATTAACGGAGGTACCGAGTCGGGGTGCCAGGTGATCCGTTACACCATGCTTTGTTTCGCTTGTATGGCCTGCAAGAGGGACGAGGAAATAGTCAAAATGGTAGTAGCTATTATCCTGTCTGGGGGAATGACGGGAGTAACATCAATCTCCTGTTTGTCAGCAGTTTCGAACTGTCTGGACAGAGCGTCTGCTTTAGTATTGCGATCACCTGGCTTAGCTGATAATATAATTGAAATGAGACAAAAACAGTGACCACCTAGCCTGCCTAGAAGACAATCTTTTAGCCTCACTAAGGTAGGATAGGTTCTTGTGATCCGTAAATACAGGGAGTGCAGAATTATTAGGCAAATTAGTATTTTGACCACATCATCCTCTTTATGCATGTTGTCTTACTCCAAGCTGTATAGGCTCGAAAGCCTGCTACCAATTAAGCATATTAGGTGATGTGCATCTCTGTAATGAGAAGGGGTGTGGTCTAATGACATCAACACCCTATATCAGGTGTGCATAATTATTAGGCAACTTCCTTTCCTTTGGCAAAATGGGTCAAAATAAGACTTGACAGGCTCAGAAAAGTCAAAAATAGTGAGATATCTTGCAGAGGGATGCAGCACTCTTAAAATTGCAAAGCTTCTGAAGCGTGATCATCGAACAATCAAGCGTTTCATTCAAAATAGTCAACAGGGTCGCAAGAAGCGTGTGGAGAAACCAAGGCGCAAAATAACTGCCCATGAACTGAGAAAAGTCAAGCGTGCAGCTGCCAAGATGCCACTTGACACCAGTTTGGCCATATTTCAGAGCTGCAACATCACTGGAGTGCCCAAAAGCACAAGGTGTACAATACGCAGAGACATGGCCAAGGTAAGAAAGGCTGAAAGACTACCACCACTGAACAAGACACACAAGCTGAAATGTCAAGACTGGGCAAAGAAATATGTCAAGACTGATTTTTCTAAGGTTTTATGGACTGATGAAATGAGAGTGAGTCTTGATGGGCCAGATGGATGGGCCCGTGGCTGGATTGGTAAAGGGCAGAGAGCTCCAGTCCCACTCAGACGCCAGCAAGGTGGAGGTGGAGTACTGGTTTGGGCTGGTATCATCAAAGATGAGCTTGTGGGGCATTTTTGGGTTGAGGATGGAGTCAAGCTCAACTCCCAGTCCTACTGCCAGTTTCTGGAAGACACCTTCTTCAAGCAGTGGTACAGGAAGAAGTCTGCATCCTTCAAGAAAAACATGATTTTCATGCAGGACAATGCTCCATCACACGCGTCCAAGTACTCCACAGCGTGGCTGGCAAGAAAGGGTATAAACAAAGAAAATCTAATGACAATGTTCACCTGATCTGAACCCCATTGAGAACCTGTGGTCCATCATCAAATGTGAGATTTACAAGGAAGGAAAACAGTACACCTCTCTGAACAGTGTCTGGGAGGCTGTGGTTGCTGCTGCACGCAATGTTGATGGTGAACAGATCAAAACACTGACAGAATCCATGGATGGCAGGCTTTTGAGTGTCCTTGCAAAGAAAGGTGGCTATATTGGTCACTGATTTGTTTTTGTTATGTTTTTGAATGTCAGAAATGTATATTTGTGAATGTTGAGATGTTATATTGGTTTCACTGGTAAAAATAAATAATTGAAATGGGTATATATTTGTTTTTTGTTAAGTTGCCTAATAATTATGCACAGTAATAGTCACCTGCACACACAGATATCCCCCTAAAATAGCTATAACTAAAAACAAACTAAAAACTACTTCCAAAAATATTCAGCTTTGATATTAAATTTGATATTGAGTTTTTTGGGTTCATTGAGAACATGGTTGTTGTTCAATAATAAAATTAATCCTCAAAAATACAACTTGCCTAATAATTCTGCACTCCCTGTATTTATACTTACTACTGGGGCAAATATACTTATCATTAGACCC
The DNA here is from genome assembly GCF_036172605.1 of Pelobates fuscus. Taxonomy (NCBI): domain Eukaryota; kingdom Metazoa; phylum Chordata; class Amphibia; order Anura; family Pelobatidae; genus Pelobates; species Pelobates fuscus. The sequence goes on from NC_086327.1 coordinate 57,930,390, forward strand.
ATACGTTCTTTCCCATTTAAGATCACCACATACATTCCACGGTTTTCTACCACCTGATATCGCCTTACATGCATCAAATAGCAAAACACCTGGAGAATGTACGGTTTCTAGTATGGTCTTATTTATCAGGGTCCCCTGTGAGTCTCCATTCCGAATAGTCAACCAAATTGTACGAGGTTGATACTCAGGGCTAAAACACTTAGGTTCTCCTGCTCCTAAATGGCATACACTATAATCTATGCCTAAGTATTTACACTTAGATACATGTCCTTTACACTCATACTGGGAATGCCAAATAAGGGTCTGGGAAATGCGATTGCCGGTTTTCGTAGTCTTAATGCAAACCTCGCAGCCTGGTGTGTCGGAACCTCTACCTTCCTGAATAATTAAAAACACACATAAATACATTATCAAACACATCACTCCTGACATCTTCTTCCTAACTCTTCGACCGTGCGATGGCACCTCAGCTTCCAGGATGTGAGGGCTGCAGGGAATGGAGTCCTTCTGATCCTCACTTTCCTTCACAGAGATCCCTTCAAGACACTCTGACTATGTAACGTAGGCAGGTGGTCAGGCTTTATTGTGGCCGTCAAAACACCTACTTGTAGATTCTTGTTGATGTTCCCTTGTAACAAAACTTTTCGCAAAAATCACTTTCAATCCAACTGGGTCACTATCTTCAACCGGATCTTGCAGGGATTCTCAGGATCTGGTGTAACTTGCCAAGAATCTGCTGCTGCTGGTTTAACCCTGGAGTGATGAATCCACGGAGTCACTTCGGCCACCGTTACAGCTTATGAACTTATCCAAATAAGACTGTATGTTCTTCTTTGCCTTTTGGGGAATATGGTATTGTCTTAGGCTCACTGGATAAACCCCAAGTTTTAGTTCAATCCGTATAGGTGGGATATTGCGAGCAAGTCCTGGTGGGTTACTCTCTGCCCACACTCCTGGTATATTAAACAAGGATTAATCACTCTTAAGGTTTTGGTTGGTCAACACTGTATAAAGTCGCCACTCTTCTTCCTTCGGTATTGATAATGTCATTATACCTAAGGGTCCATTAAACTTCAAGGATGTCGTTCCGTTTGGCAGAAATGTTATCTGTGCTTGTAACTTCGACAACAAATCTCGTCCTAGAAGTTGGACTGGACATTCAAGCATATAAAGGAACTGATGTTTTACTACATGGCCTCCCAGTGTACAGAGTCGACTTTCGAATAATGTCTGGACCCACATATTTTTGCTGACTCGGGACGCCGAGCATTCGAATAAGGTCTGGCCCACATATTTTTGCTGACTCGGGACGCCGAGCATTCGAATAAGGTCTGAACTTTTTACATGGCTTTCATTTATTAATTTGTAATAGACATATTATATGCAATAGTTATTGTTTTCTTTTTATATTTGTCTGTATTTTATAATAAATTATTTTTAACTTATTTTGAGTGTGCTAGTAAGGTCAGTTATATGACCTATTAGGAGAGAAGGGTCAATTTATTTATGTATTTGCTCTATAGTATATAGGTTGTTAGATTTCCTATTTATTTACCCTACTCTCATCTATTTTTATTCAATCAGCGCTCCACTATATATACTCTTTTCCATATTCCAATTCGGATCTGCGTTTGGATAATGGGCTGCGGCCCATGCTGCCGGGTTGGCCTGATTTTGAGTACGGACCACTTCTTCAAGCTCTTTAATTCCCGCCTGATTTATCCGAGTTCTTTCCTCGTTATTGAACAATGTCATAAGTAATTGCTTGCAATCAGCCCAAGTGGGATTATGCTTCTGGATTATAGAGGTAATCAAATCTGTCATGGCTTGATGTTTATCTGTGTAGGAGGAGTTATGGGTCTTCCAGTTGAATAAGTCAGTAGTGGTAAAGGGAACATAGACAAATACGGGATCAGCATGTTGTAACTGGCCCTCACCGTTAATATGTGTCGGGCCCATTGTCAGTCGGAGAGGCATTTGATAATGTCGGGGTTGGAGGGCACCAGTAATCTGTCGGGTTAATATGGGACTTTGGCGAGACTGTTTTATAATAAGTTCCGGTCTAGGGGTAGTAAGGTAGGTGGAAGGGGGTGAGCTAATTCTACTAGTCAGCATTTGGCGGATGAAAAAAATAAAATAAATAAATGTTAAACAAAAACCTACCAGTAGGTGTCACCAAAGGGTAAATAATTGTAGCAAAATAATCTTTATGGGTCTAATAATAAAACTTAACTTTTAATATATTTATACATAATAAAACCTTATAGCAATAAATATATTAAAATAGGGTAATCAATCCTACTTCTGTCTATTGTATGTCAGTATAGAGTTAAAGATGATTATATGTCATTAATATTTTAAACAATGTAAATCAATGTACCTCCCGAAGATAGCCAGTAGGTGGCCCTAGAGTGCCTCCTTAAAGTCTAATGAAGCAAATAAACTTTAATTATGTGCTTATTTTATTATTGCTTATTTTAATCACTGTTCACCCTAATATCTAGGCTTGAGTAAAGCTTTAGTTCTATGGTAAATTAAACATCTCAGTTTGTATTTTAGTAAAGGGGATATTTTGAACAAAGCTGGGAGGGGCCCATCCAATAACTAAAAAAGGATAAATCATCTATTCCAGTTGTATTTTACACTGTGTTCAATAGTTTTAGTGCTATTTCAATGATTATGGTACAATGTCATTGCTGAGAATTATCTAATCCAATAGACTCAGTTACTGTTATTAAGAATTCTCCTCACAATTTAACTGTTAATAAAATTCAATACTAAAATACACTCCTACCAAAAAGGAAGTCAGTTTAAATTTACAAAGAATCAGTGGGGGTTGTTTGAAACAAAAGAACAGATAGGTATGTGGGTAGGCGGGGACAATAGAGCAGGGGGAATGCAAATACTAGCTATACCAGTTTTAGCTTGGGAGGAAGAGTGGGGGAATGGCTACTCTGGCTCTGGAGGATGAATTGGTAATCAGATGCATGGGGGGAGGTGTCCAAACTAGGTGAAATTAAGGCCTTAGTGGACAAACAAGTTCTGGCTTCCATGGACTCCATTGTTCCTCTTAGCACAGCTTGATCCATTTAACAGTGTTTCAACAATCTGTATACAGAAACTACTGTGTAGCCCCAGCATATTATTTATTACAATGTAAACCGGCTGTATTAAATCTGGATCAAGGATCCACGGGAACACTGGTTACCAGAACAGGCCTTCCTCTGCTACACAGAGTATTTTAATCTTTTGGGGGACAGTGTTACACCATAATCACAAACAGCATATTCCTTTATAAAGTTTTTCATCATACACGACAAGGGATCAACAATCTTAGAGGCAGACGCACCCATACTGGCAACGGAGCGTCTAATACAAAGAAACACAATACCCCAAACACACTTCCAACAGTCACACTTGTTTCCCTGGCAACAGCACCATGTGGCACAGTTGCTAAGCCAAACATACACACGATAACATGCAGAGAATTCTCATACATACAGTGATATCACGACGTCTCACTCACAAAGATTTACCAAACACTAGATACTTATCTCTGTAACTATAAATCGTCTTTACATTTATCCGTACTATAAATCAAGTTTTAACTAACCAACTATATCACATTCTAGTAATCTCATCTTTACAGTCAGCAGTTATGGTACAGTTAGCAAGTGGTTATAATACAGTTTTAAAGTCACAGATCAGTTAGTAACAGTTATGGTATTATACATATAACATAAGACAACAGTTGCTAGTAATTTTGACACAATGTCAGTGGTTATAGTATATGCCAGTGGTTATGGTACCGTGAACTATTTTACAGTTACACACTATTCACACTCTCGCTAGACGGCAGAGCTCACGCTATCTAGCAAGATATACACTCTACTACAATAATTTTAACACATTTACAGTTTCCCAACTAATCTATTGGCCAGTACCTCGAGGGAATACCTAAAACAATTTACATCCGTTTTGGTTAGCCGTCGCTGCCCAAGCACCACATATAGCGAACTAGAGGGCGGAATTTACACAGAACCCTCTTAGTCTATCTACTCTATCAATAGTCTAGTGGGTTCCAAATTTACACGCCTTCCCACTTAGCCAAGATAGATTGAGATCTAGCGGACAGAATATACACAGGCTCCGCTTAGTCTCCCGGTCCCTCCGACCTAGCGAACAAAATATACACCCTAGATACGCTAGTCTAGACAAGACACCGGTGTCCGGCTTGGGCTATTTACACAAGACCCAGCCTGACTCCAAACCAAGATTAAACGGGTTGACTACAGGGCGTTTAATTACAAGCGGTGCGCCTTCGCTCCTTCCCTCTACTGAGGGGGCCAATTCCATACACAATACAAACCCCTTATGGGCCTACCGCACAATCGGTATCCAATACCCCTAGTGGGTCCACCGTGTAAAACAGTAGTCGTCTTACCTCCTTGTTCCTCATCGACGGGGGCACCCCAGCACTTACTACGTAGAGGCCGATGATCTCCTGGACAACAGACCAATGGCGCCGAGACGAAGGGAGGTCCACGCAGAAGTTCAGAGGTGCAGCCGTAGTGAGCGTGGGCAAAGATAGACCGTCTCACGCCTCTGCTCTCAGCTACCTTTGAACGATGAGATTCCCGGCCAACGCACCAAATGATACCGGAGAAACTGACGGAAGCCAAGCACAGAGAGATGGACACACAGGTTTCTTTAGGAAGGAAGAGATCTTTATTCGATTCACCGACTGGGACTCAGAGGGACTAATGTCACCAAAAACAGCTAAAATCTGATTCCTGATCGTACAGTGTAGGCACCTTATATAGGCATATAGCTCCTCCTATAATCAGTTCCACCTACACGTACTCTTACCCAATCAACAGAATAGAGACTAAATTCCTGTTTGCCCAGCACAATGGAGTAGGGGAATACTCGTATATCCTGTATTCCTGCACATGCTCCTTACACTACTGATTGTATCGTTGCCACGTGCAACCAACCGACCGATACATCAGCATATGCACGTGCACATACCACGTGGCAATCTCGGCCTACTAAATTTATTTTTACCGAGATTCCACCACACCACAACTTGTATTCCCACAATGCAAGTCATCTGTATTAAGCCCAATAAGGCACAAACTGCACACATGTGGGCCTTTTCCGAGTGTGTTTGCTGTTTAGAGACCAGGGAGAGGACTCTGTCTGAAGCCTACATGGCCCCTAAACACCCAGGGTACCGGAACAAATCTTTGGGACCGAGGGGAAGCAAAATAGATAACAAAAGTGCCTGCAAGGTAGTTTAAAAGGCAACCACGTTCAAAAAGTCAAAGTTTAAAGGCACCCCAGTCTAAAGGCCTCAAGATATAAAAGGTAACACAGTTTTCAAAATGTATCACAGTTTTAAAATATCAGTCTTCAAATGCACTGCAGTTTTCAAAATGTACTGCAGTTTCCAATGACTTGCGGTATTACATGCAACAGTATTAAATGCAAATTTAAATGAAACAGTTTTAAATGCCACACAGCTTAAAAGCGCTTCCTAGCAAAAGCACAACCGCATAATGTACCACAATCTTAAAAATAAGGTACAGCTGTATAATGCACTAGTTTAAAGATATCAAAGCTTAAATGCATCACAGCATAAAAGCACAACTGCATAACGTACTACAGTAAAACAGGCAAATAAAGTAATGAAGATATAAAAAAACATACATAAGTAAAGGGAGCAAATTGCTCACGTCCTAAGGGCTGTAGGACAGAACAAAGACTGAGGACCTTAGGGATGGAGCCTCCTTTTAAAACCTTGGTGGTTTTCCTGTCCTATCGGCTGTAGGGGAGGAGCTAACCCATGTGTATATGCTGCCATGATTAGCCAGGAAATATATATATATAATTGTTTTAAATTATTTTTATTTATATATTGGTATATATAGTGATATATACGTATACACTTATATGTATATACATACATATATATACAGGTGGAAGCTTGGCACTCTCCTCCAAAGATAATGCAGTGTATCTCATATGCCTGGGTGCAAATTGCTGGCGTCAAATATATATGTAAATAAATGAAAAATCAAAATGCACTCACAGGTCTTTGTGTCAGTAGAAAAACTGGTGCTTTATTCGTTCATCAATAGTGTACCAAAAAATCAATCGACGTTTCGACCCTGCCGGGTCTTTTTCAAGATCATAAAGTACATGACAATGCAGTGTTTATATGTAAAATACAAATCTAAAAAATGTGCACTTACCCAATGGTGAAGTGAGGAGGAGTGAGTCTGCCCGTTAGAACCCGGAAGTGAATGGAAGCCGCCCAGGACATCACGTGATCGGGACGTCGGACGGATACAAAGTGGTTGCCAAGGCAACGATATACAAAATAATTTTTACAAGCCGGGCGCAAGTGAACCGTTGTGGAGAACAAAGTGGGTAGTGAAAACTACCAAGGGGACTGCATAGCCCTGATGTCAAAGAAGAGCACTGATCGACAACGACCAGTGCTGTGCAATAAAGTGTGTGATGTGCATAACACGCTAGTGGTAAAGTGAGAGCACTCAGTGAACTCATACAGTGAAAAACATATAATATAAATGACATCATAAATTAAAATCAAAGCTGAGGAGAACACATATTCATACAGTTATGTATAAATAATTTCTACAAGGGTACTGAATCTAACATATATATGCGCTCGAGCATATTGTGAAATGTACTAATACAGTATTGATCTAGTGCTAACGAATATATGCAAAACTCAAAAGATGACACGAACTTATTAAAGTACAGGCATAAGATACCTAAATAGGTGTCCTCTCTAAAGGACTGAAAGGATCGAAGGGACAGACTACTAAATATCACACTCAGCATGATTAGAGTGATCTAGGCTAGCATATAGAAAGAATTAATTAATGATTGAGAAGGGACATAAATCAAATAAGTGACTGTACGCCACAAGCCGATGAATCCAGCCTTGTGCTAGAATCAGCACACAATGTACTGTAAATGACAGGTCCAAGTCTAAATCCGACCTGAAAATCTCTAACATAATGTTTAAAGCATATGATTGCTATGTACAAGAGAAAAACCTTCTACTGAACAACAGCAAATGGGACAAGGTAAAGTGCTAATAAGGGTTAGGCTCCAGACGTGCAGAATAAACCCACAAATCTCTATGTGTATCTACAAAGGGATCAAACCTCCAGACTTATAATTGTGGTATGTAGATGCTACATACATATCAAACTGCCAGAAAAAAATGGAGAAACAGTAGCTAACTATACACAACATCGCTGGTTATCTAGAACCATACTTGGAGGCCTTGGGGAAAAAGAGCATACTCATAGCATATGATTACTACCTACATAAAAAAAATAAAAATAAAAATAAATATAGATGTCAAAATAAAAATAGAACATAAAAGACAATAAGAATAAAAATAAAAAATAAAAAATAAAAATAAAGATAAGAATAAAAATAAAAATAAATGTGAAAAATAAATATAAATAAAATTAAAAAATTAAAAAATAAAAAATAAAAAATAAGAAATAAAAGATGAAGAATAAAGAATGAAAAATGGACCATAAATAAAGATAAAAATAAAAATAAATATACAAATAAAAATAAAAATAAAAATAATAATAATAATAAAATAATAAAAATAAATATAAAAATAAAAATAAAAATGAAAATAAAAATCAAAAATCAAAATAATAATCATAAAAATGGACTGAATATAAAAATATAATTACAAGAACATTGAATATACGTTATTTTCATTTAATCCCTTGGGTGTAACTGTGTCCAAATAATGAATCCAATAGGATTCTCTCTGTAGAAGAATTTTGGATCAATCGCCACCTCGGTCCAGAGGAGGTACATGGTCAATCCCAATGAATTTGAGTGTAGGCAGATGGTGTTGCATAGCCAAGAAATGTTTAGCCACAGGTTTTTCTGTGGTCTGGTCCCTATATGCCGTCATTATCCCGGATCGATGTCCCCGCATCCTGTCACGTAATGTGAGGTCTGTCTTCCCGACGTACGATACTCCACATGTACAGGTCACCATGTAGATAACATGGTCTGTCGTGCAGGTGATGTAATGCTTGATCGGTATCCTCTTGCCCTTGTGTGGGTGGGCAAAAGAGGTGCTGGTCAGCATGTGACTACACGTTACACAGCCCGTGCACTTAAAGCAACCCTTCTTTTTGATCCATGTTTTCTTGGTATAACATTGAGTAGGGTCATTGCGAACTAGTAAGTCCCTCAAGTTGCGGTTTGTTTTATAACTGATCATAGGACGATGTTGGAAGATCGAAGGGAGATTCTTGTCGGCCTGTATAACGTCCCAGTGTCTGTGTATCGTGTTTTTAATTCTTTTAGTTGCTGTGTGGTAAGTCATGGGGAGAAACAATTGTGTCTTCGTAGATTTGGTGCTGGCCCTGGAGTCGAGACGTTCTCTGGCTCTTTGTTCAGCAATCTCCAATGTACGAGGAGCATAGCCTCTGTTGATAAAACGTTGCTTCATTTCTGCCAGCTGGATATTCATGTTGGAGGCGTCACTATTGTAGCGTAGAACTCTAAGGAACTGGGAGATAGGTAGAGAATCTTTAAGGTGTTGAGGGTGGAAGCTGGTGGCTGATAGAATGGTGTTTCTATCTGTGTCTTTGCGGTATAAAGTATAGCCGATTTCACCTAATTTTTTGTATAGTAGCACATCCAAAAAGTGGATTTGGTCTCGATGATAATTGAGAGTAAATTTAATGGTGGTTCTCCATTTTTTTCTGGCAGTTTGATATGTATGTAGCATCTACATACCACAATTATAAGTCTGGAGGTTTGATCCCTTTGTAGATACACATAGAGATTTGTGGGTTTATTCTGCACGTCTGGAGCCTAACCCTTATTAGCACTTTACCTTGTCCCATTTGCTGTTGTTCAGTAGAAGGTTTTTCTCTTGTACATAGCAATCATATGCTTTAAACATTATGTTAGAGATTTTCAGGTCGGATTTAGACTTGGACCTGTCATTTACAGTACATTGTGTGCTGATTCTAGCACAAGGCTGGATTCATCGGCTTGTGGCGTACAGTCACTTATTTGATTTATGTCCCTTCTCAATCATTAATTAATTCTTTCTATATGCTAGCCTAGATCACTCTAATCATGGTGAGTGTGATATTTAGTAGTCTGTCCCTTTGATCCTTTCAGTCCTTTAGAGAGGACACCTATTTAGGTATCTTATGCCTGTACTTTAATAAGTTCGTGTCATCTTTTGAGTTTTGCATATATTCGTTAGCACTAGATCAATACTGTATTAGTACATTTCACAATATGCTCGAGCGCATATATATGTTAGATTCAGTACCCTTGTAGAAATTATTTATACATAACTGTATGAATATGTGTTCTCCTCAGCTTTGATTTTAATTTATGATGTCATTTATATTATATGTTTTTCACTGTATGAGTTCACTGAGTGCTCTCACTTTACCACTAGCGTGTTATGCACATCACACACTTTATTGCACAGCACTGGTCGTTGTCGATCAGTGCTCTTCTTTGACATCAGGGCTATGCAGTCCCCTTGGTAGTTTTCACTACCCACTTTGTTCTCCACAATGGTTCACTTGCGCCCGGCTTGTAAAAATTCTTTTGTATATCTTTGCCTTGGCAACCACTTTGTATCCGTCCGACGTCCCGATCACGTGATGTCCTGGGCGGCTTCCATTCACTTCCGGGTTCTAACGGGCAGACTCACTCCTCCTCACTTCACCATTGGGTAAGTGCACATTTTTTAGATTTGTATTTTACATATAAACACTGCATTGTCATGTACTTTATGATCTTGAAAAAGACCCGGCAGGGTCGAAACGTCGATTGATTTTTTGGTACACTATTGATGAACGAATAAAGCACCAGTTTTTCTACTGACACAAAGACCTGTGAGTGCATTTTGATTTTTCATTTATTTACATACATATATATATATATTTAGTTCTACATATATTTAATCAATATTCTACGTGTATTTTGATATTAATATATATAGAAAATATATATATATATATATTAATATTAAAGTACACTTAGACAGTGTATATGTATGTATGTATGTATGTAATAAATATATATGATCTAAGTATATATAATTCAATTTTAAATAGTTTTAACGTTTATTTTTATTTGTTTCACTGACCTCGCGATCACATGGCCCAAGGGGGCTGAAACAGATGGATGGGACTCCCTGGGCTGCCAGATGAGTCCCCACACCGCGATCGCCGCCGTGGGATCGCCGGCGACACGGTCAGTACATATGCCGCCCGCCGGCGTTTAGAGCCGGGTCCCCAAGGTCGGCTTAGAATGCCCACAGTCCTTAAGGGGTTAAAGAGTGTTTTCCCATTACAATGCCAATCGGGTTTGTACGCCAATTAGAAATGGGGGGTGTGGAAAAGGGGAATATGATGAACTGATCTGGCCCATGGAAGATAAGAGAGTTCATCATGGTCTGTAAGTTGGACATGTTGATGTTACCGCTAGACCCATCCCCTGCTTCAGAGTTAACGGTGTTTGTCTGAACAACTCTGCTTTCCTGGCAGTAGCCGGGAATGGAATGCTCCTTCTCCTTAGTTCTGCTTGTATGTGTGGTATGGTCCATGACCTTATAGATGAAGGACTAACAGATTCTTCTCTCCTAGAAAGTGAACCAGACCTAGTGAAAGCTCATCTCCCCCTTCTGGAACTTGTGACATGCCAAAAATAAAAGTTAGAAATGTAGGATATTACCTTCATGCTACTGGTTGCTAACTAGTGCCAAGTGGCAAAGACATTCGCTAAGTGATGGTAGATGAGGCCCTACTAATGCCAAGTGGCTTGAGAGGCTCTATCTATGCGTTGGACCGAGGACCTATACCACGAAACATAGTGGCGGGATGTTGGCCTCTCTGTGATGTTTAAAAGAAAATAGAATTGTCCATGACCGGTGAGGCCCTCTCTATGTAACTTGTGAGGCGGCTAGCTATGCGTTGGACTGAGGGCCGAATACCTCTGAGTATGAGGGTGGGAGTTGGCCTCGCGGGACCACTAGTATAAGGCGTAGAAGGCCTTTAGAAAGCTAAATTTGGCTCCTGTTTCCCTGATAGCCAGTAATACATGCCTCTAAGTGACTGAAAAGAGTGGGGAGATATAAATATAAGACACAGGGGAACATACCTGTAAGATTTAAAATTGAACTCGTAAGCCAAGTAATTGTAGGTTCAAAAGTTATGCACCTAAAGTACGTGGAAGGGAGAATTATGTCTGAGAGAATGAACCTTAACCACCACCATATCTCAAAGGAGTAATGGCCTACCTGGTTTGTACAGGATCAATATGAAATTAGAATTCTCAGGAAAAGCCTATGAGTTGTAGTGTTGGATTTTTGCAAAATGTCAGTGCGCCAATGGAACTAGTGTGAATACCGTGGGACCCTTGCGTGTCTAATAAGTTCCCTTCGGAACTTTGTGCCCTGTTCCTGGGGTTCCGACTATCTTGGCGCCCAGTGCCGCCAACCATCCATCAGTGCGGAGGAGTGCTGCTATGGGCATCCCAGGGGAGAGGCCAACACTGGGGTTTCCTGCAAGGAGCAGAAACTGTTTTTTGAGTCCATATACCTAAGTTGTATGCCCGTTCCCGGACGATGTTTGGCGGCGTCCAGCATCAGCCATGGTAATGTCGTGAATCCTGAAAGACCTACTCCGTTGGTCACTATAGTTGTCTGAACCGTTCTGACCGGCATGGAAGGGCATGGGTTTGTCCGACCATCAGTGGATATGGACATTCTAAGCAAGAGGCTGCAAAGCCACGAGTGCATAATGTTGTCAAGTAGGTTTATCGTTGTAAGGGATACCCCTGTGCAAGGCATAAACCAGTATTCAGGTACAGGATGCAGGGAAACAGATCAGTCTACTATGACAGTAGAAAATTGATGGAAGTTCACTCCACCCCTTGCCAAGGAATACAGGGTGCTTCACTGGATATGTCCCAGTACCAAAATGGACCAAATATAATAGTAGAAATAGAAAAATGAATCCAGTCACTTAGTGGTTGAAACGTCGCTTTGTAGCTGCTGGTTCCAATAAATTGCCTTTTTCTTGGAATTCATTTGGAGTGCCTGGATTCATTTTTCTATTTCTACTATTATATTTGGTCCATTTTGGTACTGGGACATATCCAGTGAAGCACCCTAGAGACCCTTAGGGGTTGAAACTTCGCTTTGTAGCTGCTGGTTCCAATAAATTGCCTTTTTCTTGGAATTCATTTGGAGTGCCTGGATTCATTTTTCAATTTCTACTATGACAGTAGGCAGTGTTCGCGGAAACCCTTGCGGGTCTTATTCTGAATCGTGTCCAAATAAAACAGACTGGGGCTCACCCAGTACATAGAGGTTGCCATAGCATTGCCTCAGCTTGGCAGCACCATGCAGCGCACGTATAGTGGGGGCTTACCCCGGGTGCACAGGGTATGAACCCTTAAGTGCTGGCCATCGCCCTGATAGAGAGTGTCAGTCACCTCTTCCATTATTAAATTCACCTCAAGGGGAATATATATCATTAAGTAGGTGGCTCGGAACTCCTGTTCAGCAGTTGTAACCGCATGCCTCTGTTCGGCATTTTAGTGCAGTGCACGCCTAGCCGGGCCCGGTGCATAGGGCATGGGCCTTTAACTGCAGGACACAGAATAGGTACAGGGCATAAACCCGTACCGTATCATGATTCATTATCAATGGAGCTATTCCTTCAGCTGTAGGTAGAGGCTGTTGCCGTAAGACTTCACTCGGTCGGGTAGTGTGACTCGCCTATCGTAGGGGTGTCACCACGAGAGCACTGTGTCTGAACCTGTAAGTGCCGGTCCCAGATCCGAAGTTCGGGTTTTCAATCCTCGAGCTTGCTGTTGAGAGGGGCAGGAGTAGAAGCAGCAGTGCTGTAGGGGGCTCACCCCGGTTGCACAGAGTATGAACCCATCAGTGCTGGCCATCAGCCTAATAGAGAGTGTCCTACAGCTCTTCCAATAATTAATGCACTGCCATGGGGGATATTTTGCGCTGAAGCTTGCAACTCTGTCCCCTTTTTAACCAAATAGATTGGCTTATATCTAGTCAGAGATCACCTCAGGTGCGTGGTGTATGTACCTATCAAGCGTTGGTCGCAGCCAAATAAAACAGACTGGATGAGAGCACAATCTGTTTCATTGTGTGCAATGCACCGTGCAGACCCCAGCAGGGTGTAGTAGTGTACAATTTATTGTGTGCAATTTATTGTCTCAAAGTATCAAAACAACCCCAGCAGGGTGTGTGATATTCAGTAGTGTACACTTATTGTGTGCAATTTATTGTCTCAAAGTACCAAAACAACCCCAGCAGGGTGTGTGATATGGAGTACCACAGCAGGGTATCTGTTGTAGTGTAAATAATGCCAGTGGACCCCAGCAGGGTCTGTATAAATGACAGTAAGGTGTAATAACCCCGACAGGGTATTCTGTATCAGTCACTTAGTGTAGTCAAATTGTCCCAGCATGGCAAACCACAATATTGGGATTTGTATAACTGGGCCTCACCCAGGATCACAGAGATGGCCACAGGGCGACCTCCAAAAAGAAGCACGGTAATAGGGGCAGCACCCCAAGCAGGCACAGGGTAACATGGCAGTAATGAGACAAAAGTGACTGACCTCTGAGGGATAATAGGATATAGCACTAGCTCTAAGCTCCATCGTCTGTTGTGTTCTGACAGGTAGTCTTAAGTGATGGGGTCATCCCTTTGAGAATCCATTACCAGACATAGAGTCTTGCTGTAGATTCCTGAACCCTGATCCAGGTGATATCTCTTCAACTCTGCCATCACTGATATGTACTTATACAGTCCCATCTTGATAGTCTGTGTCCAGGGGTGGGCTGGGCCGGGGGGCAGGGAGGCAATTGCCCCCCAGGCCGCCCTAAATAATTTTAAGACCGGCCGCTGCAGGGCCTGCCCTTTAAATGCTGCAGCTGCCTGAGTGCTCTGTAAAGAGCCTCAGGCGGCTGCAGTGCTTCTTCTCCCCTTCCCTGTAGCGTAAGAAGAAGAAGGGGGGAGTAAAAAAAAGAGTGGGGTAAGAAGAAGAAGGAGGGGTAAGAAGAAGAGGGGAGTAAGAAGAGGGGGGAGTAAGAAGAAGAAGGGGGTAAGAAGAAGAAGGGGGAGTAAGAAGAAGAAGGGGGAGTAAGAAGAGGAGGGAGAAAGAAGAGGGGGGGTAAGAAGAAGAAGGGGGGAGTAAGAAGAAGAGGGGGGTAAGAAAAAGGGGAGCAATAAGAAGAAGGGGGGAGTAATAAGAAGAAGGGGGGTAATAAGAAGAAGGGGGGTAATAAGAAGAAGGAGGAGTAAGAAGAACAAGGGGGTAAGAAGAACAAGGGGGTGAAGTAAGAAGAACACAAGGAGGAGGGGGGTAAGAAGAACACATGGAGAGTGGAAGGGGGGGATGAGAAGAGCACAGGGAGGGTGGGTGAGTGTGAGAAGAGACCGCTAGGGGAGGGTGGGGGAGAGGAGAGACCACTAAGGGGCAAGGGACAGCTCTATAGGAAAGGGGGCAAGACAGGGAGCTCTTTCACACTACGCGCACACACACACACACACACACAATGCATCCCTATACATACACAGAAACAAAACACGCTTCCCTTACACACAGAGAAACACACAATGCATCCATTACACACACACACACACAATGCAACCCCTACACACAAAGACAATGCATCCTTTGCACACATACACAGAAACAGACAATGCAAACCTTTACACACACATGCAAACACAGACACTGCTTTTCTTACATACACACAGAAACACAATGCATCTCTTACACTCAATGCACACACATACAGACACACACCTTGCATCCCTTATGCATACAAACACAGATTCACAAAAGGCATCCCTTAAACACAACCAGAAACACATAATACATCCCTTGTACACAAATACACACTGCTTCCACTACACACAAACACACTGCATCACCTACACAAACTGGTATCCCTATACACTACACACCATAAGCACACATATTAGATCCTCTACAATAACACATAACACATCCCCTACACACTCCACTCCCTGTAAGCGAACTCATGGGTGGGTGGAACATATAAGTGGACTTATGAGTGGGTCTTATGGGCATACTCACCATCAGGCCCTAGGGCCCAGACATTGAGCTGTGTAAGGGGCCCCAAAAAAGCTTCCAATTCTCCCAGAACATTGAATTTTGTGGCCATAGTTGCAAACAGCCTCCATAGATCCTGTTCTACACCAGACCAGTGGAGCCAAACTGCAGCCCATCATCATCCTCATCTGGTTGTAAGTAGGCAATCTAGTATATTATTAGTGACACTAATCTATAATTTACCTCACATTAAACAGACACTATAGCTCAATGAAGTGGTTCTGGTGTCTTTAGCCGGTCCCTGCAGGCTTTTTAATGTAAACACACACTGTGTGCACTGGCGCTAGTTCATATGGCAGATCATATGGGTGGGGCATTGTGATGTCACATGGGGGGGAGGGCGGCAAATTTTCAAAAATCCTTGCACCGGCTCTGATCCTGGGCAGGTGCACCAGTCTACTGGTGACCCACAGGAGGGGAGTGCACTGACTGCCCTGCACTCTCCTCCTGCCTTGACCCGTCTTTACCACAGTGCAAGTGCCTTCTGCCCCTAATTTACAGTGGCTCACACTCACAACAAGCAGTGCCTGGAGCCCTTTGCAGAGACAAGAACAAAGAGGTTCTGCAGCAGCTGGCCGTCCTGCAAGCATTACATTAAACAGCTGTTCACCATGCAGCCACAGGTGGCGCTGTGCTGGGAGAATGTGATTACTCTTCACTTCCTACCAGCCTACAGAGCAGCGCATGGGAGAGAGAGAGGAGGAGGCATGATTTAATCTTACAATAAATCCTCTAAGCAAACCTTTATAAATTTGGGGGGATCAGCTCTGTTTCCACAGTTTATTGGTGTTTACTCTGATGTCTGTATTAATATTGAGGGATTTCTAAGTAGTAACATCAGTGTGTGTCAGCAGGGCCAGCCGTTGGGGTGTGCACGCTGTGCGGTCACGCAGGGTGCCATGACAACAGAGGCACCCGGCGGCCAACACAGCTCACAAGTTGGGTACACCAGCATATTTAATTTAAACTATTCGCTGGTGGTCCACTGGTGCGCACCAGCAGTAGGTGCAGTCAGATTATATCCTCTCCCTCGTGGTTCCGGCGCTCAGTTAGTGAGTCAGAGCACAGGCTCAGAGATTCTCAGCCTGCGCTCTGACAACATTGAAAGTCAGAGCCGTGAAGGAGCGGGTATGGCAAAGTGCTACTGATTAGCATAATATCAATGTCAGTTATAAAACCAGGAAAAGGTAGGCATGGATGGTGAACTGATTTGGTGGTGCAATGGGCCACTTGACTGGTTTTGCCCCCCAGGCCTAAGGCTGACAGCCCTCCCCTATCTGTGTCCAAGGGTTCTATCCCTTTAAGGAATTCAAGGGTGATCTTGAATTCCCTCTAAGGGTCCAAGAATGGTATCTTTAATGAATTTGAGGGATCTATTCCTTTAAGGGATTTTTGGGGGTGATATCCCTTTAAGGTTCCAGTACCTCGAACTACTATACATGAAGAAGGGGTTAATGCCCGGGAGCCGACGGGAACCGCGGGAGAGAAGGGGTTAAGCCCCAGACAGACCCAGAATCCCCATGAGACCCTGAGGAGAAGGAGGAAAGCAGGGAAAGATGGTCCCCAGATGCCCCAGGTATAGAAGGCCAGGAAAATTGCCAGAAAAGTCATAATACATATGGTATAAAGTACATCTACCATAACTATATATAAAACCTATTAAGTCAATAATAAAATTTACACCTAACACCTATTAAATCCATGTTACAAAATACGTATGACATCTATTAAATACATATAAAGTACATATAATACTTATCAAAACAAAGGATGAAATGCCTATAAAACTGATAAATTACAAGTGATATTAATCACAACTAAAGGTTATGAAATAAGGATAACGTTTAATCTACATAATATCTATAAAAAAAACATAGAAAAAACACAGCTGCACATAGAACAGAAGCACAGCAAGAACATACAGCAAAGTATATAAAAAATATAATACAGAAAGAGGCAATAGAAACATAAAGTAATGGAGAAGAGTAATACTCTGACCTGTCTGTTTGATGGAGCAGTAAAGGAAGAGGAAATGATGAGGTCACATTGCCTTATGTACATCCTGCTCTCCTGTGATTGGTTCTTTTTTCTATGTGTTTCTTTACTGCTGTATGGAGTTAGTAAAGAGAGATATGCAAAATATGAAGCCTCCTGTCATGTGGTAAAATGATATCTTTAGTTCTACCAGTGTAGCCACCGTGATGTTTGCACTTATACTTTAACAATATACAAGTATATGTGGACCCCTGGTATTGCTAGAGGACTGTGTATTAGTAAATCATATAGGATTTCTTTACGTGAGTCTAGTAAGGGTGAAGTATGCTTGGAAGTAAGGGAAAAGGGAGTATGTAACCATCACCAATCTAACAAAACAAATTAAATGTCAAACTCCTCATCTATATCAGCGGCTGTTAAGTGTTGTGACATGAGCGCGTGCCAGTTTGCGATAAGAAACGTATTGTTATTGTACACGTACCACTTTAATAAGTAGAAAAAAAGCTTGGACTTCTGATTAGCTAAATTTCATGAGCTGCAACCTAGAGCCTAGCAACAGAAAGGGAATACAGGGTTAACAGGGATAAGAGAGAAGTTGTAGGAGCTATAGTGTTTGAAGCATGCTTCTACCTCCCTCCTTGTGACTTAAAGAATGCTCCAGTCAGAACCCACCCCTATAAACAGTAACACAGTATTAAACAACATTGTATCAAGCCAAAATGTGGCAATCCGTTTCCCAGCAAGAGGTATCAAAAGGGAGCGTGTATAGGGAGATTCCCTGCATGTACCGTCAGTGAAGGGGTTAACCTGGGGGGGTCCCTGTAAACAGTACCGTTGTTGTGCTCTTTCACTCACTGTCCTGCTGAAGGAAAGCTCCGCCGTGTAGCTAGGCGTCCTTACTGCTGCAGGACCTTGTGTCTCCTCACTCACTGCGCACTATTTACCTGGAAGTGATGTCACACGCTCAGACTCAGAACGGAACAATGCCTAGGAGGAATCTAGTGCTGATGGTGAGTATTTATATCAGCACTACCCCCTCCCACAACTCCAGGCTCCGCCTTTACATATATCATACATATATATATATATATATATATATATATGTAGTAAGGCCTTTTGGCCTGTGTTTGTGTGAGGGGCGTATGACACACCCCTTCCCTACTTAAGGGACACCCCTTACCTGGCTCCATACCTTCGAGGTCAGCGTTGCATGAGAATCCACTTCCGGTTCACGTGCGGCGCCATCTTGCTTTTCAAAAACCCGCGGTTTTCGTCCGGTGTAGCTGTGTCCAGGATTCCTTACAGGTTTTCCGCCCGTCCAGCTCCTCACGAATCCGGTCTTCGTCACAGACTACGTCCTAGTGACTTCCAAATCGTAAGTTCGACGCCTGGATCATTCCCACGGCGTCGCGCTGTTAAACAGGCCTTACTTTACGGCCTAACACTTTACGGCCTAACACTTTACGGCCTAACACTTTACGGCCAGCTACACTTGGCGGCTAATAATCTTTTCATTAGTTTCTTTACGAATGGTACTCATTCACCAGTACCCACTTCGTTTCAAGTCGTTGTCTCATAGCATACGTACTCATTCGAACTAACTGTCTTTCGGTTTTCTGCATTTCTCATACACGTAACTTTCGCATATTTTCTGTATCAAACAGTTCTGGTCATTCAAGCGATATATGCTCACGACAGTTTTGCTCATGTCATTCACATCGCTATTTCTTTCATAGCTTGAAATACAGCACACAGCCTGTATACGTACATATAGATAAATATAGGTCGGTCATTTACCTGTTTTATGTACAATCCATAGGATATGTTATTTAAATCTAATTATGTGTTATGTTATCTTGACTTTATATAATAGTTCATGTTTCTCATTAAATTATATAGCAGGTATAGTACATAAATGTGATAAACTTTCTCTAAAGGTATTTCTGTATATTACGTTGTCACAACCATGTACACACGATTACATGGTACGTACACTTCTGACCTTTCTGCATGTACTCAACGATATATCGAGTATACAAGAACACGGTCCCAATATTACAAACTGTCAAGTTGAATCACACTTTTGGTTAAACCACTCATACGTCTACTTTTTCTGCATATGGTCAAGTTTCATATTTTCTACCTCACCCACATCTTTCAATTTATATCAAGGTTTATTTAATCCATACCGGATAAATCACATAAAACTCCCTGCACCAGGAATACTACAGTAGCATGGCCATATATATTTATAATTTTTTGTCACCATGTAGACACATTATACGCACCCACTACCAGGGTAAATCCCTGCGTTACGGTGTTACTCCATAACAAATCAGGCAGGTGACTACCATGCTCAAAATTTTCCCCTCCTACACATACGGTCAAATTCTACTACAGCATATCTAGTCTACATTAGTATCACAGGATCCAATTCTCATACTATCATTTCTATTTCTACCCATTTAGGTTTAGCCAGGTTGTTCTTTACCTGACGCTTTATATACGTATACATACTATCAGGTACGTAAGCCTGCTCACGTATCACATACGTTCTCCCTACATAGGACTTAGAGTACTGGCAAATCAGGGGTATAGGCCCAAATAGGTATCTCCCCTCTTGGCATACTGCCTATAGTTTAGCGGTCCGCGAGGCCAACACCCCGCCTCAACGTTTCGGAGGCAAACGCCCCTCGAGCCACACGTGAGTTAGCTGCCTCGCATTATAGAGAGGGCGTCACCTGTCACTCCCTTCCCCTGTTTTCTTTTATTATCACCGAGAGGCCTACGTATTCCTGCCACTACGATGGGTGGCCTCAATTTCCCCTCGCGCCAACGCATAGATAGAGCCTCTCATAGCCACTTGGCAACTAGCAGGGCCTCACCTGTCACCAAAGAACAAGACTAATTTTTCGCCTTAACCGGCATAGTTAGCCCGCCAGTACATCCCCTGGGGTTTTCAACACACTAACGATATATTTTCTCATCTAGTATGTCTCAAGAAGGGTTAGAGGATTTCTCCATCCCGAGCACTCCGGTTAGACCAAATACCCCATCACCGGAAGAAGACATGGATAGTCCTGCATCGTTCAGGTCATGGACAATCCCTCGCATTACCAGCGAACTCAGGAGGCGACACATTTCTTTCCCCGCTACTGCCAGGAAAGCGGAACTATACAAACTGTTGCATGCCTCAACTGATAACTCTGATGCAGGGGAAGGGACTAGCCAGTCTAACCCGACAGATATACACGGCATGCTAACATCCCTCATGTCATCCATGGGCAAGGTCAACTCCAGGCTGGAGAAACTGGAATCGGTCACCACAGCCCTTACCATGGCTGGGTCAGCCACTGTGACCCCTCCGCCACTGGTCGAGTTGCCACTAGTTTCTCCAGCCACCACCTCTGACGAGCAGGAGGTTAACCCTGCCCATATGATACCTGAGCACCTTAAGAAAGACATCCTGGAAGGTAAAGATGTCAACTTAGCTTCACTACTAATTGCCTCCCAGGATGTGGTGGAGCATAAAACTTATGCGTATGAGGATATTTCTGTGGTGGTTAAGTCCAGGGATGCACGCCTAAATAGGAAACTCACCATCCCGGAATTTGTGTTGGCTTTTGGCATCTACCGGGATGTCATATGTGCCGTTTACCCACACAGGCGTGAGGAATTTGACATGTATATGCACAGGCTGGTGGACCTGGGCAATAAATATGGTGGATCGACATTCTACGATTACCATAGATCTTTTTCTGCGAAAGTGTCAGGCGCCTTCTCACAGTACGGGACAAGGTCCAACTGGAGTAAGATAGACACAGTTATTTTCTGCAGACACTTTGCAGGTCTAAGGACGCCGGCTTGTGCATACTGCTCCTCCATGTCTCATTCGGCAATTTTTTGTCCCACCACTGCTAACGAGCATACCCACTTGCAAGGACCTAGCTCCGCTGGTCCTATGGAGAAAATAGCTAAAGACAAACTGGGTAGACCTATCAAGTTTCTGGGCAAATCCCAGATATGTAATAACTTTAATGTTGGTACATGTAATTACAGCGGTTGTCGTTTATTGCATATATGCTCAAAATGTTTCAGGGCACATGCAAAAATCATGTGTCCCAATAAAATGTATCCCAAACAGTACCTAACGTCTATAAACATATCCCTACTTGCGACATTTCTGTCACAGCATCCATCTACACATTTAGTAGATTTCATAATCTCGGGTCTATCAGAAGGATTCCACACGGGTATCATACATATACCTCCAGGAATCCTGGAATGTCCAAATCTACAATCCGCCCAACACAACCCTACAGCTGTTGACATACTCATAGCTAAAGAAGTGACAGAAGGTTTCTTATTGGGACCTTTTCAATCCCCTCCTTTCACTACATGGAGGACAAACCCTATCGGGGTTGTCACAGGGAAATCTTCCAACAAGCAGAGACTCATTATCGATTTGTCGGCACCACACACCTCTACCACTCCTAGCCTCAACTCCCTAATACCATCGGAGGAATTCTCCCTGCAATATTCCACTATAGATCACGCCATTACGGCTATCATACAGGCAGGAGTCGGTGCATGGCTCAGCAAGACCGACATAACAAATGCATTCAAACTACTACCAATCCACCCCACACTGTGGCACCTACATGGCATCAAGTGGGCAGGGAACTACTACTTCTTCTCACGCCTAACTTTTGGTTCTAAAAGTAGTCCAGCCATATTTGACACATTTGCCGAAACCCTATGCTGGTTACTACTCAATATATCCAGATGCCCTACAGTCATACATTATCTGGACGATTTCCTACTGGTCGAGGAGAATTCTTCCCCTCCCAGTAGCCTCAAAGAAACCGTCAGCCTATTAAACCAGTTGGGGGTCCCAGTCTCCCCTACCAAGACCGAAGGCCCAGATACCATCATCACTTTCCTGGGCATCATGCTAGAGTCGGCCAACATGCAAGCTAGCCTACCACGCACTAAGGTAGAAAACATCCTGACAAACATCAACCTCTATATACAACTACGCACTTGTAACCGCAAAGAATTACAATCTTTACTGGGGTCACTCAATTTTGCCATGCGTATTATACCTCAAGGCCGTGCTTTCATCTCACGTCTCCTCAGCATGTTCCCACTGTTTCTACATGATGCACACAGATTATCCCTAGATACCCAAGCCACGGCAGACCTTCTCATGTGGAGAAACTTTTTAACCACCTGGAATGGTAAAAGCATGTCCCTCCCTCAATTGTCTGACACCTCTCCTACTGTTTGGTCAGACGCGGCGTCTACCACAGGTTTTGCAGCGATATTTGGGAACTAATGGCTTTGGGGCAGCTGGCCTTCAGAGGTTCAGGACCTGGAGCATTTTTCCTCTACCGCAGCTCTTTTTGAGATATATCCCATCGTGGCGGCTGCCGTGGCATGGGGACATCTATGGACAGGGTCATCAGTAAGGTGTTACTCAGACAACCAAGCAACCTGTTACATTATTAACAAAGGTCGCTCCAAATCCCTTACTATCATGAGATTTCTGAGGAAACTCACTTGGTTGGCAGCATGTCATAATTTCTTCTTGCAAAGTGTTCATATTCCAGGTATATGTAATGAGGCAGCTGATAATTTGTCTCGTTTTAAATTCCAGGCCTTTCATCAACTTCTCCCATCAGCCGCGCTCACAGCCACGGCCACTCCACTGTTCCATCAGCTAGTAATGGACTAGGCGTTATCATGCAACATTGCAGAACTTTGTCCCAACTAGCTCTATCTACAAATACCCGGAAAACCTACAACAGAGCTTTCAGTTTATTCAAAAGATTCCTTTTGGAACACAACATATTACAACCGTTCATCATGACATCTTTTTTAGGTTTTGCCTCTTTTTGCCACATCAAACTCAAACTTTCTTACAACACAATCAAACTATATCTTACAGGCATCCAACATAACATGCTGACATTACAACCCAACATCTCAAGTTTCATGTCATCATACCAAATCAAGAACATCCTTAGGGGTATACAAAGATCCGAACCCCCGCATACAGCACAGAGGCTTCCTATAGATTTTCATATCTTTAAGGAATTATCACACCTACTAGATCTAAAACCCTTCTCCATCAACACAACTCTAGTCATCAAAACAGCAATTTACGTGGCTTTTTATGGGTTTCTGAGACCTAGAGAATTTACCGCCATCAATACAACACAATCCATTCACCTACTGCTCCATTCGCACTTAACCAAACATATGGACTATTATATCCTGACACTACCTCATTCCAAAAACAATCAACATGCTCCACCCGTAGAGGTTAAATACTATCCGACTCACAACAGATGGTGCCCCGTCCAAATACTGGACTCTTATACAGAGAGTCTCAAGGCACCGCCATCACAACCACTTTTTGTTCTACGAGGTTCAGTTCTCACTACTACCAACTTCATGACCCACGTTACTAACACAGCTGGGACTCAAGCCAGCTAACTATTCAGGCCACTCCTTCCGCATAGGAGCGGCCTCCACAGCCTCCAGTGTAAACATACCGGTTCATGTTATCAAGACACTGGGGCGCTGGAAATCATCCGCTTACACACGATACATTCCTAACCCTGTACAAGAAGTAAGAAATGCTTTTCAGAACATGTCTTGTTAAAAGTATGTATCTTGGTGGTTTGTAATAATTATTGAAATTTCTATTTTTGCCCTCTTTATTTTCAGGCCTACCTCATCGTCGGTTCCGGCACACCACAACCGACTTGCTACTTTTATACCATCCTACAGTTATTAAGGTCTTATTACTCTTTACCATCATGAGCCCTTCACACAAGTAGTAAGGCCTTTTGGCCTGTGTTTGTGGGAGGGGCGTATGACACACCCCTTCCCTACTTAAGGGACACCCCTTACCTGGCTCCATACCTTCGAGGTCAGCGTTGCATCACCCTCCCACCCACTCCTCTTTATCAAACTCCTTTTATTACATCTCTTCTTGGTGGGCCCTCTTTATTTTCAGGCCTACCTCATCGTCGGTTCCGGCACACCACAACCGACTTGCTACTTTTATACCACCCTACACTTATTAAGGTCTTATTACTCTTTACCATCATGAGCCCTTCACACAAATATATATATATATATATATATATATATTTGTTTTTTATTAACTTTATTTTTTTTATTTACAACTTTTTTTTAACTTTCTTAACCAGCAGGTCCCCCTATTGCCTCAACACCTCAAGGCACTCAGCAAAGGCAGAGCATCGGAAGCCTGTGGGGTAACCCAGAAGTGATCGCTCCGGGGGAGGGATCACCATGTGGCCCGGCAGTGAGCGGGGGTATTGCAGGATTCCTTGACATCGAGGCATCGCTGCAATACACTTAGAGCGTCTGGAAGCGATCACTGCGGATATACAGGGTACGTCAACGGTCATTAGCGACCTTTTTTTGTCTGACGTACCCAGTACATCTGTGGTCATTATGGGGTTAAAGACCTATGTGTGGTATACCCATATGTAATATATATTCTCATATGCCTTGGGAATCATCTAATTATTAAACAAAATTCCAAAGATAACATATGGTATACCACACATCGGTCTTTAACATTGTGAATGGCCAGTCCTGGGTCCACCTTATTGAAGAGATTTTTATGTTTGTGCATGCCTGTATTTTCAATCCCCATTGCCGAAATGTGGACGGTAACCTCAGTCTTTTCTTAGCACCTCTCACAACTCTGATTGCTGTTAATAAATCTGGGTTGCGTCCCATTGTGAAAGCATGAACAGGTGGAACCACCTGAGCACATGACCGCGAATGAAATCGAGTGGTGGAATGCAAACAATATGGCGCCAGAACGCAGGACAGCATTCTGGAACATCATACTTGGCAAATGCAAAGAGGAATCACCTGTGAGTGAGGTGGGAACTCAAGCAACACTGCAATTGGAGGAATATTACCATATCAGGAGCAAATAAAGGGCTCATGCCCACTGAACCACCAATGACTGAAAGGGATTAGCCCTATTTAACCCCTTAGGGACTGAGCCAAATGTACACATTTTGATCAAAATAAAACAAAACTTTCATATTAAGTGCACCCACATTTATTATATATATATATATATATATATATATATATATATATATATATATATATATATTTATTCAGGAGAAATAGGGCTTTCATTTAACATCAAATATTTAGCTATGAAACATAATTTAATATGAATAAAATATAAATAAAAATTAGAAATTAAGAAAATGTATTTTTGTTTTAGTTCTGCATGACATTTTAACTAAATGTCATAATAAAGAAAATGTCACCATACTTACCGTAATTTTCTTTTCCTGGATATATCCATGGCAGCATTACGATAGGGTTAGCTCCGCCCACTTGGCTGTTTAGGACAGTAAATAAAGGTATAAATACTCCTCCTACCAGACCGGATCTCCAGTCTAGTTACAAGCTCCTAAAAATTACATTTATACAGAAGGGAGGTAGTGTTGTCGCGAACCCGGAATTTTCGGTTCGCGAACGGCGAACGCGAACTTCCGCAAATGTTCGCGAACCGGCGAACCGTGCGAACCGCCATTGACTTCAATGGGCAGGCGAATTTTAAAAACAACAGGGACTCTTTCTGGCCACAATAGTGATGGAAAAGTTGTTTCAAGGGGACTAACACCTGGACTGTGGCATGCCACAGGGGGATCCATGGCAAAACTCCCATGGAAAATTGCACAGTTGATGCAGAGTCTGCTTTTAATCCATAAAGGGCAGACATCACCTAACATTGACACCTGTCCTCAAAGCCCAGCCCTGATACACACTGACACAGAGCAGAATAGAGACTGTTCCCCCTACATAGGGTCACTTGGCAGATATGGATTGACACCTGTCCTCAAAACCCCTGATACACACTGACACAGAGCAGAATAGAGACTGTTCCCCCTACATAGGGTCACTTGGCAGATATGGATTGACACCTGTCCTCAAAACCCCTGATACACACTGACACAGAGCAGAATAGAGACTGTTCCTTGTCCACAGAGACCATGATACACACTGACACAGAGCAGAATAGGGACTGTTCCCCCTACATAGGGTCACTTGGCAGATATGGATTGACACCTATCCTAATGATCCCTGATACACACTGACACAGAGCAGAATAGAGACTGTTCCCCCTACATAGGGTCACTTGGCAGATATGGATTGACACCTATCCTAATGATCCCTGATACACACTGACACAGAGCAGAATAGGGACTGTTCCTCCTACATAGGGTCACTTGGCAGATATGGATTGACACCTATCCTAATGATCCCTGATACACACTGACACAGAGCAGAATAGAGACTGTTCCCCCTACATAGGGTCACTTGGCAGATATGGATTGACACCTATCCTAATGATCCCTGATACACACTGGCACAGAGCAGAATAGGGACTGTTCCTCCTACATAGGGTCACTTGGCAGATATGGATTGACACCTGTCCTAATGATCCCTGATACACACTGACACAGAGCAGAATAGGGACTGTTCCTCCTACATAGGGTCACTTGGCAGATATGGATTGACACCTATCCTTATGATCCCTGATACACACTGACACAGAGCAGAATAGAGACTGTTCCTCCTACATAGGGTCACTTGGCAGATATGGATTGACACCTGTCCTAATGATCCCTGATACACACTGACACAGAGCAGAATAGAGACTGTTCCCCCTACATAGGGTCACTTGGCAGATATGGATTGACACCTATCCTAATGATCCCTGATACACACTGACACAGAGCAGAATAGGGACTGTTCCTCCTACATAGGGTCACTTGGCAGATATGGATTGACACCTGTCCTAATGATCCCTGATACACACTGACACAGAGCAGAATAGGGACTGTTCCTCCTACATAGGGTCACTTGGCAGATATGGATTGACACCTGTCCTAATGATCCCTGATACACACTGACACAGAGCAGAATAGAGACTGTTCCTCCTACATAGGGTCACTTGGCAGATATGGATTGACACCTGTCCTAATGATCCCTGATACACACTGACACAGAGCAGAATAGAGACTGTTCCCCCTACATAGGGTCACTTGGCAGATATGGATTGACACCTGTCCTCAAAACCCCTGATACACACTGACACAGAGCAGAATAGAGACTGTTCCTTGTCCACAGAGACCATGATACACACTGACACAGAGCAGAATAGGGACTGTTCCCCCTACATAGGGTCACTTGGCAGATATGGATTGACAAATCCCTGACAAACAGCTACCACATGCAAGGAAGGCAGCAGGGGCGCAAATGACCCACTCCCGACGCGGGAAGGTAGTGACGACAAATAACAATACAGGACTCTTTAGAGGCCCTGTGATTGTAATCAGTCCACTTGAAATCCTTTAACTTTGATCAATTAGAGGGAAGTCTGGTGCAGAGCCACTGACCCATGCACAGGGCCAGCCTTAGGCCTTTGGGCGCCCTGTGCAAGAAATCTTCCCGACGCGGGAAGGTAGTGACGACAAATAACAATACAGTACTCTTTAGAGGCCATGTGATTGTAATCAGTCCACTTGAAATCCTTTAACTTTGATCAATTGGAGGGAAGTCTGGTGCAGAGCCACTGACCCATGCACAGGGCCAGCCTTAGGCCTTTTCGCGCCCTGTGCAAGAAATCTTCCCGACGCGGGAAGGTAGTGACGACAAATAACAATACAGGAATCTTTAGAGGCCCTGTGATTGTAATCAGTCCTTTTGAAATCCTTTAACTTTGATCAATTGGAGGGAAGTCTGGTGCAGAGCCACTGACCCATGCGCAGGGCCAGCCTTAGGCCTTTGGGCGCCCTGTGCAAGAAATCTTCCCGACGCGGGAAGGTAGTGACGACAAATAACAATACAGTACTCTTTAGAGGCCCTGTGATTGTAATCAGTCCACTTGAAATCATTTAACTTTGATCAATTGGAGGGAAGTCTGGTGCAGAGCCACTGACCCATGCGCAGGGCCAGCCTTAGGCCTTTGGGCGCCCTGTGCAAGAAATCTTCCCGACGCGGGAAGGTAGTGACGACAAATAACAATACAGGACTCTTTAGAGGCCCTGTGATTGTAATCAGTCCACTTGAAATCCTTTAACTTTGATCAATTGGAGGGAAGTCTGGTGCAGAGCCACTGACCCATGCGCAGGGCCAGCCTTAGGCCTTTGGGCGCCCTGTGCAAGAAATCTTCCCGACGCGGGAAGGTAGTGACGACAAATAACAATACAGGACTCTTTAGAGGCCCTGTGATTGTAATCAGTCCACTTGAAATCCTTTAACTTTGATCAATTGGAGGGAAGTCTGGTGCAGAGCCACTGACCCATGCGCAGGGCCAGCCTTAGGCCTTTGGGCGCCCTGTGCAAGAAATCTTCCCGACGCGGGAAGGTAGTGACGACAAATAACAATACAGGACTCTTTAGAGGCCCTGTGATTGTAATCAGTCCACTTGAAATCCTTTAACTTTGATCAATTGGAGGGAAGTCTGGTGCAGAGCCACTGACCCATGCGCAGGGCCAGCCTTAGGCCTTTGGGCGCCCTGTGCAAGAAATCTTCCCGACGCGGGAAGGTAGTGACGACAAATAACAATACAGGACTCTTTAGAGGCCCTGTGATTGTAATCAGTCCACTTGAAATCCTTTAACTTTGATCAATTGGAGGGAAGTCTGGTGCAGAGCCACTGACCCATGCGCAGGGCCAGCCTTAGGCCTTTGGGCGCCCTGTGCAAGAAATCTTCCCGACGCGGGAAGGTAGTGACGACAAATAACAATACAGGACTCTTTAGAGGCCCTGTGATTGTAATCAGTCCACTTGAAATCCTTTAACTTTGATCAATTGGAGGGAAGTCTGGTGCAGAGCCACTGACCCATGCGCAGGGCCAGCCTTAGGCCTTTGGGCGCCCTGTGCAAGAAATCTTCCCGACGCGGGAAGGTAGTGACGACAAATAACAATACAGGACTCTTTAGAGGCCCTGTGATTGTAATCAGTCCACTTGAAATCCTTTAACTTTGATCAATTGGAGGGAAGTCTGGTGCAGAGCCACTGACCCATGCACAGGGCCAGCCTTAGGCCTTTGGGCGCCCTGTGCAAGAAATCTTCCCGACGCGGGAAGGTAGTGACGACAAATAACAATACAGGACTCTTTAGATTTTCCAGACCCTGGGGTTGACATTAGTCCAGATTTACATCTTGTGACCCATAAGGATGTTCCAGGCACTACTTGTGAAATAAAGACAGATAATAAAGTGAATGATCCTTCTCCTTGGGACTTGCACCCTGTCGTTGAAGGTGGAGTAGGCAATGGCAAGAGCATGCTGTGGGTAGTCAGTGCAAACACTCTCTTCCCGGTGAATAATGAGGAGACTAACTATGATGACGTTATTTGCGTTGAAAGTAATGATGCCAGAGATCTTTTGAAACCATATGGAAGGAACAAATTGGTTAAAAGAAAGGCAAGAGACCACCTGCATATAGACAAGAATATGCATAAGAGAAAGAAGAGAACAGGTGAAAAAGAGAAGCTGCAGACTGCCTATCTGCAAATAGTTGAGTTATGTCCTGAAGATGTCCGTGTTACCACAGTGCAGACTCTGTTTGATACACTACTGAGGAGAGTCAGAGAAACCCCAGGTCTTCACGTATTGGATGAGTCGGTGCGTGGAGTTGCAGAGAACGTAGAACAAGAAATATTTAAACTTTTCCTGTGTACTGACAGCAGATATACATAGGGTCACTTGGCAGATATGGATTGACACCTGTCCTCAAAACCCCTGATACACACTGACACAGAGCAGAATAGAGACTGTTCCTTGTCCACAGAGACCATGATACACACTGACACAGAGCAGAATAGGGACTGTTACCCCTACATAGGGTCACTTGGCAGATATGGATTGACAAATCCCTGACAAACAGCTACCACATGCAAGGAAGGCAGCAGGGGCGCAAATGACCCACTCCCGACGCGGGAAGGTAGTGACGACAAATAACAATACAGGACTCTTTAGAGGCCCTGTAATTGTAATCAGTCCACTTGCACCAGTGGGCCTAAAAATTAGGCATGTACACATGCCTGAAAAATTTGGTATTGTTGCAGCCGCTGCTGTAGCAGCATCCAGAAAAATTGATGTTTGTTTCACAGGCAGAAAGTGCCCTAAAACATGGCGGCTTGAACCCTAGTTGGTGGCGGATAAGTCACGCAAGTCATTCAGAGCTAAAATACAGCAGCGTGTGGACAATTTTTAGCCCAAGGCAGCTCATCTCATCAGGCCTTTTTTAATCGAATGTATCGCCCAGTGTCAGTCCCTTCGGGATCCATCCCTCATTCATCTTAATAAAGGTGAGGTAATCTAGACTTTTTTGACCTAGGCGACTTCTCTTCTCAGTGACAATACCTCCTGCTGCACTGAAGGTCCTTTCTGACAGGACACTTGAAGCGGGGCAGGCCAGAAGTTCTATCGCAAATTGGGATAGCTCAGGCCACAGGTCAAGCCTGCACACCCAGTAGTCAAGTGGTTCATCGCTCCTCAGAGTGTCGATATCTGCAGTTAAGGCGAGGTAGTCTGCTACCTGTCGGTCGAGTCGCTCTCTGAGGGTGGATCCCGAAGGGCTGTGGCGATGCATAGGACTTAAAAAGGTCCGCATGTCCTCCATCAACAACACGTCTTTAAAGCGTCCTGTCCTTGCCGGCGTGGTCGTGGGAGGAGGAGGATGACTTCCACCTCTCCCCCTGTTAGATTCCCGTTGTGCTGTGACATCACCCTTATACGCTGTGTAAAGCATACTTTTTAATTTATTTTGCAAATGCTGCATCCTTTCCGACTTGTTGTAATTGGGTAACATTTCCGCCACTTTCTGCTTATACCGGGGGTCTAGTAGCGTGGACACCCAGTACAGGTCGTTCTCCTTCAGCCTTTTTATACGAGGGTCCCTCAACAGGCAGGACAGCATGAAAGACCCCATTTGCACAAGGTTGGATGCCGAGCTACTCATTTCCCGTTCCTCCTCCTCACTGATGTCATTGAAGGTATGTTCTTCCCCCCAGCCACGTACAACACCACGGGTACCAGATAGGTGACAACGAGCACCCTGGGATGCCTGTTGTGTTTGGTCTTGCTCCTCCTCCTCCTCTTCAAAGCTACAATCCTCCTCTGACTCCTCTTCCTCACAATCCTCCTCCAGCGTTGCCGCAGGTCCAGCAAGCGATGCTGATAAGGCTCTTTCTGGTGGTGATGGTGACCACAACTCTTCCTCTTCCTCTTCACGCTCATCTACAGCCTGATCCAGCACTCTTCACAGGGCACGCTCCATGAAGAAAACAAATGGTATGATGTCGCTGATGGTGCCTTCGGTGCGACTGACTAGGTTTGTCACCTCCTCAAAAGGACGCATGAGCCTACAGGCATTGCGCATGAGCGTCCAGTAACGTGGCAAAAAAATTCCCAGCTCCCCAGAGGCTGTCCTAGCACCCCGGTCATACAAATATTCATTAACAGCTTTTTCTTGTTGGAGCAGGCGGTCGAACATTAGGAGTGTTGAATTCCAACGTGTAGGGCTGTCGCAAATCAAGCGCCTCACTGGCATGTTGTTTCGCCGCTGGATATCGGCAAAGTGAGCCATGGCCATGTAGGAACGCCTGAAATGGCCACACACCTTCCTGGCCTGCTTCAGGACGTCCTGTAAGCCTGTGTACTTATGCACAAAGCGTTGTACGATCAGATTACACACATGTGACATGCACGGCACATGTGTCAACTTGCCCAACTTCAATGCCGCTATCAAATTTTTTCCGTTGTCACACACCACTTTGCCGATATCCAGTTGCTGCGGAGTCAGCCACTTTTCCACCTGTGCGTTCAGGGCGGACAGGAGTGCTTGTCCGGTGTGACTTTCTGCTTTCAAGCAAGTCAAACCCAAGACGGCGTGACACTGCCGTATCCGGGATGTGGAATAGTACCTGGGGAGCTGGGGGGGTGCCGTTGATGTGGAGCAAGAAGCAGCGGCACAAGAGGACTCAGCCGAGGAGGTTATGGAAGAGGATGGAGTAGGAGGAGTAGAGGAGGTGGCAGCAGGACTGCCTGCAATTCGTGGCGGTGTCACCAACTCCTCTGCAATGCCACGCATTCCTTGCTTGTCAGCCGTCAGCAGGTTTACCCAATGCGCAGTGTAGGTGATATACCTGCCCTGACCATGCTTTGCAGACCAGGTATCAGTGGTCAGATGGACCCTTGCCCCAACACTGTGTGCCAGACATGCCATGACTTCCTTTTGCACAATCGAGTACAAGTTGGGGATTGCCTTTTGTGAAAAGAAATTCCGGCCGGGTACCTTCCACTGCGGTGTCCCAATAGCTACAAATTTTTTGAACGCCTCAGACTCAACCAGATTGTATGGTAAAAGCTGGCGGGCTAATAGTTCGGACAAGTCAGCTGTCAGACGCTGGGCAAGGGGGTGACTTGGTGACATTGGCTTCTTACGCTCAAACATGTCCTTGACAGACACATGACTGTGGGCAGATGAGCGGGAACTGCTCAAGGTGGGAGACGGAGTGGCGGATGGTTGAGAGGGGGCAAGAAGGACAGCAGTGGTTGACGTGGCTGAAGATGCTGGACCAGGAGGAGGATGGCGGCTTAGAGTAGGCGTGCTGCTTGTACTCATGTGTTGATCCCATAGGCGTTTGTGATGTGAGATCATGTGCCTACGCAAAGCAGTTGTACCTAGGTGGGTGTTGGACCTCCCACGACTCAGTTTCCTTTGGCACAGGTTGCAAATGGCATCGCTGTTGTCAGAGGCAGACACACAAAAAAAATGCCACACTGCTGAGCTCTGCAATGACGGCATTCTGTTGGTGGACACAGCATGCGTTGATTGGCGTGCTGTCGGGCTGACCCTGGGTGCCGATGCATGCTGTCTGACTGTGCCACTAGCTCCTTGCGACGACCCCCCCCCCTGCTTCCAACTGGTCTCCTCCTCTTCCTCTCTGTCTCCCCATCTGAACTTTCGCCCTGTTCTTCTTCTCTTCTAGCGGGCACCCACGTGACATCCATGGACGCATCGTCATCATCAACCGCTTCGCTTGTATCTGACAATTCAGAAAAGGAAGCAGCAGCGGGTACAACATCATCATCATCACACCGTACCTCCATGTGTTTAATGCTGCCTGCCTGAGACATATCCCTGTTATCTACATCCTCTAGCAATAATGGTTGCGCATCACTCATTTCTTCAAACGGGTGTGTGAATAACTCCTCTGACATACCAAGTAAAGCGGCTGTGGTGCTAGTTTTGGTGGTGGCGGCAGGCGGGTGAGTGCTATCTTGAGAGGTGCCTGAAACTAAGCTGGAGGAGGATGGTGCGTCAAGGTTCCGAGCGGAGGCTGTACAAGATTGGGTGTCCTGTGTTAGCCAGTCAACTATGTCCTCAGAACTTTTCAAGTTCAGGGTACGTGGCTTCTGAAAACTGGGCATTATTCTAGGGCAAAAGGGAATCACAGCACCACGACCACGACGGCCCCTGCGGGGTGGCCTGCCTCTGCCTGTCATTTTTTGGGGGATTAGTGGTACTATGCGTGCAAGCTACTGTGAGACCAGATATGATTGGCAATGTGAACTGTAACAGTTCTGCAGAGCACACACTGTAGGCCTGAGACACCCGCTTGAAGACAAGTAACTGCTATTCAATCTATAACAGTGAAAAACAAATTTTGGTTGTAAAAGCACGCTATAGAGACACAAGATATGAGTGGCAACTGTCAAAGCACACTGGCACAGGTCTGCAGAGCACACGCTGAAGTAGGCCTGAGACACCCGCTTGAAGACAAGTAACTGCTATTCAATCTATAACAGTGAAAAACAAATTTTGTTTTTAAAAGCACGCTATAGAGACACCAGATATGATTGGCAATGTGCACTGGAACAGTGCTGCAGAGCACACGCTGAAGTAGGCCTGAGACACCCGCTTGAAGACAAGTAACTGCTATTCAATCTATAACAGTGAAAAACAAATTTTGGTTGTAAAAGCATGCTATAGAGACACAAGATATGAGTGGCAACTGTCAAAGCACACTGGCACAGGTCTGCAGAGCACACGCTGAAGTAGGCCTGAGACACCCGCTTGAAGACAAGTAACTGCTATTCAATCTATAACAGTGAAAAACAAATTTTGTTTTTAAAAGCACGCTATAGAGACACCAGATATGATTGGCAATGTGCACTGAAACAGTGCTGCAGAGCACACGCTGAAGTAGGCCTGAGATACCCGCTTGAAGACAAGTAACTGCTATTCAATCTATAACAGTGAAAAACAAATTTTGGTTGTAAAAGCACGCTATAGAGACACAAGATATGAGTGGCAACTGTCAAAGCACACTGGCACAGGTCTGCAGAGCACACGCTGAAGTAGGCCTGACACCCAGACGCTTGCAGACAACTAACTGCTCTTCTATTACAGTGAAAAAAATTATTTATTTTAAATCTAAAGCTTAAGCTATTGTAAAAACAGATATGAGTGGTGGCACTGGGCAAGAGGGCACAGTATCCACTGTGAAACTCACACAGAAGCTGGCAGGCAGACAACTGCTCTTCTATTACAGTGGAAACAAAGTTTTGGTTTTAAAAGCACGCTATAGAGACACCAGATATGAGTGGCAACTGTCAAAGTACGCTGGCAGGGTTGTGCAGGGCACACGCTGAAGGAAGGCCTGACAGAGCCGCTTGAAGGACACTGACTGGCTGCTATTAGCTTACACTGGAAACCTTTTTTCTTTGTAAAAGCACGCTAAAGAGACATCAGATATGATTGGCAACTGTCAAAGCACGCTGGCAGGGTTGTGCAGGGCACACGCTGATGGAAGGCCTGACAGAGCCGCTTGAAGGACACTGACTGGCTGCTATTAGCTTACACTGGAAACCTTTTTTCTTTGTAAAAGCACGCTAAAGAGACACCAGAAATGATTGGCAACTGTCAAAGCACGCTGGCAGTGTTGTGCAGGGCACACGCTGAAGGAAGACCTGACAGAGCCGCTTGAAGGACACTGACTGGCTGCTATTAGCTTACACTGGAAACCTATTTTCTTTGTAAAAGCACGCTATAGAGACACCAGATATGATTGGCAACTGTCAAAGCACGCTGGCAGGGTTGTGCAGGGCACACGCTGAAGGAAGGCCTGACAGAGCCGCTTGAAGGACACTGACTGGCTGCTATTAGCTTACACTGGAAACCTTTTTTCTTTGTAAAAGCACGCTAAAGAGACACCAGATATGATTGGCACCTGTCAAAGCATGCTGGCAGGGTTGTGCAGGGCACACGCTGAATTAAGGCCTGACAGAGCCGCTTGAAGGACACTGACTGGCTGCTATTAGCTTACACTGGAAACCTTTTTTCTTTGTAAAAGCACGCTACAGAGACACCAGATATGATTGGCAACTGTCAAAGCACGCTGGCACAGGTCTGCAGAGCACACGCTGAAGTAGGCCTGACACCCAGACGCTTGCAGACAACTAACTGCTCTTCTATTACAGTGAAAAAAATTATTTATTTTAAATCTAAAGCTTAAGCTATTGTAAAAACAGATATGAGTGGTGGCACTGGGCAAGAGGGCACAGTATCCACTGTGAAACTCACACAGAAGCTGGCAGGCAGGCAACTGCTCTTCTATTACAGTGGAAACAAAGTTTTGGTTTTAAAAGCACGCTATAGAGACACCAGATATGAGTGGCAACTGTCAAAGTACGCTGGCAGGGTTGTGCAGGGCACACGATGAAGGAAGGCCCTGACAGAGCCGCTTGAAGGACACTGACTGGCTGCTATTAGCTTACACTGGAAACCTTTTTTCTTTGTAAAAGCACGCTAAAGAGACAGCAGATATGATTGGCAACTGTCAAAGCACGCTGGCAGTGTTGTGCAGGGCACACGCTGAAGGAAGGCCTGACAGAGCCGCTTGAAGGACACTGACTGGCTGCTATTAGCTTACACTGGAAACCTTTTTTCTTTGTAAAAGCACGCTAAAGAGACACCAGATATGATTGGCAACTGTCAAAGCACGCTGGCAGGGTTGTGCAGGGCACACGCTGATGGAAGGCCTGACAGAGCCGCTTGAAGGACACAGACTGGCTGCTATTAGCTTACACTGGAAACCTTTTTTCTTTATAAAAGCACGCTAAAGAGACACCAGATATGATTGGCAACTGTCAAAGCACGCTGGCAGGGTTGTGCAGGGCACACGCTGATGGAAGGCCTGACAGAGCCGCTTGAAGGACACTGACTGGCTGCTATTAGCTTACACTGGAAACCTTTTTTCTTTGTAAAAGCACGCTAAAGAGACACCAGAAATTATTGGCAACTGTCAAAGCACGCTGGCAGTGTTGTGCAGGGCACACGCTGAAGGAAGACCTGACAGAGCCGCTTGAAGGACACTGACTGGCTGCTATTAGCTTACACTGGAAACCTTTTTTCTTTGTAAAAGCACGCTATAGAGACACCAGATATGATTGGCAACTGTCAAAGCACGCTGGCAGGGTTGTGCAGGGCACACGCTGAAGGAAGGCCTGACAGAGCCGCTTGAAGGACACTGACTGGCTGCTATTAGCTTACACTGGAAACCTTTTTTCTTTGTAAAAGCACGCTAAAGAGACACCAGATATGATTGGCACCTGTCAAAGCATGCTGGCAGGGTTGCGCAGGGCACACGCTGAATTAAGGCCTGACAGAGCCGCTTGAAGGACACTGACTGGCTGCTATTAGCTTACACTGGAAACCTTTTTTCTTTGTAAAAGCACGCTACAGAGACACCAGATATGATTGGCAACTGTCAAAGCACGCTGGCACAGGTCTGCAGAGCACACGCTGAAGTAGGCCTGACACCCAGACGCTTGCAGACAACTAACTGCTCTTCTATTACAGTGAAAAAAATTATTTATTTTAAATCTAAAGCTTAAGCTATTGTAAAAACAGATATGAGTGGTGGCACTGGGCAAGAGGGCACAGTATCCACTGTGAAACTCACACAGAAGCTGGCAGGCAGGCAACTGCTCTTCTATTACAGTGGAAACAAAGTTTTGGTTTTAAAAGCACGCTATAGAGACACCAGATATGAGTGGCAACTGTCAAAGTACGCTGGCAGGGTTGTGCAGGGCACACGATGAAGGAAGGCCCTGACAGAGCCGCTTGAAGGACACTGACTGGCTGCTATTAGCTTACACTGGAAACCTTTTTTCTTTGTAAAAGCACGCTAAAGAGACAGCAGATATGATTGGCAACTGTCAAAGCACGCTGGCAGTGTTGTGCAGGGCACACGCTGAAGGAAGGAATGACAGAGCCGCTTGAAGGACACTGACTGGCTGCTATTAGCTTACACTGGAAACCTTTTTTCTTTGTAAAAGCACGCTATAGAGGCACCAGATATGATTGGCAACTGTCAAGGTACGCTGGCAGGGTTGTGCAGGGCACACGCTGAAGGAAGGCCTGACAGAGCCGCTTGAAGGACACTGACTGGCTGCTATTAGCTTACACTGGAAACCTTTTTTCTTTGTAAAAGCACGCTAAAGAGACACCAGATATGATTGGCAACTCTCAAAGCACGCTGGCAGGGTTGTGCAGGGCACACGCTGATGGAAGGCCTGACAGAGCCGCTTGAAGGACACAGACTGGCTGCTATTAGCTTACACTGGAAACCTTTTTTCTTTATAAAAGCACGCTAAAGAGACACCAGATATGATTGGCAACTGTCAAAGCACGCTGGCAGGGTTGTGCAGGGCACACGCTGATGGAAGGCCTGACAGAGCCGCTTGAAGGACACTGACTGGCTGCTATTAGCTTACACTGGAAACCTTTTTTCTTTGTAAAAGCACGCTAAAGAGACACCAGATATGATTGGCAACTGTCAAAGTACGCTGGCAGGGTTGTGCAGGGCGCACGCTGAAGGAAGGCCTGACAGAGCCGCTTGAAGGACACTGACTGGCTGCTATTAGCTTACACTGGAAACCTTTTTTCTTTGTAAAAGCACGCTAAAGAGATACCAGATATGATTGGCAACTGTCAAAGCACGCTGGCAGGGTTGTGCAGGGCACACGCTGATGGAAGGCCTGACAGAGCCGCTTGAAGGACACTGACTGGCTGCTATTAGCTTACACTGGAAACCTTTTTTCTTTGTAAAAGCACGCTATAGAGACACCAGATATGATTGGCAACTGTCAAAGTATGCTGGCAGGGTTGTGCAGGGCACACGCTGAAGGAAGGCCTGACAGAGCCGCTTGAAGGACACTGACTGGCTGCTATTAGCTTACACTGGAAACCTTTTTTCTTTGTAAAAGCACGCTAAAGAGACACCAGATATGATTGGCAACTGTCAAAGCACGCTGGCAGGGTTGTGCAGGGCACACGCTGATGGAACGCCTGACAGAGCCGCTTGAAGGACACTGACTGGCTGCTATTAGCTTACACTGGAAACCTTTTTTCTTTGTAAAAGCACGCTAAAGAGACACCAGATATGATTGGCAACTGTCAAAGCACGCTGGCAGTGTTGTGCAGGGCACACGCTGAAGGAAGGCCTGACAGAGCCGCTTGAAGGACACTGACTGGCTGCTATTAGCTTACACTGGAAACCTTTTTTCTTTGTAAAAGCACGCTAAAGAGACACCAGATATGATTGGCAACTGTCAAAGTACGCTGGCAGGGTTGTGCAGGGCACACGCTGAAGGAAGGCCTGACAGAGCCGCTTGAAGGACACTGACTGGCTGCTATTAGCTTACACTGGAAACCTTTTTTCTTTGTAAAAGCACGCTAAAGAGATACCAGATATGATTGGCAACTGTCAAAGCACGCTGGCAGGGTTGTGCAGGGCACACGCTGATGGAAGGCCTGACAGAGCCGCTTGAAGGACACTGACTGGCTGCTATTAGCTTACACTGGAAACCTTTTTTCTTTGTAAAAGCACGCTAA
Organism: Pelobates fuscus; assembly: GCF_036172605.1. Classification (NCBI taxonomy): domain Eukaryota; kingdom Metazoa; phylum Chordata; class Amphibia; order Anura; family Pelobatidae; genus Pelobates; species Pelobates fuscus. The sequence goes on from NC_086327.1 coordinate 57,969,611, forward strand.
AGAGACACCAGATATGATTGGCAACTGTCAAAGCACGCTGGCAGGGTTGTGCAGGGCACACGCTGATGGAAGGCCTGACAGAGCCGCTTGAAGGACACAGACTGGCTGCTATTAGCTTACACTGGAAACCTTTTTTCTTTGTAAAAGCACGCTATAGAGACACCAGATATGATTGGCAACTGTCAAAGCACGCTGGCAGTGTTGTGCAGGGCACACGCTGAAGGAAGGCCTGACAGAGCCGCTTGAAGGACACTGACTGGCTGCTATTAGCTTACACTGGAAACCTTTTTTCTTTGTAAAAGCACGCTAAAGAGACACCAGATATGATTGGCAACTGTCAAAGCACGCTGGCAGGGTTGTGCAGGGCACACGCTGATGGAAGGCCTGACAGAGCCGCTTGAAGGACACTGACTGGCTGCTATTAGCTTACACTGGAAACCTTTTTTCTTTGTAAAAGCACGCTATAGAGACACCAGATATGATTGGCAACTGTCAAAGCACGCTGGCAGTGTTGTGCAGGGCACACGCTGAAGGAAGGCCTGACAGAGCCGCTTGAAGGACACTGACTGGCTGCTATTAGCTTACACTGGAAACCTTTTTTCTTTGTAAAAGCACGCTAAAGAGACACCAGATATGATTGGCAACTGTCAAAGTACGCTGGCAGGGTTGTGCAGGGCACACGCTGAAGGAAGGCCTGACAGAGCCGCTTGAAGGACACTGACTGGCTGCTATTAGCTTACACTGGAAACCTTTTTTCTTTGTAAAAGCACGCTAAAGAGATATCAGATATGATTGGCAACTGTCAAAGCACGCTGGCAGGGTTGTGCAGGGCACACGCTGATGGAAGGCCTGACAGAGCCGCTTGAAGGACACTGACTGGCTGCTATTAGCTTACACTGGAAACCTTTTTTCTTTGTAAAAGCACGCTATAGAGACACCAGATATGATTGGCAACTGTCAAAGTACGCTGGCAGGGTTGTGCAGGGCACACGCTGAAGGAAGGCCTGACAGAGCCGCTTGAAGGACACTGACTGGCTGCTATTAGCTTACACTGGAAACCTTTTTTCTTTGTAAAAGCATGCTAAAGAGACAGCAGATATGATTGGCAACTGTCAAAGCACGCTGGCAGGGTTGTGCAGGGCACACGCTGATGGAAGGCCTGACAGAGCCGCTTGAAGGACACTGACTGGCTGCTATTAGCTTACACTGGAAACCTTTTTTCTTTGTAAAAGCACGCTAAAGAGACACCAGATATGATTGGCAACTGTCAAAGCACGCTGGCAGTGTTGTGCAGGGCACACGCTGAAGGAAGGCCTGACAGAGCCGCTTGAAGGACACTGACTGGCTGCTATTAGCTTACACTGGAAACCTTTTTTCTTTGTAAAAGCATGCTAAAGAGACAGCAGATATGATTGGCAACTGTCAAAGCACGCTGGCAGGGTTGTGCAGGGCACACGCTGATGGAAGGCCTGACAGAGCCGCTTGAAGGACACTGACTGGCTGCTATTAGCTTACACTGGAAACCTTTTTTCTTTGTAAAAGCACGCTAAAGAGACACCAGAAATTATTGGCAACTGTCAAAGCACGCTGGCAGTGTTGTGCAGGGCACACGCTGAAGGAAGACCTGACAGAGCCGCTTGAAGGACACTGACTGGCTGCTATTAGCTTACACTGGAAACCTTTTTTCTTTGTAAAAGCACGCTATAGAGACACCAGATATGATTGGCAACTGTCAAAGCACGCTGGCAGGGTTGTGCAGGGCACACGCTGAAGGAAGGCCTGACAGAGCCGCTTGAAGGACACTGACTGGCTGCTATTAGCTTACACTGGAAACCTTTTTTCTTTGTAAAAGCACGCTAAAGAGACACCAGATATGATTGGCACCTGTCAAAGCATGCTGGCAGGGTTGCGCAGGGCACACGCTGAATTAAGGCCTGACAGAGCCGCTTGAAGGACACTGACTGGCTGCTATTAGCTTACACTGGAAACCTTTTTTCTTTGTAAAAGCACGCTACAGAGACACCAGATATGATTGGCAACTGTCAAAGCACGCTGGCACAGGTCTGCAGAGCACACGCTGAAGTAGGCCTGACACCCAGACGCTTGCAGACAACTAACTGCTCTTCTATTACAGTGAAAAAAATTATTTATTTTAAATCTAAAGCTTAAGCTATTGTAAAAACAGATATGAGTGGTGGCACTGGGCAAGAGGGCACAGTATCCACTGTGAAACTCACACAGAAGCTGGCAGGCAGGCAACTGCTCTTCTATTACAGTGGAAACAAAGTTTTGGTTTTAAAAGCACGCTATAGAGACACCAGATATGAGTGGCAACTGTCAAAGTACGCTGGCAGGGTTGTGCAGGGCACACGATGAAGGAAGGCCCTGACAGAGCCGCTTGAAGGACACTGACTGGCTGCTATTAGCTTACACTGGAAACCTTTTTTCTTTGTAAAAGCACGCTAAAGAGACAGCAGATATGATTGGCAACTGTCAAAGCACGCTGGCAGTGTTGTGCAGGGCACACGCTGAAGGAAGGAATGACAGAGCCGCTTGAAGGACACTGACTGGCTGCTATTAGCTTACACTGGAAACCTTTTTTCTTTGTAAAAGCACGCTATAGAGGCACCAGATATGATTGGCAACTGTCAAGGTACGCTGGCAGGGTTGTGCAGGGCACACGCTGAAGGAAGGCCTGACAGAGCCGCTTGAAGGACACTGACTGGCTGCTATTAGCTTACACTGGAAACCTTTTTTCTTTGTAAAAGCACGCTAAAGAGACACCAGATATGATTGGCAACTCTCAAAGCACGCTGGCAGGGTTGTGCAGGGCACACGCTGATGGAAGGCCTGACAGAGCCGCTTGAAGGACACAGACTGGCTGCTATTAGCTTACACTGGAAACCTTTTTTCTTTATAAAAGCACGCTAAAGAGACACCAGATATGATTGGCAACTGTCAAAGCACGCTGGCAGGGTTGTGCAGGGCACACGCTGATGGAAGGCCTGACAGAGCCGCTTGAAGGACACTGACTGGCTGCTATTAGCTTACACTGGAAACCTTTTTTCTTTGTAAAAGCACGCTAAAGAGACACCAGATATGATTGGCAACTGTCAAAGTACGCTGGCAGGGTTGTGCAGGGCGCACGCTGAAGGAAGGCCTGACAGAGCCGCTTGAAGGACACTGACTGGCTGCTATTAGCTTACACTGGAAACCTTTTTTCTTTGTAAAAGCACGCTAAAGAGATACCAGATATGATTGGCAACTGTCAAAGCACGCTGGCAGGGTTGTGCAGGGCACACGCTGATGGAAGGCCTGACAGAGCCGCTTGAAGGACACTGACTGGCTGCTATTAGCTTACACTGGAAACCTTTTTTCTTTGTAAAAGCACGCTATAGAGACACCAGATATGATTGGCAACTGTCAAAGTATGCTGGCAGGGTTGTGCAGGGCACACGCTGAAGGAAGGCCTGACAGAGCCGCTTGAAGGACACTGACTGGCTGCTATTAGCTTACACTGGAAACCTTTTTTCTTTGTAAAAGCACGCTAAAGAGACACCAGATATGATTGGCAACTGTCAAAGCACGCTGGCAGGGTTGTGCAGGGCACACGCTGATGGAACGCCTGACAGAGCCGCTTGAAGGACACTGACTGGCTGCTATTAGCTTACACTGGAAACCTTTTTTCTTTGTAAAAGCACGCTAAAGAGACACCAGATATGATTGGCAACTGTCAAAGCACGCTGGCAGTGTTGTGCAGGGCACACGCTGAAGGAAGGCCTGACAGAGCCGCTTGAAGGACACTGACTGGCTGCTATTAGCTTACACTGGAAACCTTTTTTCTTTGTAAAAGCACGCTAAAGAGACACCAGATATGATTGGCAACTGTCAAAGTACGCTGGCAGGGTTGTGCAGGGCACACGCTGAAGGAAGGCCTGACAGAGCCGCTTGAAGGACACTGACTGGCTGCTATTAGCTTACACTGGAAACCTTTTTTCTTTGTAAAAGCACGCTAAAGAGATACCAGATATGATTGGCAACTGTCAAAGCACGCTGGCAGGGTTGTGCAGGGCACACGCTGATGGAAGGCCTGACAGAGCCGCTTGAAGGACACTGACTGGCTGCTATTAGCTTACACTGGAAACCTTTTTTCTTTGTAAAAGCACGCTAAAGAGACACCAGATATGATTGGCAACTGTCAAAGCACGCTGGCAGGGTTGTGCAGGGCACACGCTGATGGAAGGCCTGACAGAGCCGCTTGAAGGACACAGACTGGCTGCTATTAGCTTACACTGGAAACCTTTTTTCTTTGTAAAAGCACGCTATAGAGACACCAGATATGATTGGCAACTGTCAAAGCACGCTGGCAGTGTTGTGCAGGGCACACGCTGAAGGAAGGCCTGACAGAGCCGCTTGAAGGACACTGACTGGCTGCTATTAGCTTACACTGGAAACCTTTTTTCTTTGTAAAAGCACGCTAAAGAGACACCAGATATGATTGGCAACTGTCAAAGCACGCTGGCAGGGTTGTGCAGGGCACACGCTGATGGAAGGCCTGACAGAGCCGCTTGAAGGACACTGACTGGCTGCTATTAGCTTACACTGGAAACCTTTTTTCTTTGTAAAAGCACGCTATAGAGACACCAGATATGATTGGCAACTGTCAAAGCACGCTGGCAGTGTTGTGCAGGGCACACGCTGAAGGAAGGCCTGACAGAGCCGCTTGAAGGACACTGACTGGCTGCTATTAGCTTACACTGGAAACCTTTTTTCTTTGTAAAAGCACGCTAAAGAGACACCAGATATGATTGGCAACTGTCAAAGTACGCTGGCAGGGTTGTGCAGGGCACACGCTGAAGGAAGGCCTGACAGAGCCGCTTGAAGGACACTGACTGGCTGCTATTAGCTTACACTGGAAACCTTTTTTCTTTGTAAAAGCACGCTAAAGAGATATCAGATATGATTGGCAACTGTCAAAGCACGCTGGCAGGGTTGTGCAGGGCACACGCTGATGGAAGGCCTGACAGAGCCGCTTGAAGGACACTGACTGGCTGCTATTAGCTTACACTGGAAACCTTTTTTCTTTGTAAAAGCACGCTATAGAGACACCAGATATGATTGGCAACTGTCAAAGTACGCTGGCAGGGTTGTGCAGGGCACACGCTGAAGGAAGGCCTGACAGAGCCGCTTGAAGGACACTGACTGGCTGCTATTAGCTTACACTGGAAACCTTTTTTCTTTGTAAAAGCATGCTAAAGAGACAGCAGATATGATTGGCAACTGTCAAAGCACGCTGGCAGGGTTGTGCAGGGCACACGCTGATGGAAGGCCTGACAGAGCCGCTTGAAGGACACTGACTGGCTGCTATTAGCTTACACTGGAAACCTTTTTTCTTTGTAAAAGCACGCTAAAGAGACACCAGATATGATTGGCAACTGTCAAAGCACGCTGGCAGTGTTGTGCAGGGCACACGCTGAAGGAAGGCCTGACAGAGCCGCTTGAAGGACACTGACTGGCTGCTATTAGCTTACACTGGAAACCTTTTTTCTTTGTAAAAGCACGCTATAGAGACACCAGATATGATTGGCAACTGTCAAAGTACGCTGGCAGGGTTGTGCAGGGCACACGCTGAAGGAAGGCCTGACAGAGCCGCTTGAAGGACACTGACTGGCTGCTATTAGCTTACACTGGAAACCTTTTTTCTTTGTAAAAGCACGCTAAAGAGACAGCAGATATGATTGGCAACTGTCAAAGCACGCTGGCAGGGTTGTGCAGGGCACACGCTGAAGGAAGGCCTGACAGAGCCGCTTGAAGGACACTGACTGGCTGCTATTAGCTTACACTGGAAACCTTTTTTCTTTGTAAAAGCACGCTAAAGAGACACCAGATATGATTGGCAACTGTCAGAGCATGCTGGCAGGGTTGTTCAGGGCACACGCTGAAGGATGCCCCCTCCAGAGAGCCGCTTGAAGGACACTGACTGGCTGCTATTAGCTTACACTGGAAACCTTTTTTCTTTGTAAAAGCACGCTAAAGAGACACCAGATATGATTGGCAACTGTCAAAGCACGCTGGCAGTGTTGTGCAGGGCACACGCTGAAGGAAGGCCTGACAGAGCCGCTTGAAGGACACTGACTGGCTGCTATTAGCTTACACTGGAAACCTTTTTTCTTTGTAAAAGCACGCTATAGAGACACCAGATATGATTGGCAACTGTCAAAGTACGCTGGCAGGGTTGTGCAGGGCACACGCTGAAGGAAGGCCTGACAGAGCCGCTTGAAGGACACTGACTGGCTGCTATTAGCTTACACTGGAAACCTTTTTTCTTTGTAAAAGAACGCTAAAGAGACACCACATATGATTGGCAACTGTCAAAGCACGCTGGCAGGGTTGTGCAGGTCACACGCTGATGGAAGGCCTGACAGAGCCGCTTGAAGGACACTGACTGGCTGCTATTAGCTTACACTGGAAACCTTTTTTCTTTGTAAAAGCACGCTAAAGAGACACCAGATATGATTGGCAACTGTCAAAGCACGCTGGCACAGGTCTGCAGAGCACACGCTGAAGTAGGCCTGACACCCAGATGCTTGCAGACAACTAACTGCTCTTCTATTACAGTGAAAAAAAATTATTTATTTTAAATCTAAAGCTTAACCGATTGTTAAAACAGATATGACTGGTGGCACTGACTGTGCAAATGGGCAAGGTATCCAACCTCACACAGAAGCTGGCAGGCAGGCAACTGCTCTTCTATTACAGTGAAAAAAATATATTTATTTTAAATGTAAAGCTTAACCGATTGTTAAAACAGATATGAGTGGTGGCACTGGGCAAGTGGGCACAGTATATGCTGTGAGCCTGACACACAGGCTGGCAGGCAGGCACCTGCAATTACATTACACAGGAAAAAAAAAAAAGCAGCCTGATGTTCTAGCCCTAAAAAGGGCTTTTTTGGGGTGCTGTCCTTACAGCAGAGATCAGATGAGTCCTTCAGGATTGTAGTGGACACTGAATACCCTAGCCTAGCTATCAATCTCCCTATGTAATCAGCAGCAGCTAAACTTTCCCTCCTCTCACTAAGCATGCATCTTCCGAATGAATCGAAAATGGATGCTGGGAGGGAGGTTGGAGGGTGTGGAAGGGAGGGAGTGCTGCTGATTGGCTGTAATGTGTCTGCTGACCGAGAGGCACAGGGTCAAAGTTTGCCCAATGATGATGAATAGGGGGCGGATCGAACTGCGCATGTGTCCGCCCGCCGTGGCGAACGCGAACAAGCTAATGTCGCCGGGAACTGTCCGCCGGCGGACAGTTCGGTACATCACTAAAGGGAGGGATGCAATGCTGCCGTGGATATATCCAGGAAAAGAAAATTACGGTAAGTATGGTGAAATTTTCTTTATTCCTGGCTAATCCATGGCAGCATTATGATAGGGTAATACCCAAGCTCAACATCTGATGGGAGAGAAATAAACAAGCACCCATCATATTACCGCTATCCTTTGCTGCGGAATTCTTCAAATAGTAAGGATACAAGGCATATATTTACCACTATAGCTTACATTGGATAGTTTTTACCGCTACCCAGTGGTCTGATCAGGAGAATCCTTATGTACTTTCCAAAGAGTACGGCTAAACCCTCCTGGGTAAGAAGAGGTAAACCAAGTCCAGGTCCAAATCCAAGCCCAAGCCCAAGTCCAAATCCAAATCCAAAAAAGGTAATGCAACTTATCTGAAACCATGTCCACAGCCAAGAGGACAGGAAAAAGTCTGGAGATCCGGTCTGGTAGGAGGAGTATTTATACCTTTATTTCCTGTCCTAAACAGCCAAGTGGGCAGAGCTAACCCTATTGTAATGCTGCCATGGATTAGCCAGGAATACTCTTTGCTTTTACTGCACATTTGTATTCAGCGATGTTTGATGTGTTAAACAGTACCCCCTATGTACAGGTTTTATGGTGTTTTGGGAAGTTACAGGGTCAAATATAGCATGTTAAATTTTTCAGTTGTTTCACATTGAAATTCACCAGGTTTGTTACGTTGCCTTTGAGACCGTATGGTAGCCCAGGAATGAGAATTACCCCCTTGATGGCATACCATTTGCCATAGTAGACAACCCAAGGTATTTCAAATGGTTATGTCCATTTTTTGTAGTCACTTAGTCACAAACACTAGCCAAAGTTAGCGTTAATATTTGTATGTGTGTGAAAAATGCAAAAAAAACAAATTTGCATGCCAATTTTGGCCAGTGTTTGTGACTAAGTGGCTACTAAAACGACTTAACATACCCCATTTGCAATACCTTGGGTTGTCTACTTTTGCAAATGGTATGCCATCATGAGGGTAATTCTCATTCCTGGGCTACCATATGGTCTCAAAGGCAACGTAACCAATCTGGCGAATTTTAATGTGAAAAAAACTGAAACACAAGACTTATATTTGACTCTGTAACTTTTGAAAACACCATAAAACCTGTACATGAGGTGTACTATTATATTCAGGAGACTTTGCTGAATACAAATATTGGTGTTTCAAAACCAATTTTTACATTGTCAGTGTAAGTGCCGTTTGCATGTGAAAAATGCAAAATACTTCACTTTCACTGATGATATCAAAGTTGTAATACATTTACTGTTATGAAACACTAATATTTGTGTTCAGCAAAGTCTTCCGAGTAAAACAGTACCTCCCATGTACTGGTTTTAAGGTGTCTTGGAAAGTTACAGGGTTAAATTTAGTGCTAGCAAATTAAATTCTCTAAACCTTCTGCCTGGGTTATCAGGCAGGTCCCGCAAATTGTAATTCATAAAATGACTTAATTATGTAAAAATATTACATACATATATATGCAGGGGCGGGCTGGGCCGGGGGGCAGGGTGGCAATTGCCCCCCAGGCCGCCCTAAATCCAGGGCTGCCCACATCCAAAAAAAAAAAAAAAAAAAGTTCCCCCCAGTGGCTGAACTACCGGGTCGGAGCTGCGTCCAGGCCCATCACACCAGGGGGGACTGGCTGCTCTGTAGACCCCTGCTGGCAGGACTGCCTCCCCTTGCAAAACTGCTATTTAGTATATTGCTAATTCGGCAATATACTAAATAGAAATTATCCTACCTCACTGATTGGCCGATCGGCCAGTAACCTCAGTAAGGGGCAGAGTGAGGTGCAGATGGAGGTCCCGCTGCATTCATTGTTTGTGTGTCCCGCTGAGGCACACCGGAACTCAATGCCTACCCTCACCTCTTCCTGGGCGGAGTTCTGGCAGAGCTGCCTCCATATCCTGCCTGCAGGCCCCTCCCTCAGTTCCCAGGATGCCAGCACTTAGACAGCACAGGGGAGCTCAGAGCAAGCCCAGCAGACCTCAGGCCCCCAGGATTTCCTGTCCCAGCTTGCAACAGTGGCACACAGGATGAAAGGTGAGTGAAATACTCTACCTCACCTCTCCCTGCACACATAGGAGGCTGTCTCTTCCTGGCTCTACTTCTTTTTGTGTGTCTCACTTCCTTTCTGTCTCTCAAGTTTTTTAACTGTCTTAGGCTCTCCTTTCCTTGTATCACTCTCTGTCTCTCTATAGCTTTCTAGCTGTCTCTAGATCTCCTTTCCTTGTGTCACTCTCTGTCTCTCTAGTTTTCTAGCTGTCTCAGTCTCTCCTTTCCTTGTGTTACTCTGTCTCTCTCTAGCTGTCTCTGGCTCTCCTTTCCTTGTGTCACTCTCTGTCTCTCTATGGTTTTCTAGCTGTCTCTGGCTCTCCTTTCCTTGTGTCACTCTCTGTCTCTCTATGGTTTTCTAGCTGTCTCAGTCTCTCCTTTCCTTGTGTCACTCTCTGTCTCTCTATAGTTTTCTAGCTGTCTCCGTCTCTCCTTTCCTTGTGTCACTCTCTGTCTCTCTATGGTTTTATAGCTGTCTCAGTCTCTCCTTTCCTTGTGTCACTCTCTGTCTCTCTATGGTTTTCTAGCTGTCTCAGTCTCTCCTTTCCTTGTGTCACTCTTTGTCTCTCTCTAGCTGTCTCTGGCTCTCCTTTCCTTGTGTCACTCTCTGTCTCTCCATCTCTTTACATGTGTAGCTCTGTCTCCCTTTGGCTCTCTGTCTCGGTCTCTCCCTCCCTATCTGTCTTCTCTGCACTCTATCTCCCTCTCTGTTTCTTTGTCTCTCTCTCAAACAGCCACAAATACAATCACACTCAGCCAGCTCTCACACCCACACAATCACACTCATCCAACTACACACATACATGTAACACTCACCCAGCAACAGTACAATCACACAAAGAAACCATACACATGTCAACCATGTGTATTGCTTAGTGGGGAGTGACGAGGAGTGAAAATATGCACCAGGTAGAGTGACAAGGGGGCCCTACTTTAATTCTTGCACAGGGGCCCAGTGGTCCCCAGTTATGCCTCTCGTTGCCCCCCATGGGCCCGCGGTACTGGTACTGTGGTTGAACTGGGGCCCACACACTAAGGGGGACCACCGGGTGACCCATACACAGCAAGAAGAGCTAGACCCCAACTCCCAAGCACCCTAGCCAGCACACTGAACCTCAGGAAAGGTACCAGCAAAAGTAGGAAACTGTCTTTAAAAGTGTAAAGTGTGTGTGTGTCAGTATGTCTGTGTGTGTGTGTGTGTGTGTGTGTGTCAGTAGGTCTGTGTGTGTGTGTGCAAGTATGTCTGTGTGTGTGTGTCAGTAGGTCTGTGTGTGTGTGCAAGTATGTCTGTGTGTGTGTGTGCAAGTATGTATGTCTCTGTGTGTGTGCCAGTTTGTCTGTGTCTGTGTGAGTTAGTATGCCTGTAACTGTGTTTCTGTCAGTGAGTGTGCGTGTGCCTGTCAGTGAGTTTGTTAGTGTGTCAAATCAGCAAGTGTGTGTGCCTGTCAGTGAGTGTGTCTGTTTAGGTGACTGCCCCCCCTTTCAATCACATGGGAAACGTGTTTTTACTCTCCTCTTGTTGCGATGGGCCACTTGACTCGATTTGCCCCCCAGGCCTAACGCTGCCAGCCCTCCCCTGTATATATGTTAAATTAAAATTATATATATATATATATATATATATATATATAAACAAAATCCAAAGATGCTTGCACTCCTGGTAAAGACACTAATATTGCCCGGTGCTGATCCAGCACAATGATGAAGATATTCAAATAAATGGATAGCACTCCAGGGTCTTTCAGATGAAAATAAAATGTAACTTTTAATTCGTGTTAAAAATAAAAAAATACATCAACGTTTCGACTCTCCTCTGGAGCCTTCTTCAGGAGGACAGGTCATGTCTGTAATCCTGAAGAAGGCTCCAGAGGAGAGCCGAAACGTTGATGTATCTTTTTATTTTTAACATGAATTAAAAGTTACATTTTATTTTCATCTGAAAGACCCTGGAGTGCTATCCGTTTATTGGAATATATATATATATATATATATATATAGATGCTTGCACTCCTCGATTAGAGAGTAATTGCCCGGTGCTGGTCAGACACAAGATACAAAAATATTATTGGAAATGACCGCACTCCAAGGACGTGTTGATAGTAAAAATAAAATATAACTTTTATTCTATATCATTTAAAAATATCGACGTTTCAGCCCCAATACATGGGCTTTCATCAGGTATTGCCATCCTGATGAAAGCCCATGTATATAATTTCGTTCTAAGTGTATTTTGATATTAATATATATATATTAATATATATATATATATATATATATTAGCAAAATACATTAGAACAAAATTACACATATATGTATTTTAATCATTTTTTTATTTTTATATTTTTGGTGTGTGTGTATATATATATATATATACATATATATATATATATATATATATATCATCATTCTACATGTATTTTTATATTAATATATAATTATATTTTAATATTAAAATACACTTAAACAGTATATATATAAAAGAAACACATTAAAACCAATGTGGCTTAGTAGAGAAGTAAAACAAGAGATTAAAAATAAGAAAAGGGATTTTAAAGCATTTAAATCGGACAAATCAGAGGCATCCTATATAAGATATAAGGAAGCCAATAATACTTGCAAAAAGGCAATTAAAGTGGCTAAACTAGAAAATGAGAAATTGATAGCCAAAGAATGCAAAACCAACCCCAATTTTTTTTCCAAGTACATTAAATCTAAACAAACAAAAAATGAAAGTGCAGGTACACTGAAAACAGAGATGGGTCTGTTAGTGAATGAAGACCAGGAAAAGGCAGACATTTTAAATAACTATTTTTCATCAGTATATATTAATAAGGATCCTATGGCAAGATATATGCATATGATTGCTGCAACAAACTTGCAGATAACTTGTGATTGGACAACTCGAGACAAGGTGCTACAGCTATTATAGAAAATTAATGTAAATAAAGCTCCGGGGCCTGACGGTATCTACCCACGAGTACTTAAGGAGATAAGTGGGGAAATAAGTGAACCTCTGTATTTAATTTTTCAAGATTCTTTTGTTTCAGGTATTGTACCGGAGGATTGGAGGAAGGCAGATGTTGTTCCTATATTTAAAAAGGGTTCTAAATCCTTGCCTGGAAATTATAGACCTGTGAGCTTAACTTCTGTGACTGGGAAATTATTTGAACGGCTATTAAGGGATAATATTCAGGAATTCATTGGGAAGAACTGTGTTATTAGCAATAATCAGCATGGTTTTATGAAACATAGGTCATGTCAAACTAACCTAATTGCATTATACGAAGAAGTAAGTAGAAATATAGATCAGGGTGTTGCAGTGGATGTGATCTACTTGGATTTTGGCAAGACACTTGATATGGTTCCTCACAATAGGTTAGTCTTCAAACTAAAAGAAATTGGTCTAGATGAATATTCTTTTTCTTGGGTAGAACATTGGCTTAAGGATAGAGTACAGCGAGTTGTCATAAATGGTAAATTTTTAAGCTGGACAAAAGTGGTAAGTGGTGTCCCTCAGGGTTCTGTTTTGGGACCACTTCTATTTAACATATTTATAAATGATCTTGGAATGGGCATTGAAAGCCATGTATCAGTGTTTGCAGATGACACAAAACTTTGTAAAGTAATAAAATGTGAGCAGGATATTGCCTTGCTGCAGAGGGATTTGGATAGATTGGGGGGACTGGGCACTAAAATGGCAGATGAAATTTAACGTAGAAAAATGCAAAGATATAAATGGTAGTGAAGACTAAATGGTAGTGAACTAGGGATAACCCCACACGAGAAGGATTTGGGAATTGTTATAGACAACAAATTAGGTAGCAATATGCAATGTCAATCTGCCGTTGCTAAGGCCAGTAAGGTTTTGTCATGTATAAATAGATATACATAAATTCTCGAGATGAAAATATAATTTTGCCTCTTTATAAATCGCTGGTAAGACCACACCTTGAATATGCTGTGAAATTTTGGGCACCTGTTCTAAAGAAAGATATCATGGCACTAGAAAAAGTGCAGAGACGAGCTACAAAATTGATGAAAGGAATGGAGCATTTTAGTTATGAAGAAAGGTTAAAAAATGTAAATCTCTTCAGTTTGGAAAAACGGTGCCTGCGAGGGGATATGATAACATTATACAAATATATTCGGGGCCAGTATAAACCATTATCTGTAAATCTATTCATCAACAGGGCTATACATAGGACACAAGGTCACACATTTAGGCTTGAAGAAAAGAGATTTCATCTAAGGCAAAGAAAAGGTTTTTTACAGTAAGAGCAATAAGGATATGCAATTCATTGCCTGAAGAGGTGGTTTTGTCAGAGTCTATAAAGATGTTTAAACTGCAATTGGATAAATACTTGCAAAAACACAACATACAGGGATATCATTTCTAATTAGTGGGGTAACAGCTGCTTGATCCAAGGAGACATCTGACTGCTATTTTGGGGTCAAAAAGGAATTTTTTTCTAGTTTGTTGCAAAATTGGAAGCGCTTTAGACTGGGTTTTTTGCCTTCTTTTGGATCAACAGCAAAAGCATATGTGAGGAAGGCTGAACTTGATGGACGCAAGTTTCTTTTCAGCTATGTAACTATGTAACTATGTATATATATATATATATATATATATATATATACATATATATATATATATATATATATATATATATATATATATATATATATATATATATATATTGTGATATAGTGAAGGCAGAGAGGCCTTCTAACCCAAGGGGAAGTATATGTAGTTTGTGTGTTGCACAACACAAAGCTTTGTTTAGTTATGGGCCCCTGGGGTGGAGCATTTGGAGAGAAGGGTGGGCCAATGCTCCACTCCACAGTTTAGTGGTTTTCTTGGGAGACAAATATCCAGGCCAGGGTTTGGACTGTCTCCAACCCACTGCTCAGCTGCAGATAATCAGCTGTAGCAGTGGGAATAAACCACTCCCTGCTAGGCAGGTAAAGGGGGATTGCTGGCTTCCTCTCAGGAAGCAGGTAGGAGAGAAGCTGTTCTCTCCAGTGAGAGTCAAGGAGACCAGGCACTGGGAGTGCTGGCTTGGAGCACTGGGAGTGCTGGCTTGGAGCACTGGGCACTGTAGCACTGTACTTAAAAAATAAATAAAAATATTTTTATTAATATCTTCTTGAAGAAGCCTTTTGTAGGCGAAACGCGTATAGATATTGTTTTTGCTATATTTTAATAAAGGAATGCTTTATTCTTTTTCAATCTCTTTATTCATAAAGACACAGTGAGCACTATATTTTACCCTTTCTATTTTGGGCTGGATCACACCAATATTGGACTACTGATTCGTCTTAAACGCGTGCCAACCAGCACCACTTCACATATCCTTGAGTGGGGATTATTCAACTTCAAGCGTTCAATACCAGAGCTGGATTTTAGCTCTGGAGATTGTGAGTAGTACTAATTATCTTTTTTTTATCATTTTATTTTGTCTACATACTGTACCATTGGAGTCCTGTTTCTGTGTTTTCTTTCCTCATATGCTTCACTGAATTTCAAGTGCATACCCGTGAAGACCGATTCCATTTTATTGTATCTCAAGAGTTCTTCCTATAAGCGTGGACTGTACCATACTGGATTCATGATAAGTCATTTGGACTATTATTATTTTTATTCTTTTTAAGGCACACCCTTTTCAGTATTTTGTTATTTTGTATTATATCTCCTGAGTATAACAATACCCCTTATGTGCAGGTTGTATGGTGTTTTGGAAAGTTACAGGGTCAATATAGGGCTTGCCCAATCTAGTTTGCCAGATTGGTTTGCTGGACCTTTGTTGCCTTTTGAGACCATATGGTAGCCCAGGAATGTGAAATAACCCCATCATGGCATACCATTTTCAAATGTAGACAACCCAGGGTATTCCAAATGGGGTATTTCCAGTCTTTTGTTGTAGCCGTTTAGTCACAAACACTGGCCAAAGTTAGTGGTTTAATTTGTTTTTGTATAAATGTTTTAGTTTTTTAGTTTTATATATATATATATATATATATATATATATAAAATACGTGCGCGTGTATATATTACACACACACACACACACACATACTTTTATTTCCTATATATGTATAATATATTATAATTAAATCATTTTTAATATATTCTACATATATAATGCATCTATGATTTCATCATAAGTGTATTTTGAGATATATATCAAAGTACACTTATAATGAAATCATATAGATGCATTATATATATATATATATATATATATATATATATATATATATATATATACAGCAACTTCCAAAGATAGCACTCCACGGTCTTGATAAAAATTAATTTTATTTTCCTTGCTAAAACGACAAAGTGTCAACGTTTCAGCCTGATCCCCTCAGGCTTTCGTCAGGACATACTGTGCAAATACAAAAACCCCACATTATATACCCTAAATAAAATGTTAACTCACCACACTTGTGACACCTCTGACTCCATGGACGCCCGGACCGGGACTGCCGCGGGCTACCCGACGTACGTCCGCAGCCGCACGGCGTCACGCTCAATCACGCGGCCAAGGGTCATCACCATGGTGACCTACTAACATCAACAAACCACATATGGGTCTCGAGTAAAAACAATACACATAGCTGATTCACGCTGGGGAGATGAAAACAATCATTTCGATCGAAAGACATCCCACTGGCAGTACAGAATGCTGGCTACTGAACTAATATCCACCTCCAAAAAGATACATAATAAGCTCTTAAATCACTAAGCTGTGGAAGTAACAAAATTTAAAGTAACTATGTAGATGCAAGATAAGAGCTTTTGCTTAAAGGAAATTTATGCCATAAACCTAGATAAATTAGGCATAATAATGACTATATCTGAACTGACCGTTATAAGAAAAAGGGGAAAATCACCTAACTAGTTTGTTGAACATATTAGATTTTAGTTCACAAGGAACATAGTGAATGGGACTGCAAATTTTAAATGGCGGTAACTCATAATAATCCCCAATAGTTTCAATAAGTTCCATCTTAAGTCAAGGAATCACCAATTACCTAAACCGCATAAACAGTACCCCACTTATTGCCGAGGTCTATCTGCATATAAACATTCTATCAAAAAATAGCATATCGTCATCGTGATGAAACAAAATTCAGGGATGAAGGAACAATATCATAAAAGAAATCAACAAATACAAATACAACACCATTTTTATGCCACCATGGGACCCAAGAGAGGATGCCTATCCCTCAGGGTGGGCATCTACTTCTCATCCCATATTTGTGGCTTCTTATGTGGGTAAACGTAGTATTTTAAAGAGAAACATAGGTGTATATGTCTATCCCCCAGAGTGGACATAACACACCCCATCTCATCCATACTACTTAGATAGTATCCCCATTGGATTTGTTATAGAAAAAAACGTCCTCCAACCGTACTTTCAAAAAAAGAGAGAGAGCTTGTTATAAAAATGCAGATAGAGTATATTTCTCATTTAAACCTTCAGGATAAACTGCTCTCAAAGTCCTAATCCAAAATAGTTCACGTTGTAACAAAATTTTCTTGCGATCCCCTCCTCTCCTAGGTGGTGGTACATGATCAATTGCCATGAGTTTTAAAGTCGGTAAAGTGTGACCTTTCTCCAAAAAATGTTTGGCCACCGGCAAATCCGATTTCTGGTCTCTGTACGCCACTCGTATGCTGGATCTATGGTTACGAATGCGTTCTCTCAGGGGCAGGTCGGTCTTACCAATGTAGGTGAGCCCACAGGGACACGTTAGCCTGTATACTACATAATCCGTGGTACAAGTTAGTCGATGCCTGATGATATACTTTTTTCCTGTATGAGGATGAGAGAAGAATTTTCCCGATAGCATGTGTCCACACGTGACACAGCCCAGACATTTATAACAACCCAGGTTCAAAGAGCCCTGTTTCTGCTCGTAACAGTGTATCGGGTCTGTCTTGACTAATAAGTCTTTCAAGTTCTTATTTCTCCTATAACACATCATGGGTCGCTCACGAAATGGTTCTGGTAACGAAGTGTCATTTCCCAAAATTCTCCAATTTTTCTCAATCATCTGTTTAAATTTTGGGGAAGCTGTAGTATACGTGGTTGGAAAAAACAATCTTGTAGTTGATGAAGCCTCTGGCTCGACCTGTGTTGTATGGCACCTATCAAGGGCTTTACGTAGTATCTGATCACTGTAGCCCCGTTGATGAAACTTATCCCACATCATTTTTAATTGTTCCTCAGCTTTATTTGGATCCGAATTATTCCTCACCACCCTCAAAAATTGTGAATATGGTAGAGATTGTTTAAGGGCATTCGGATGGAAGCTATTCGCATGGAGTAAAGTATTGCGGTCAGTAGTTTTTGAGTAGAGTGTGTATGCCAACTTGGTGCCTTCTCTCATAACCCTTACATCTAAAAAATCTACTGTATATGGATCTACCGTCATGGTTAATTCTACATTCGATGTACATGAATTAATATATTGGACCATGGATTCTGCAGTCCTGTTGTCACCCTTGATGATCATAAAGACATCATCGATGTAGCGGCCGTATAGTAAGATGATATCCTTAAACGGCTCCAATATGTATTGTGTTTCAAACTCAAACATGAATCCATTCACATACATTGGAGCCATGGCCGCTCCCATAGATGTTCCTGCTGACTGTCTATACCAATCAAATTCAAAACGAAAGTAGTTCTGTGTCAAAACCAATTCCAGAATTTGCATGACGTATTCAATTGGAGGACCCATATATTTGTCCGAGGACGAAAGAATCCGTTCCATGGCCTGGACTCCCCCTGAATGGGGTATGATAGTATATAAATTTTTTACATCACATGTCACCAGTGATATTAACCCGGCTGGTAAGGAAATCATAGAAATCATATCAATGAAACTAGGCGTATCCTTGATATATGTTGGAAGATGTTGAATCGTTTCCTTAAATAAAAAGTCGAGCCATTTAGCCAAGGCTTCTAAGATGCCCCCCACCGCCGACACAATTGGTCTCCCCGGTGGGTCTTGTAGATTTTTGTGCACCTTGGGGAGTGTATAAATCACCGGTGTCCTTGGGTTTGATTGGTGTAAAAACTCCCAGAGGTCCTGATCTATAAACTTCTGTTCCAGACCTCTTGATAGAATGGTGTCAATCAAAAGTTTGACTTGAAACGTAGGGTCACCTCTTAATTTCAAATACGTTTGGGAGTCAGATAATTGTCGCATTATAGTGGAGTGCTATCTTTGGAAGTTGCTGTATATTTTGGCTGACAAGCACCGGGCATTGAACTTCTGGACAGGTGGAGTGCAAGATTCGTTGATTTTTTTGTATTTTTCAGCGTGTGCCATAGCTGTTATTCTATGCACCCCCAGTGAATTAATTCACTCAGACTATTCTGAGTTAGGATTATTATCTACAGAATTGGATTAAGATTTTTTATTTTTTGTGAAGTACGCTATCCCTACATTATTTTGGCTTTTCATGATATAATTTTATATCAATGGGTGATTTTTTCACATTAGCTGGTGGATGCGCTGAGCAAGCAGAAATCTGGCAATACAGTGACTCCGATGCAGATAGAATTAGATGGGAGACTAGCACTTCGGATCTCCCCAATACAACCTCACTACGAGACATTTATTTTGAATTGTTGAAATTAAAAAAGAGGGAAACAGATCTGGATCTTCACGGATTGTTTTTATCTGACTATCATCGTAAACTTCAGATCCCAAGAGGCTTTAGGGTAAGCAATGTGCCCACGATTGGTAGATTGAAACCAGCAGTCTGCAAAAAGTGGATCTCAGTCCTTAACAAGTGTTCATTGGACTTGATGTTAGTGATTATAGAGGACGTGAAGGAAGATCTGATTCAAATTAGGAGGAGGATTACTGAATTGGAAACGAGACAGGCATTACTATTGGCTAGTCAGGAAGCTACATCTACATTGTTAAAATTGGAAAACAACGTAAAAAGCTATAAAACTGACCTTATCAGATTCAAAAAGGAAAAGCAAGAAAAAGTGTTAGCAGACTATAAGGAACACAGAGTTTATAGGTGGCTCAGCGGCACGAGTGATTTACCTAGATTTGCGAGAAAGAGAAGACCTATTCGCAAACCTAGGCATTATACGATTGACCAAACTTCAGGTAATTCCAGCTCAGAATCTGATAAAAACAGTTGGGATAGAGGAAGAGGGGCGAACAATTTTCAAGCTCAGCCTTTTTTAGAGGTTTCAAACCCTGCCAGTCAGGGTATACAGACCAGACACCAAAGCAAAGAAGCTACGCAAGGAGGAGAGCGGTCACCAGACGAGGTCAGAAGGGACATACCTTCTGGGGTAAAAGGAAGACCACCACGACAGAGGAGATAATACCTATCTTCAATTTATCCTCCAGGATATTAACAGTGGCTGAAATTACCTTGCTTAGTAAAGGTTTGTCATTCGTCCCCACGGCTAAACCCAACCCATTAGACTGGGAAGTTGAATTGTATAAATTCGGCAGATCTCTGCGGCTCAAAGATTTTTTTAAGAACCAATCTACCCCCTTGGATGAGATAAAATTCAAAAGGAAAAGTACTTTTGACCCCTTGCCGAACCAAGCTTCTATCAAAAGCTTTCTAAGATCTGTACAAAAGGAAACTACAGACCATTTAAAGATCACTCACTCCTATCATTCCAATTGTTCCAAAATGGATCGAGAAATTATCAAGTCCTTGGCTACAGACAAGGATATTGTCATTAGATCAGCGGACAAGGGTGGGGGAATTGTCATCCAAGATTATGCAAAATATAGGTGTGAAATAATGCGCCAATTATCTGACTCCCAAACGTATTTGAAATTAAGAGGTGACCCTACGTTTCAAGTCAAACTTTTGATTGACACCATTCTATCAAGAGGTCTGGAACAGAAGTTTATAGATCAGGACCTCTGGGAGTTTTTACACCAATCAAACCCAAGGACACCGGTGATTTATACACTCCCCAAGGTGCACAAAAATCTACAAGACCCACCGGGGAGACCAATTGTGTCGGCGGTGGGGGGCATCTTAGAAGCCTTGGCTAAATGGCTCGACTTTTTATTTAAGGAAACGATTCAACATCTTCCAACATATATCAAGGATACGCCTAGTTTCATTGATATGATTTCTATGATTTCCTTACCAGCCGGGTTAATATCACTGGTGACATGTGATGTAAAAAATTTATATACTATCATACCCCATTCAGGGGGAGTCCAGGCCATGGAACGGATTCTTTCGTCCTTGGACAAATATATGGGTCCTCCAATTGAATACGTCATGCAAATTCTGGAATTGGTTTTGACACAGAACTACTTTCGTTTTGAATTTGATTGGTATAGACAGTCAGCAGGAACATCTATGGGAGCGGCCATGGCTCCAATGTATGCGAATGGATTCATGTTTGAGTTTGAAACACAATACATATTGGAGCCGTTTAAGGATATCATCTTACTATACTGTACCATTATTTGTATCTTTGTTTCTCCTTTTTTTTAAGTTACTCCGCTGGCCAGTATTTCTACTAAACGTATGTACAATTTCTGATCTTTAGCGCTGTTCACCTTTCTATTTTATCTGTCCATTTATCACAAGGTAGAGGGAACACCTTGTTGGTGAACTGCTGCTCACCCTTGAGAAGAGAGCGCTTATTACCCTTTTTGCATCTTACTATACGGCCGCTACATCGATGATGTCTTTATGATCATCAAGGGTGACAACAGGACTGCAGAATCCATGGTCCAATATATTAATTCATGTACATCGAATGTAGAATTAACCATGACGGTAGATCCATATACAGTAGATTTTTTAGATGTAAGGGTTATGAGAGAAGGCACCAAGTTGGCATACACACTCTACTCAAAAACTACTGACCGCAATACTTTACTCCATGCGAATAGCTTCCATCCAAATGCCCTTAAACAATCTCTACCATATTCACAATTTTTGAGGGTGGTGAGGAATAATTCGGATCCAAATAAAGCTGAGGAACAATTAAAAATGATGTGGGATAAGTTTCATCAACGGGGCTACAGTGATCAGATACTACGTAAAGCCCTTGATAGGTGCCATACAACACAGGTCGAGCCAGAGGCTTCATCAACTACAAGATTGGTTTTTCCAACCACGTATACTACAGCTTCCCCAAAATTTAAACAGATGATTGAGAAAAATTGGAGAATTTTGGGAAATGACACTTCGTTACCAGAACCATTTCGTGAGCGACCCATGATGTGTTATAGGAGAAATAAGAACTTGAAAGACTTATTAGTCAAGACAGACCCGATACACTGTTACGAGCAGAAACAGGGCTCTTTGAACCTGGGTTGTTATAAATGTCTGGGCTGTGTCACGTGTGGACACATGCTATCGGGAAAATTCTTCTCTCATCCTCATACAGGAAAAAAGTATATCATCAGGCATCGACTAACTTGTACCACGGATTATGTAGTATACAGGCTAACGTGTCCCTGTGGGCTCACCTACATTGGTAAGACCGACCTGCCCCTGAGAGAACGCATTCGTAACCATAGATCCAGCATACGAGTGGCGTACAGAGACCAGAAATCGGATTTGCCGGTGGCCAAACATTTTTTGGAGAAAGGTCACACTTTACCGACTTTAAAACTCATGGCAATTGATCATGTACCACCACCTAGGAGAGGAGGGGATCGCAAGAAAATTTTGTTACAACGTGAACTATTTTGGATTAGGACTTTGAGAACAGTTTATCCTGAAGGTTTAAATGAGAAATATACTCTATCTTCATTTTTATAACAAGCTCTCTCTCTTTTTTTGAAAGTACGGTTGGAGGACGTTTTTTTCTATAACAAATCCAATGGGGATACTATCTAAGTAGTATGGATAAGATGGGGTGTGTTATGTCCACTCTGGGGGTTAGACATATACACCTATGTTTCTCTTTAAAATACTACGTTCACCCACATAAGAAGCCACAAATATGGGATGAGAAGTAGATGCCCACCCTGAGGGATAGGCATCCTCTCTTGGGTCCCATGGTGGCATAAAAATGGTGTTGTATTTGTATTTGTTGATTTCTTTTATGATATTGTTCCTTCATCCCTGAATTTTGTTTCATCACGATGACGATATGCTATTTTTTGATAGAATGTTTATATGCAGATAGACCTCGGCAATAAGTGGGGTACTGTTTATGCGGTTTAGGTAATTGGTGATTCCTTGACTTAAGATGGAACTTATTGAAACTATTGGGGATTATTATGAGTTACCGCCATTTAAAATTTGCAGTCCCATTCACTATGTTCCTTGTGAACTAAAATCTAATATGTTCAACAAACTAGTTAGGTGATTTTCCCCTTTTTCTTATAACGGTCAGTTCAGATATAGTCATTATTATGCCTAATTTATCTAGGTTTATGGCATAAATTTCCTTTAAGCAAAAGCTCTTATCTTGCATCTACATAGTTACTTTAAATTGTGTTACTTCCACAGCTTAGTGATTTAAGAGCTTATTATGTATCTTTTTGGAGGTGGATATTAGTTCAGTAGCCAGCATTCTGTACTGCCAGTGGGATGTCTTTCGATCGAAATGATTGTTTTCATCTCCCCAGCGTGAATCAGCTATGTGTATTGTTTTTACTCGAGACCCATATGTGGTTTGTTGATGTTAGTAGGTCACCATGGTGATGACCCTTGGCCGCGTGATTGAGCGTGACGCCGTGCGGCTGCGGACGTACGTCGGGTAGCCCGCGGCAGTCCCGGTCCGGGCGTCCATGGAGTCAGAGGTGTCACAAGTGTGGTGAGTTAACATTTTATTTAGGGTATATAATGTGGGGTTTTTGTATTTGCACAGTATGTCCTGACGAAAGCCTGAGGGGATCAGGCTGAAACGTTGACACTTTGTCGTTTTAGCAAGGAAAATAAAAGTAAATTTTTATCAAGACCCTGGAGTGCTATCTTTGGAAGTTGCTGTATATTTTGGCTGACAAGCACCGGGCATTGAACTTCTGGACAGGTGGAGTGCAAGATTCGTAGATTTTTTAATATATATATATATATATATATATATATATATATATATATATATATATATATATATATATATATATATATATATATATATATATATATATAATTAGTGGTCGGTTAATATCGTATCGTGAAATACCTTGTGATTGGAATTAAGTCGGTGTGGTGTGCCGGAACCGACGTAGGGGGTAGGCCTGTAAAAGATGCCCCCCCCCCCCCCTGAATGGATTGTATAAGAGGGAGAGGTGGGTGGGGTGAACAGCATGCGTACGGCAAGGTAGGAATGGGAAAGTAGCGTTTATATAAGAACGCTAACTCCTCCCACAAATACAGGCCTTCAGCCTTAAACTTGTGGTCGGTAAATATCTTATCGTGAAATACTTTGTGATTGGAATTAAGTCAGCGTAGTGTGCAGGAACCGACGTAGGGGGTAGGCCTGTAAAAGAGGGCAAAAGGAAATGCAAGAAAACACACTTATTGCAATATAATTATCCCATGAGATTCGTTTGCCTTACCTCGTATCCGTTAGGAATGCTTCTGTATAACGTTGCTGATTCCAATGACTAATTATTATGTATACCAGCGTACTGCTACTGGATGCTGTACTTGTTGATAGGATGTTCTAAATAGGAGCCAGAGGTCCCAACCTAATCTAATGCAAGGAGTATGAATGTAGAACCGCATTTAGAAGTAGTTAGGGGATTATTTACTAGGTCAATTGTCTTGATTGTCTGGTTTGAATGTTGTCGTGACATGAGGTAGTGTCTGTGCCTTCTTAAATTCCCTTGAGGAGACATGACTTGCCTGTCTGATTAGCTGTGATTGATGTAGAATTATTAAAAAATCTTATTGTATTTATATTGAATTGCTGCTCTAACTCTGTATTAACCTGATACTGTGACAAATCCTCCATTTTGTCCTCATAACCTGACTTCTTCATATGAAAACTACATTACATGACAGTATTTCTCAGCACATCTAATACAATAGACAAAGACTGTATTCTCCATAAGGATATGACTAACCCAGGAACTGTTGAATTTCCCCTAACTCGCAACATAGTATAATTTAAAGGCCACGAGAACACAGTAGTAATGAAATGTTCTATTCATAAGAGACCTTGCACCTAACCACGAGATTTGACATCACCGACCGAGTAAAATGACGCTCAAGACCCCTTGTCCCCCACCCGTGTCCGAAAAAGTACCACCTCTTGGTGGGTGGACACGGAACTAACCACTTAGCTTTTGATCCAATTAATTATATTGATAGGTGGACACTAACCCAGACACTTAACAATTAATCCAATTAATGATGTTTATTCACTGATATCTTGATAATCAATGATGACGAAAATGTCTCTTAAAAGGGCCTGCGCGCCCGCTGATTCTGCACTTGCCAATAAATTTCCTCGAAGTTATTTTAACCTGAACTCCGTGTGTCAGACTGAATTACTTCAGCGTATATACGCAATTCAATTCTCTTTAATTTGGACAGGAACAGATAGACACTTAAACATTTTGGTTTACTGAAAAAGTACCATAACAACTTTGGCGCCCGAACAGGGACTCCGGGCTATGTCTGGCCGGTGAGCCGTCCTAAGGAAGACAAGGGTGGACGGAGGAATCCAGGGGGAAGGAAGGGAGATTGATCACCTCCAGATACACGGTAGAGACTTCTGCAGAGCCACCGGTACGTTCCGGCCCCTTTGATTGACCCGTCCACGTGTCTGTGACTGCTTCCCGGGAGGACATCAAAGACAGGTAATATCTTGCCCGGAGTCTTATTACCCATTTGTTACCTGCATTTAGTCTATCTGTTGCCTGGGTGTGTTTAGTTTGGTTGCCCGGGCTGAATGTTTATTTGCTTCCCCTTTTTGGGATAAAGGGAGGGGTGGACCCGTGGTAGTTTGCTTGAGGGTCCTGTGTTTGTCTGTTTTCCCCTTTTTGGGATAAAGGGGGGGGGGGGTGGACCCGGGGGATTTGCCTGGAGTCCTGTTGCCTGTTTTACTCCTTTTAGGAGCCACGTGTTTGTGGCTGTAGGGAAAAAGGGGGGTTGACCTGTGGATGTGTTCCTGGGGGTCTTCTTTGCCTGTTTACTTCTTTTAGGAGCCTCGTGGCTGTGGCTGTAAGGAAAAAGAAGTTTGTGGAATTGTGGGGTCTGTGTAGAATCATAGTTTCCTGTGATCCAATTTTGTGTCACTTTGATAGCCTAGCTAGCTTCACTGTGCGCTTTCGGACCATCCAGCTCTAGTTGAGTTGGGGACGTCCTGACCCGGACCATCCAGCTCTAGTTGAGTTGGGGACGTCCTGACCCGGACCCTTCGGCTCTAGTTGAGTTGAAGGTCCACTGATTATTTTAACTGTGATAGGAGACTTAGCCTTGTGGCAGGGGACTCAGTTTCCTGGGGGGATTCAGGCAGGCATTGCTTGTTTTCCGCATCACGTGGTAGTGAGACTTATAGAGTGGGTTTTATAAGGGCACTACGGGAGTGAGGGTGGCGTGGCCACTTTAAGTGGACTGCTGTAACGAGGGAGGCTAGAAAGGATTTCGGACCGGTGTTAGCTGTTATCCTTGGCCGCTGGTAGTGAGACTTGAGGAAGTCATTCTCCGAGCGGGGACACTACGAGGTTGAGAAAGGTGACTTTGGAGTAAGCACATGTAGAAGGAAAGGGATTACTGTTGATTTCATTTGAACTGTGATGCATGCACTGTATTTCAACTGTACTGTTGTCTTGTTTGTTTAATGTGGAGTCATTTAAACTCCTGTATCTGTCTCTAAGGATTTTTCTTCCCTTACTCTTTACCTTTTCTACACTTCCTGTACTATTATACTATCCACTCCCATTCCTCTTAATAGAGAAGTGATTGGTCACACACTTCTCACCTCGCTCCAATCCGTGTCTACCACCCCGGGTAGGCGGATTCAGTGACTAGTCTACGTTTTGGGAAGACGCACTTGAGAAAGACCCACGATTCTCAGGTGGCAGTCGAGCATTGTAGACGTTCCGGTTCAATTTTCCTTATCTTTCCCTATATCTGGGACGCTGGTGTAGGGGAGAAGGGATCATGGGGCAGGATTTAAGTAAGCCCAGTAAGGGCTGGTTAGCATGTGATTTAGTTGATGACAGAGAGGGTGAGGAGATGGTTAAAGGTGTTGAAAAGATTGCAAAAGTTTGTAAAATAGCTGTGCCGACATGTGGTAGGTTACAACCAGAAAGTTGGCGTAGATTGTTGATGGAAAAGAAAGGCAAGCTTGCAAATTATAATTTATTAAAAACAGCTGAAGCATGGTACAGAGTAGCAAAGGCTATTCAGCAAGAAGGTTGGGTTGAAGAAGAAATAATTCACAAGGGTGTGAAAATGTTTGTGTACCATAATAATTGTGTTGCTGGGGCTCTTCCTCAGCCAGCGCCCCAAAATGGCGCCCGGGGGATGTCTATCCCAAAGATCCAGTCAGTAATGGGAGATTGCCAGCTGATTAATCCTCCCAATCCCCATCCCGTCACCTCTCCCGTTTGCCCGGTCCTAAATTCTGATGGATCCTACTTTTCCCCTTCTCCCTCCCTAACATTCCCATCATCCTCATCCATCCCCAAGCCACCTTCTGAGTCTAATGCTAACATCTCATCTGCCATTCCTTCCTCACACTTTGTCTCCGTAGATAATCCTACCCTCCCATCTGCATCTGCCCAGTTCACTAACCCCTCCTCTCCTGCCACTGTCAATCTTGCTGATCCCACTCCGGCTCCTCCTCCTTCAGGCACCTTTACTGACTCTTCCCCACCCTCTCCCTCGCCCGCCCCGACCACAGCCCAGTTTCCCACCCCCTCTGCTAATCCCTCCCCAACCTCACTGCCCACTCCAGGTTCCGCCCCAACTCCCACCCAAATGGCCTGGCCATACCCCTTCCCATACCCCTATCCTCACTGGCCATACCCCTTTCCCCAAGTCACTCCCCAGGTTCCGGTCATGCCCAGTCCGGTTCAGTCTGCCCCGGATGTGCCCACATCCAACATGGCCGCCACGTCTTCCCTTAACCCCAATGCAACTTCCTTCCCCGCCTCCAATATGGCGGCCCCCAGCCATTCAGCACCCCTGATGCCGGTGCTTCCCGGTGATTACCGGTCCCAAGGTTATGACCCAATGGCAACTCCCGCCTCCGGAGCTCCCTCCTATCCCCCGGCCCTGTCTCCTCAGGTGATCCCCTCACGCAGAAGGTCCCAGATAATAGAGCTAGATGAGGAAGAGGATGACAGGCTGTCCCAGGGTTCAATGGAGGCTGCGAGAGCCCACCGTTCTATTGAAGATCCCTTCGGCCATCAGGGTCGGGGAGAACAGGCCCCTCCTAAATATGTCGCTTTTAACCCCACACAAGCTAGTGCTTTAATGAAATCTCTCCCTGACCCAGAGAAACAGCCTATGCCTTTTTACCGAGGGATAGTTCAGATACAAAAGACTTATTCCGCCGCCTGGCGTGACCTACTGAGCATTTGTGCTATTAAAGCAGGGGATGCATATTGGCCCAGCATGGCCCGCCACCTCAGTACAGATCTGCTTACAAGTGATGTTGATTATCCCTCCGGAGTAACCTTTTGCAATCAATTGAGAGATTGGGCTAAGGATAAACTTGCAGATCAAGCTGCTGGCCTTACTGATGTTGTGCAAGACAAAGGAGAATCAGTGGAAAGGTTTCATGCAAGATTATATCAAATGTTTACAGATTTGGGATTTGATCTCACTGACAAAATTCATTCACAAATGCTATCAGGTGCGTTTGTCCAAGGTGTTAAAGATTCCATACGCAAGGGAATCATTGCTGCACGCCCTGAATACAAGGTTGTTCCCCTAGATACGTTACTCCTAGTTGCTAGAGGTTTGGAATCTGCCCAAACCCCCAGAAGACCCAATTCAGCTCCTCTCATGGTGGCCCGTGCCACCCCCATCACCCCTGGCACCAAGGGTGTCAAGTTAGAGGACGTAACATGTTTTAATTGTGGGGCTAAGGGACACTACAGAAGTGACTGTCCAGAACCCAAAAGGGAACCGGGGGAGCCCAAAAAGTTTCCTACAGGGGAGCCCAAAAAGTTTCCCAAGCCTGCCCCGGCCCCTAAGACCATGAAAACGGTTCCAATTGTTGAGGAACCAGATGATGATTAGGAAATTGGCAAACCTGTGTCATTAACCCCTGTCATGGCAGTGTCTACAGGGGATAAGGGGGGGGGGCCACTTGCCACAGTGACTTTACCCATTGAAGGCCAACCTACCACATTTCTTATTGACACAGGCGCAGCCCGAAGTGTTCTCAGAGAACAAGACCTGCCAGACCCATCTTTCTTGTCAAGTATTGATGTCTCCTGTGTTGGAGTGGATGGCCAACCGAGACACAGTCCTCTAACAACCCCTCTGCGGGTTGGCACAAGCTTACTTGCTCGTTTTGTAGTTTCCTCCACATGCCCAATTAACCTGTTAGGCGCTGATGTCCTTTCACGCCTGCAGGCGTCTATAACCTTCACTCCAGATGGACAGGTAGAAATGTCTACACCTCTATCTGTTTCTGACACTTCAGCCCTGTGCTCCTTACCTTTGATGCTGCAATTAGATATACCCAATGAGCAAGCAGCAGAACCTAGGTCCAATTTCCCAGATGAGTTAAAAACTCAGGTGCCTGCTAAGTTATGGTCCTCAGGCCCAGAGGATATAGGTCATCTAAATGTCCCACCTGTGGTGGTTAAGCTTATCCCAGGAGCTAAGTTACCAAGGAAACCACAATATCCTCTAAAACCAGCACAGGCTGCAGCCATTTCTATTCACATCAAAGCGCTCCTGGAAAAGGGTGCTTTAGTGGAGTGTAAATCAGAATGTAATACTCCATTATTTCCTGTGAAGAAGAAGACTCTAAAAGGTGAGCCAGTAAAGTACAGGATGGTTCAGGATCTCCGTGCGGTCAATGAAGCCACTGTCCTGGACACCCCTCTTGTACCAAACCCCCATACCCTGCTCTCTGGCGTCCCACCTTCTGCAAAGTATTTCACAGTCATTGATCTAGCTAATGCCTTTTTCAGTGTTCCACTAGATCCATCCTGTCAATACCTGTTCGCTTTCACCCATGAAATGCAACAATATACATGGACTGTCATGCCCCAAGGGGCACAAAATTCTCCAAGTCAATTTGCCAAAGCCATGTGTACTATTCTTGACCCATGGCAAGCTGAACACCCAGAAGTTGTTTTACTCCAGTATGTGGATGATTTGTTGCTCTGTGGAGATGATATACCCACTACTGAAAAATGTTCAATTAGTCTGCTTTGCTATTTGGCAGAACAAGGATGTAAAGCTTCACTTCTCAAGCTGCAATTCTGTCAACCCTCTGTGATTTTCCTTGGACATTGCCTATCTCAAGGTACCAGACATCTCACTCGGGACCGAGTCAGAACAATTCTGGACATTCAAACCCCAAGGACTTCAAAATCTCTTCATGCCTTCTTAGGCCTCATTTCCTACTGCAGAGCATGGATCCCAGAGGCCTCTCTGCTTATGCAACCCCTCTACGATGCACTCAAGTCAGATCCATTCGGCCTGACCAACGAAGCTCTGGACAATTTCAAATCTCTTAAACGTGCTATTGCTTCTGCTCCTGCCTTGGGCCTACCAGACTATACCAAACCTTTCAAATTATTTGTCTCTGAAAGACAAGGCCATGCTACAGGAGTTCTTACCCAAACTAATGACTTAAGAGGCCGCCAGAGGCCTATTGGATACTTTTCATGCCAACTGGACATTGTGGCTAGAGGGACCCCTTCCTGCCTTAGGGCTGTTTTTGCTGCAAGAGAACTTATTGAAAGAACTTCAGACCTGGTCCTTGGCCACCCGTTGGTTGTTTTGGCCCCTCATGACATCTCTGCCATTATCAACCAAGTCCAGCTCAAGCACGTGTCTCCCGCTAGACACCTACGTCTGCAATGTCATCTTCTTCTGCCTGACAACATTTCTATACAAAGGTGTCAAGTTCTTAACCCATCCACTCTTCTTCCACTCCCTGAGGGGGGTATCTACTATGGGTTTGTCACAGATGAAACCTACATTTACCTTCTCTGTGGATGTATCAAGAAAATGCATCCACATTTAACTTTTCACGAGGACAAGACACCTCTCTGTGAAGGTCCAGATTACGCCTTCTGTACCATGTGGTACAAGCCAGACATTACTCCTGAACCTTGCTATGAAGATGAGCTCTACCACTGGTTTGAAGTAAAGCTCACTGCCCAAGATTTCTATTGTGACTCGGAAGGCAACAGCATGGTCCTGATCCAACTGCCCCCAGAACTCAATTACCTATACCATCATTGGGATACTGCTATTCCACATATTCCTGTTACCAAGTTAAAGACAAGATCATGGAATGACCTTGGGCCCATGGCAAAGTTATGGGCCACCATGGATGAAGAACAGCTACAGGAAAATGGCATTGCCAAATACCCAGCAACTGACCTTCTTGAAGCATGGCCACGACATTTCCTGGAAAAAGAATTTAAAGACCTAGTTATAACAAATGACTATGACCCAGAAACTCCTCATGACTGTTTCGAACAGATGAAAATGGAAACAGTACACTTACCAACTGTGCATGAGAATCCATTACCGGATCCGGATTTTACTCTGTTTGTGGACGGTTCAAGGTATGCTGATGAAGAAGGAAAATACCATACAGGATATGCCGTAACCACAACAGGGGAAGTTCTCAAGTCATCACCTCTACCGCCAGCAATGTCTGCGCAAGAAGCTGAATTGCAAGCCCTGACTTCAGCATGCAAGATTTCCAAGGGAAAGCGTGCCAACATCTATACAGATTCAAGATATGCTCTGGGTGTGGCACATGACTTCGGCCTCATTTGGAAGACAAGAGGATTTCTTACCACTGCCGGTACACCAGTCAAACACAGCTCTGCAATCAAGGAACTAATGGATGCCCTCCTACTCCCAGAAGAAGTGGCCGTTTTGAAAGTAAAGGCACATGGGAAATTGGATTCAGATGAAGCAAAGGGCAACCATTTGGCCGATCAGGCTGCTAAGCAAGCAGCCAGAGATTTGCAGGAAGTGGATGAAGAAGTGTCCGGTCAAGAAGAAGAAGTTCCTATCTTCACCTTACAAACTCTTCCTACTGACCTAAGAATTCTACGAGAACAACAAGCTATAATTACCCCTGAAGAAATCCAGAAATGGAAGAAGAAAGGAGCTGTCCAAAAGGACGGAATTTACTACAACAATTCTAAATTTTGCCTTCCAAGAAACTTATACCCAGCAGTTGTCCAATGGGCCCATGGGCCTGCACATCTGTCAAAAGACCTAATGGCTGCCCTCATTCAAAAATATTATGAAGCACCTGGAATCACAACCCTGATCAACAGCTTCTGCAGGGCCTGTGTCATTTGTGCAAAATGTAATCCAGGAAGACCAATCAAGGTGCCTGCGAAGCACCTAGCAAAACCCATGTACCCATTCCAGAGAATTCAAATTGATCATATCCAAATGCCCAAGAGTGGGTCTCATGAATATGCACTAGTAATGGTGGATATGTTCTCAGGCTGGCCAGAAGCCTACCCTGTAGCCAATATCACTGCAAAAACAACCGCAAGACGCCTACTTACAGACATTGTATGTAGATTTGGACTTCCAGAAGTCATTGAAAGTGATCAAGGCCCAGCCTTTACAGCAACAGTGACTAAAGAAATTTGGACTGCTCTGGGAGTGACCCTAGCCTTCCACACCCCTTACCACCCACAAAGTAGTGGTAAAGTAGAGCGCATGAATGGCACTCTAAAAGCCAGAATGTTAAAAATGTCACAAGAAACAAAAATGCCCTGGCCAGAAAGTCTGTCAATAGCTTTGTTCAGCGTTAGACACACACCTAGAGGGAAACACTCGTTATCCCCATATGAAATTCTATTTGGGACAGCACCCAGGCTAGGTTGTTATTATCCACAGCAGTTACAGCTTCAATCAGATGTTTTAGTAGACTATGTAACTGAACATGCAAGTTCCTTGAACAAAATACATGCCCAAGTTTTCTCTTCAATTCCAGATCCTGATCTGAACACAGGTACCCATAACCTGCTTCCCGGAGATTGGGTTCTGGTTAAGAAGTTCGTGCGGAAAAGCACCCTGGAACCAAGATTTGACGGGCCATTCCAAGTTCTCCTGATCACCGCAACTTCCGTCAAATTGGCCGGCAGGCCACATTGGATCCACGCTTCCCACTGCAAGAAGTCTCCTGCCCCAGAGGAAGCAGATACCGCACAACCATGTACCTCTGGTACATTGTCTCCTTAATTAGTTTAATTAAGGCCCAGCAAGTAGCCATCACTAAAGATGCTAGTGGGTACACCTTCTGGTACAATTCATCATGTACCCGTGTGGCTACCTATACCTTTGATTATTGTGACATCGTAGAATGCCCATTCACTACAACACAAATCCAGAATATCTATAGAGATATCCCTCATGTAAAAGATCCATATGTTTGTGTAGTTGACAAACAATGGGGGCATAATTGTGGCCATTGGGGGGCGGCGGGATGGAATGCCGGGCCTTCCTGGGGCTACAAGCCAAAAAGTGCCTTATCTAAAGTAGATGATCATGGTAGGTCCCTCCTTCAAAGAATGACTCTGAGAAAGCCTGGAGGAGGCACACCAATGAAATTAATTCTTAATGTTGAGCATCCAAGCCCAACAGATGCAGACCAGTATGTATTGGGAATGTACTGGAAAAAGGGTTCCTATACTAAATTAGGGCATTTCTACCTTAAAGATATGTGTAATTCCCCTGAGTGGCGAGGAGCTACTCATATGGTCACAAACCCATTAAAACCACACATCCAGTCCTTTAAGGACATGATGGCCATTGCTAACCCCACCTTTGAAGATACTATGGCCGCTGAAACAGGTTTTAATGATGTTAACCTATGGTTAGAATGGATGAAATATAATGCCAACAAACATAACCGAACCGCATGCTATGTGTGTGGTGGTGCCCGGCCTCATCTGGGCACTGTACCTTTAACCCTGCCAGTAGATGAAGAAAATTGCATTTTAAGTCTTTTTGCCTACCAATATAATTTCAACAGGTCTCAATGTCAAGCATGGACAGCGGAGTATCCTCTTATAGCCAAAAATGTAAGACCTCCTCATGGTGTTACCGTATATAAAGGTAATTACACTTGCTATGTCAAACATGATGGGATTGGTAAATTTGTGGGTAACTTTCCCGCAGGTTATTGTACTACATATAGAACTGTTCCTGTACGTTTGCTGCAGCAGCACACTAGGTCACTGGGAGATATTTACTGGTTGTGTGGGGATTTACAGTTAAGATCCAGAATGGACACAGAGTGGTGGGGGGAGTGTACATTGGCCAAGGCCATTATGCCTATACACATTATTTCTGACACACACACCAACACCCATGAGTCCAGCCACACTAAGGCCAAGCGTGAAGCCCCAGTAAAAGGAAGTTTTGACCCTCACATTTACATTGATGCCATTGGGGTACCTAGGGGGGTACCCAATGAATTTAAAGCAAGAGATGAAGTTGCTGCAGGGTTTGAATCAATTTTTACCATAGTTACTGCAAACAAGAACTTAAATTGGATAAACTACATTTATTACAATCAACAGCGTTTCGTTAATTACACCAGAGATGCCCTCCAGGGATTAGCCGAACAATTGCAGGCAACATCCCAAATGGCCTTCCAAAATAGAATAGCCCTGGATATGATCCTAGCCGAAAAAGGAGGGGTATGTAAAATTTTGCCCGACACCATGACATGTTGTACCTACATCCCAGAAAACACAGGTCCTAATGGTAAAGTTACATTAGCCATAGCAAAATTAAATGACCTCTCAGAAGAATTAAAAAGGAATTCCGGGATAAAAGATCCCTGGGACAGATGGTTTGGTTGGATGACGGGTTGGAAAAAGGCTTTAATGCATATTGGTATGGCAATACTAATTTCTCTTTTTATCTTTGCTCTTCTCTTTTGTTGTGTCTTCCCCTGCCTGAGGAAAGCTCTCACGAAGACTATTGACCAAGCGGCACCCACTTTCACACTACTTGATGTTGATGACCAAGATTTCCAGGATCTCAACTCACCCTGTTTGCCGCTGCAATCCATCCCTTTTGATGATAAAGTGCGAGAGTTCTAGGAAGGGACCACCTTAGGGACAGCATCTGTCGGTGAATGGTAAAGGCCCCATGTGGAGAAGTGGTGGGTTAGCTGCCATGGGATACCCTTGGGTGTGAAGCGTTCGAGAGCCATACTGACGGATGGTTAGCCTATTAGGGTCAGATCTAGGGACAGACTTGCACTTTGCATTAACACCTAGCTAGCGGCCACGGGGTTTCTGTGCCTTTGGGCTAACACGTCTTCTGGTATTAACAAATAAAGTTTTTATCTCTTAGAATCTAACATTTCATAGGGGGGACTGATGTAGAATTATTAAAAAATCTTATTGTATTTATATTGAATTGCTGCTCTAACTCTGTATTAACCTGATACTGTGACAAATCCTCCATTTTGTCCTCATAACCTGACTTCTTCATATGAAAACTACATTACATGACAGTATTTCTCAGCACATCTAATACAATAGACAAAGACTGTATTCTCCATAAGGATATGACTAACCCAGGAACTGTTGAATTTCCCCTAACTCGCAACATAGTATAATTTAAAGGCCACGAGAACACAGTAGTAATGAAATGTTCTATTCATAAGAGACCTTGCACCTAACCACGAGATTTGACATCACCGACCGAGTAAAATGACGCTCAAGACCCCTTGTCCCCCACCCGTGTCCGAAAAAGTACCACCTCTTGGTGGGTGGACACGGAACTAACCACTTAGCTTTTGATCCAATTAATTATATTGATAGGTGGACACTAACCCAGACACTTAACAATTAATCCAATTAATGATGTTTATTCACTGATATCTTGATAATCAATGATGACGAAAATGTCTCTTAAAAGGGCCTGCGCGCCCGCTGATTCTGCACTTGCCAATAAATTTCCTCGAAGTTATTTTAACCTGAACTCCGTGTGTCAGACTGAATTACTTCAGCGTATATACGCAATTCAATTCTCTTTAATTTGGACAGGAACAGATAGACACTTAAACATTTTGGTTTACTGAAAAAGTACCATAACATTGCCTGTCTGATTAGCTGTGATCGTGAAGTTGTAGGGCTCCAGAACCCTTGAAAGGTTAAAGGAACAGAGGTTTAAGACCGGGTATGTGTGGTACGGATGCTGTTTAGGGAGTCTAATACTGCCTGGAATTACCATCTGTGGATGTATGTAATTGTAGAGTAACGAAGCAACTATTTGTACCTTGATCTCTTATGTTAAGCGTTTAAGAGGACGGGGTATGGTTTGAAAGGCTTGTCAGAAAATGTTGTTGTATGTCTGATTGGTGCGATAGTGTTGTATGAAGGTTTGAATGAAAGGTGGCAAAAAATGCAGAAAAGACTACAAGTTGATCGGTATGCCTGTGGATGTCGTGTTCCACTTAGTCTTGGAAGAATGTCACGTCTCTGTCAGATGTATCTTAGTGCAAGCAAATAATGCTATAGGTGATAACTTGTTGTCGAGCCCCAATAACCGGGAGACCAGATGGGGATGCTTAAACGCAGATTATGCTCGGGTGTTGTCAGTTGGGTGAGGTACGAGACCGAGTGTCCCTTGGTCAGTAATCCCTAATAGTTATGTGAATGCTGCAATCCCTTGTCCGGTGTTGCCTTCTTAGGACATACTGAAAAAGAACATGACAACAACAATGAACTGATTAACAACAATACGGTTAAGTAATATAGAACTGGCTGAATAACTAGTGCCGAAGCGAAAAGCTCTCTACCCCGTGACAAGAGAGGCCCTGCTAGTTGCCAAGCGGCTGGTGAGAGGCTCTACCTATGATTTGGGCGTGGGGCTCGAGCCACTAGCGTGGTGGTGGGGTGTCGACCTCTCGGTGACAGTAAAAGATCCAAAACGTGTAGCCATGTCAGGTGAGGCCCTAACTATAAACCCGATATTTGGGTGAATGCAAGGCTCTAACTATGATTTGGGCCGAGGGGCGAAAATCTCTGTGTTGAGATTGGGGAGTTGGCCTCGAGGACCAGCTATGTTGTACAGCTAAGGCCAGCTCCTAACCCTTGATAACCAGTTCTCTGACCCTAGACGGGGGCTTGATAAGGGGGTAACGTAACGTGCTTGGCAAACCCAAGTTATGGTTTATGATAGGTACCTGGAAATTCCCAGTCGGAGAAATAGGAAAGGAGGAAGAAAGAAGAGGAAAAGAACTGTGGTCGCGGGAAAGAAAATTATATGCAGTATAGTGCAGTTCTTGGAGATATAGCTGTTAGTACAGTATCCTTAGACCCTGAGGGTGCTGAAGATTCTCGTGATGGCTACTATATATTCCTGAAGGGAGATGTAGGAAGGCATTGTGCCAAGAAAGCGTGATAGTACCTGATGGAGAGAGGAGTGGTGAAATGAGCAAGGTAGTGAGTAACAGGACGATTGTTATGGATAGTGAGTTTGAATGAACGTATCACGAGTTGTCGAATGAAGCCGTGGCCTGACGAGGCAAGGCAGGAATCAAGCCCCAATACCCAATCGTGTAACAACGTGGCCTTGTTGAGGCAGTTGTTTGGAATGTGAAAGAAAAACTTATTTATACCTGATAGAAACAGGCAACAATAGTGAACCAGTAATTTGTCTAATGGTAGCAGATGACAATATGCAACAACAATAGTAACTGCGAAACTAATGTATAACTTTTTTTTTTTTAAATTACACACACGTAAAATAAATATTTTCCCTTAAAGTTTTGGGCTGCTTGGAGGCACAGGTGATTTCAATTAGGAAAACTGCTGTCTGAGACAGACAATAGGTAGCTGTTGAGGAGAATAGCTCTCAACATATACAGGCAGCCATTATACTCCAGCTCAACATTATACTCCAAACAAACTGTTAATATAACTCGTACATAAGGCTTATCACACTCAGCTGCTGTATAAAATCTGCCTTACTTGGTGCTGATTGTGATGGGAGTGGTGATCCATGCGGATAGCGCAGGACCCGAACAGGTAATGAAGCAGACGCTGTGCGCGCAAGGCATTTTTTTTAAGGGCAGCAATCTGCAGGCTCGCTATGCAGAGCACACGGAGTGTGATGCAGTAAATGGTTTCCCAATCATGGGAAGGAGATAATCGAGTGAGCTGTGAAAGGAACTGACACCCACATTACCCCTTGTCTGTGCCCAGTCAGGCACTTATCCCCTCAAGGATTATGCATTATTTTATTTTATATTTTTAGAAACCGTGGGCTGTTTAAATAAAACCAGGTGTAGATAGGAATTGGTAACGGGTCTGCCTTAAGTGGACCTTCCATGGAGCGCAGCACTGTATAAAGTCATTTAAGAGATCATCAACATCCTCCTTATCCCCTGGGTAAATATGGCTCTATTTAAGTCAAAGCACAAGAATGCTAAAAACTTACAGTAATAACCTTACAATTATAGGACAACTCATTTTACAATTACTGAGCCAGCCTCTAACTAAAACTGAGCTTCTACTTCTTAATGACACACATAATAATAAAAAATGTCAATCTCTGTTTATTGACTTGAGGGAACCAAATTAGATGAGTATGAGACTGGCTGCAGGAATCAATACGTACATTGAACTAATTGCAGTAGGGGAAGCACCTTTGACATATAAAAAAAAAATCATTAGTGGGGAGAAAAAAAAATGTACAACATGATTGCGCATTGTCAAACGGCAAATAGCCCGAATGCAGTTATTTGCCGATTACCTGCCGTTCGTATGTAAGGTGGTTCATTTAGGGGACCAAATTAGATGAGTATGCACGAACGGAGGAGCGGTAGCATGGAGAGGCGGTAGTATGGAGAGGACGCCGAGACCGGAAGAGCAGTGGCTGAGACCGGAAGTTCAGCTGTCACGGAAGCGAGGTGAACATCGTGAACAGCGTGCGTACGGCAAGGTAGGAAGGGGGGAGTAGCGTTTATATAGGAACGCTAACTCCTCCCACAAATACAGGCCTTCGCCTTAAAACATATTATAAAATAGTTTATTATTATTTTATAATATATTACACATATATAATATAGACACTCCTTACTTATCGACCGGGTTCCCTTCCTATGACCTGGTCGTAGAACAAATCGGTCGGGAAGTGAGGAGTTAAGGGATTCCCTGCTCTGGTGCATTTGTCTATGTTCGGGAAAACTTCCCAAACATAGACGTATGCACCAGAGCAGGGAATCCCTCTAATCTATGTTCGGGGAAATTTCCCCGAACATAGATTTGAGGGATTCCCTGCTCTTGTGCGTTCATCTATGTTCTGGGAAATTTCTCCAACATAGATTTGAGGTATTCCCTGCTCTGGTGCATTCGTCTATGTTCGGGGAATTTTTCCCAAACATATACATTTGCACCAGAGCAGGGAATCACCATGACGACTTGCACTAACGCCTTGTTGTAAGTGCGAGCCGTGGTAAAACAGGTAGGTCGCTAAATGAGAACCACCTGTATATGTATGATATTATAATTTTTTTAGCAGCCTGGGGGACTGCCTGAAAGCTCAGACAGTCCCCCTGCTGGCAGCTCCTAGAGTCCTATTGCGGTGATGTGATCATGGTGATCACATGGCCCTGGAGGGCCAGGGTGGCAAGAGCTGCTGTAGGGAGACTGCTGTGGTCTCTGGCAGTCCTCCCCGACCGTGATTGACGCAGATCGTTGGTCCAGGGCTCCTATCACGGACGTCCTGTCGCAGACACCCTTAACAACTGTTTTTTGTTGGACGTACATAGTTTGTCCTCGGTCGTTAAGGGGAAATTATACATATAGATATATATATAATTTCATTCTAAGTGTATTTTCATTTAAATATATATATATATATATATATATATATATATATATACATACACCCTGTTTATTATTATGCAATTTCTATTTAAGTGTCACAAAGACTATATTTTGTTTTTCAGTTTGACTCATGGGTGGCATTGTGTCTCAGAGCTCTTTTGATCACTGAAAACAATCTCAGACACCTGTGATAATTAGATTGCCAGGTGAGCCCAATTTAAGGAAAAACTACTAAAGGAGGGTGTTCCACATTATTAAGCAGAGCACCATTTTCATGCAATATGGGGAAGAAAAAGGATCTCTCTGCTGCCGAAAAGAGTGAAATAGTTAAATGCCTTGGACGAAGTATGAAAACATTAGATATTTCATGAAAACTTAAGCGTGATCATTGCATTATTAAGAGATTTGTGGCTGATTCAGAGCACAAACTGGTTTGTGCAGATAAAGGCACGTTGAGGAAGATTTCTGCCAGATCCATGCATCGGAATAAGAGAGCAGCTGCTAAATACCATTACATAGCAGCAAACAGATATTTGAAGCTGCTGGTACCTCTGGAGTCCCACGGACATCAAGGTGTAGAGTCCTCCATAGTCTCGCAACTGTGCATAAACCTTCTATTCGGCCACCACTAACCAATGCTCACAAGCAGAAATGGCTGCATTGGGCAGAAAAATACATGAAGACTAATTTTCAAACAGCCCTGTTCACTGATGAGTGCCATACAACCCTGGATGGTCCAGATGGATGGAGTAGTGGATGGTTGGTGGACGGCCACACTGTTCCAACAAGGCTGCAACGTCAGCAAAGCGGTGGTGGAGTCATGTTTTGGGCCGGAATCATGGAAAGAGAGCTGGTCGGCCCCTTTAGGGTCCCCGAAGGTGTAAAGATGACCTCTGCAAAGTATGTGGAGTTTCTGACTGACCACTTTCTTCCCTGGTACAGAAGGAAGAACTATGCTTTCCGTAATAAAATCATCTTCGTGCATGACAATGCACCATCTCATGCTGCAAAGAATACCTCTGCATCAATGGCTGCTATGGGGATAAAAGGAGAGAAAGTCATGGTGTGGCCTCTGTAACGGCTACCCCAGTGGAGAGGGGTTATCAGCCGTTGGAGACGTCCTTTTTCCCGGCAAGATGCTGTGCAGTAATGGAGTAGCCTTCTTTCAGCTGGATCCAAGTAGAGAGAGAGAGGTAGAGCTCTTAAAAGAGCTAGTGATTAGCTGAGCAGGTTCAATTTCAATAACGAGACAAAGCTACGTTTTGAAGGGTAAAGTAGAACTGAGGTTTAATGACAGGGATTCTCCTTTTATGCAGTGCTCCCATGCAAGGGAGACGCCCACAACCAATTAGACGTTAACCAATCAAACAATGGTTACAACCCACAGATTCCCTCCCCTCTGCTTGGGAGATATTGAGTTTCTTACTGTATCTACTCAATTATCTCCAAGCTAAAACTTATATTTTTATAACGTTCCCATTTTACATCGTAGAGGAATAAAACTAAATTTTTTATGAACAACATAACTTGTGGAACAACATATTCAAAATTTGTGAAAATCCATCCAGTGGTTCCAGAAATATAAAAAAGTCTCTTTGGACCGACCGCACGCCTGTTTGCATGCCCAAAACAGTTCCACAGATTCAGGCTGTGCGGTCGGTCTGTTTCTGCCTTGAAAATAACAAAGTCCCATCCGAAGGCGGCGTTCGAATCGTCGAACTCACTTCTACTTCTGTTGAAGTGTCGAAGTGGAACCGGGGGTGCGTTGTAGCAGTGTTCAATAGTCTAATGTAGGTCTATTTTACACCAAAATGACAAAGTCCCGTTCGAACAGGTGTTCGGATCTTCGAACGGGACTTAGTCTCCAGCCACAGCGTCGAAGGGCAGGGGAAGGTACAGATCAGCGGTGTTCGTGCAATTGTGTGGCTGATTTCCGTTCCAGGGATTTGACGGCACACACCGCTGACCGCGTTCGACTGGATTAAAATGGCCGCTGCCACGTGTTCGACTGTTTAATGGCTGCCACTTTGACTACTTCGGCATTTTGCTGTATCCGAAGTGCCATATCAAATGTACCAATCCTTTCTCCAAAAATAGTTAAAGGGCCAGACATAGTCTTTCTTTAGGTACAGGCAATGTGGATAATGGTAAAAGCAAACAAAAGGTAGAGGTTCCCAGGCAACATGGTAGGGTTTGTTACAGCCTCCATCCTTTGGAGCATCTTCAAGCAAAAGATCTATGAGAGCGGGAGGCAGTTTACATCCAAACAACAGCTCTGGGAGGCTATTCTGACATCTTGCAAACAAATTCAAGCAGAAACTGTCCAAAAAATCACAAGTTCAATAGATGCAAGACTTGTGAAGCTGCTATCAAATATGTTAAAATGTAACGTGACCTGTTAAAATGTTTAAAAAGTTAAAATGTTGTTGTGACGAGACCAATCTCGCCACATTGCATTGGAGGAGCCTGGTTGCCCGCCTGTTGCCTCTGGACTATGGCCCCATGTTTAAAAGTCTTCCTTTCGCCTGCAGAAAAGGCTTGTTCGTGCCTTTCTGCCTGGCGGTCGGTAGATTCAATCTACCGACCTAACGCACGAATGACTGGACCACCTGGGAGCTGGAGTGTGTCGGCAATTTACCTCCCAGAAGCTGCGGTTAACTGCAGCTTAATTGACGAATACTGGGTGGCCATTGTTCGTTTGCCGAACACGTGGCGGCGGCCATTTTAAAGTCCCGAACAGCCAGCGGTGTTCAGCGCCCAAACTATGGAACTAGAAACGGACACTTATTGGCGCGAACACCGCTGAGCCGTCAGTCTCCCTACTTCTGCCTTCGGTCATTTAACCGACTGCCTGTTCATTCGGTAGTTTATCCGTATGAACAGCATCACCCTAGATAGCCATGCCATGGAGCCTATTCGTATAACGAAAGACTATGGGAAAGACTTTGGCTCCATGGCGATTGAACTGTATGTATGTGATCTGAGCGCAATTCGGTAATAATGTGCGCTCAAATCTAAGCTATCTGGGGATAGGTAGAATGTATATGTTTTATTCATTATTTGCAACATTATGTATTTTATTGTATTTTAGTGTTTTACTGTAACCACATGGTTAATGGAGTTTTTGCCTCTGTCCTTGGAGATAATTGGATTACTTCCCAATTATCTCCAGGATAGAGGGGAGGGATTGTAATGTACTGTGGGAGTGTTTTAACCCTGTATGCCTGTGATTGGTCATTTTACCATTTGTGTCCCAGTCTTCCATCTGGTCAGGTAGCCCACATTAAACCAGACCACTGCTTGACCTTCAACACGGAGCTCTGTCTCATCTTTGGGGGGGATTTACTGTATGCTGTTAGAGACTGATTGCCAGGAGTGTAAGCCGCTTGTGTGCTTTTCCTGTTCGTCTGCTAGCAGCTATTCGTGAGGTTCCGGTTCAGGAGTTTGGAGTGCTATTTTGTATGCAGTTCGGGAGTTTGGAGCATTCCCTTGTATCCAGTTCGGGAGTTTGGTGTTCTGCAGTAGCTAAGCCTGTATCTCTGCAAGGGGAAGATCTTCTAAGCGGCGGTTTAACCCCTTTATGCCCGGGGTGCCGTTACAGTTGTTATAAGTTTGATAAAAATAGCTTTTGATTTCAGTAAATATGCTGCAAACACAACAAATTACAATTTTCAGTTCTTTACAACCTATAAAGTGTTTTGAAACTTAATGTGCGTAATAATTTGTAACAGTGCATTGTAAGTTTTTTATGTTTAAAAAAAAATACTGTTATCATTAGGAGGTTTGTTCAATAAAATTTGAATTGTACTCTTAATAGTTGATAACAAAAGAATTATGCTGACTGTTATTTACATCAATTATTTAGGTAAATGAGAAAAATATCATTTGCATAATAATTCAGAACTGGGTGTAATTTCTACATCTCCTTTTTTGTCCAGCACAGATGGACACATGCGCATGAATGGACAATCATATACTCCTTAATGACCTAATTGAGAAGTGTATCAATGACCAGAGCAGAGATTGTACCATCCCCTCTCATCAGGGAAGGGGTGGAAAAGATGTTATATCAAAGCGCTGATTTATCTTATAAAAGAAGCTGACAAGGCTATTTGAATGTAAAATATGTAAAATATGTTGGCAAGCTGAAGAGCTTTAGTAGCTTAAAGTGTATCTGTAAATAAAGTACAGGTACAATTAAGAGCAGTTGCTGTTGAGCTACATCCCATCTTTTATGTTCCTTTATTACTAGAATGCAGCTCTTGTATTTTCTGACCCTCTGCACCAGGTTGAGGGGGTTATATAATGTGACCGAAAGTAAGGAATTGTGCTGGAGGGAATCTATATACCTCCCCAGATTTTGCAAGGTTCCTACTTTGTGTAATAAGCCCCAGGGAAATGTGTTATTTTAAAATGAATATTGCACTTTAAATATGTGTATATTTGGGCCCTGGGGTGGAGCACTTGGAGAGTAGGGTGGGCCAGTGCTCCACTCCACATTTTGGAAGTTGCTTGGAACCTAC
The DNA here is from genome assembly GCF_036172605.1 of Pelobates fuscus. Classification (NCBI taxonomy): domain Eukaryota; kingdom Metazoa; phylum Chordata; class Amphibia; order Anura; family Pelobatidae; genus Pelobates; species Pelobates fuscus. The sequence goes on from NC_086327.1 coordinate 58,013,527, forward strand.
AGGTGAGAAGTCCAGTTCCAGAGTTTCACTCCTAATTTACCTCACCTGAAAAGGATTGTTAATTACTGTAGCGGAGTGCAATATTAAAATCCACGATCTCCGCTGGTATTAAGGGTAAATCCACAGTCAGCGCTGAAAAGTAAGGCAATATCCCAAATCCCCCAGTAACGAAACACGGTGCTGGGAGTCAACTGAGGTCTTTATTCACAGCTTCCAGTATTTATGCAAGTCCCCATGCAAGGGGTTTCCTTACTGTCATAGCAGGGGTAATACAGTAGGGGACTACATGGGGGACTTAACATTTGGAGCATTTCTCCTATCAGGCACTGCTGCACGAGAGGGACACTCCCACTGAAATACACCATGAAGTGGATTATCCCTCCGTGCAGCAGAACCGGCAATTCACATAAAGATACATAACTTCAATAATATTCCCTCTATTTGTATGAACAGACGTTCAGTAGATAGTTGGGGTCTGAGTACACATTTCGTGAGAGTATTGCTCAGATCCCAGCTAAAACGACCGAACACCGCACGAAATACACTTTATTACTAAAATCGTCTGAAAGTACCGAACACCGATGGGGAACCACAATAGGGAAAGACCAGAGCTCGCGAACGGCCTGGAAATACAGCGGTGTTTGTGCCGTCAAGTAGCCGTTTTCGGTTCCAGGCACTCGGCGACAAAACACCGCTGGAGAAACAAAGGATCCAAGATGGCCAACCGCCGCGTGGTCAGTAGTCGAACGACAGCCACCTGGGAAAACACTTAACTACCGATTGCAACAATGTTGCAATCTGTTAATTGGCGCCATACGACCCTCAGTGTGTGGGCTTGGGTTCGGTACTTATTTCGTTTAACGAACAGCCGGGAAAGTTGCTGTTCGTGAAATCACCATGTAAATGCTAGCGGCTTTCGGCTGCTAGCATACGAATGCTATAGGATACAGGAAATCATACAGTTCAATACAGAAAGCAATTTACAGTAACACAATATGGCAGCAGTGCTTAGGACAACCTTTAAAGATACAGGTCTATAGTCTGAAGTGGCTAGGTTTGCCACAATGCTCCCCCAGAACCAAGCCGGCATACACAGTCTGATCCCAACGGATCAGCGTTACCGTTTTGCTTCCCTGGGCGGTAGTGGATGGTAAAGTCAAACGGCTGCAGCGCCAAACTCCAGCGCAGCAGCCGGGCATTGTCTCCAGCCACACGGTTCAGCCACACCAAAGGGTTGTGATCTGTGAGCAGCAAAAAAGGTTGTCCATACAAATACGGCTACAACTTTTTGAGGGCCCACACCACGGCCAGGCATTCCTTCTCAATGGCGGCGTAGCTTACTTCACGTGGCAATAACTTTCGGCTCAAGTAAGCTACTGGGTGTTCCCCGCCATCTGCTCCAACTTGGCTCAGCACTGCCCCCAATCCAAACATCGAAGCGTCTGTGTGGACAAGAAATCTTTTAGTTGGATCAGGAGCAGCTAGTACTGGAGCATTAGTTAGAGCTGTTTTGAGTTGGTTAAATGCCTGTTCACACTCTGGGGCCCAGGTAACCTGTCGGGGAAGGTTCTTACGAGTCAAGTCAGTCAAGGGTTTGGCTAGGGCACTATAATTGGGTACAAATTTTCTATACCCTGCTGTACCCAGAAAAGCCAGTACTTGGGTCTTGGTCCTAGGGGTGGGCCACTTGGCAACAGCTTAAATTTTGGCCGGTTCAGGTTTCTGGTGCCCTCTCCCCACCCGGTGACCTAAATACTGCACCTCTGCCATCCCGATATGGCACTTGCTAGGTTTCAGGGTCAGCCCTGCCTCCCCTATATGGTCAATAACGGCTCCTATATGGTGTAGGTGTTCTGCCCAGGTCTGGCTATATATGGCAATATCGTCTAGGTATGCGCATGCATATTCCTGGAACCCGTCCAGTAGCCGATCTACCATCCTTTGAAAGGTCGCCCGGGCGTTTTTCATCCCGAAAGGCATGACCCGAAATTGGTACAGGCCAAACGGGGTGACAAACGCCGACTTGGGGATGGCATCATCGGCTAACGGAATTTGCCAGTATCCCTTACAGAAAAATCTATGGAAGTGAGATACTGACCCCTAGCCATTTTATCTAGCAACTCGTCTATCCGGGGCATCGGATAGGCATCAGACACCTTTTTGTCATTTAGCTTCCGGTAGTCGACACAAAAGCGTGTCATGCCGTCCTTCTTAGGTACCAGCACTACCGGCGATGCCCAGGGGCTATCTGAAGGTTCGATAACCCCTAGTTGCAACATCTCTTCAATCTTAGTTTTCATATGTGCCTTGACTGCTTCAGGTAGCCGCATAGGTAGCTGTCCCGGGGTTTCAACTCGGTGAGTGGCTAGCGGAGTGTACCCAGGCAAATTGGAGAAGATAGCTCCTTTAGCCATGATCAACTCTTGTACCTGGCCACGCTCCTGAGGGCTTAGCCGCTCCCCCAGCTGAACTCCCTTGGAGGGCTCTATCTGTTCATCTGGTTCTAATAGGTCAGGTAGTGGCAGATTCCCCTGATCCTCAGAGGCGGAGGCACATATTGCCGCCACATCCTCTATCCTCTCATAGTAGGGTTTGAGCATATTCACATGGAGCATGCGTCTCTTCCCTACCCCTGAGCAGGGGCCAATCACATAGGTGGTGTCACATCGCTGCTCTACCACCTGGTATGGGCCTTGCCAGATGGCCTGCAGCTTGTCTGTGCGGACAGGTTTCAAAATTAAACATTTCTGTCCCACTTGAAAGCAACAGTCTCTGGCTCCCTATCGTACCAGCGGCGCTGGCGTTGTTGAGCCGCCTGGAGGTTGGTGCGCACAGCCTGGGTTAATGCCTCCAGTCGGTCACTAAACTCCAGCACGTAAGATACAATGGGGGTCCCATCTGGGCTACTCTCTCCCTCCCAATGCTCTCTAATGAGGTTTAACAGCCCTCGCACCCTTCTCCCAAATAGTAATTCGAAGGGAGAAAAACCTGTCGACTCCTGGGGTACCTCTCTATTGGCGAAAAGCAGATGGGGTAGAAAGCGCTCCCAGTCTTTATGAGCCACTCCGAACGTATAGAGCATCTGCTTTAGCGTCCTGTTAAACCTCTCACATAACCCATTAGACTGGGGGTGGTAGGCAGAGTTTACTATCGACTTAATGCCCCATACCTTCCAAAGTTGTTGGGTGACCTCAGCAGTGAACTGGGTGCCCCTATCCGATATTATCTCTTGGGGAAACCCCACCCTGGAAAATATTTTCATTAATGCTTCAGCTACTGTCTCTGCGTGAATGTTGGAGAGGGCGATGGCCTCAGGGTACCGGGTGGCGTAGTCCACCACAGTCAAAATGTATCTCTTCCCTGAGGGACTAGGCTTGGGTAGAGGCCCTACTATATCCACAGCTGCCCGGCTAAAGGGTTCTTCGATAATAGGTAGAGGGCATAATTTAGCCTTGTGGCGGTCACCTCGTTTTCCTACTCGCTGGCAAATATCACAGGAGGTACAGTATTGCCGTACATCCTTAGATATTCCGGGCCAGAAAAAGGCGTGGGTCAATCTGTATCGGGTGCGTGTCATGCCTAGATGCCCAGACAAGGGGATGTCATGCGCTATCCTACGCAGCTCTTGCCTATACCTTTGGGGTACTACCAACTGTTTGGTTGACACTGTGGCTGACCCCCTACTTCCCTTTCTGCCATACAATAAAATAGCCCTTTCTCCCCAATATACCGCTCCCCCTCTAACCCGGCCTGATCTGTGTTCACCCTTTCCCTGTATACCTGCAGTGTGGAGTTGGACTTCACCTCCGCCTCAAATTGGGTGGGGGTATCCCAGGTCATACGTGTCAAGGGGGTGTCATGGTCTCTTACCTTACCTCAGTGTGTGCTTGCAGAGCCGTGGTGCGTGCCTGCTTCCGGGTGGTCACTGGATGGGCTTCCTGGTGTGGAGCCTGGGGTACAAAAGCAGAGGTCATCGGACCCAAGTCATTCCCGAGCACAACATCTGCTGGCAAGTTCCTCTACCATCCGCTCCCCCCCACCCCAATCCAAATGTATTTTTGCCGTGGGGAGTTGGTACACTGCTCCCCCTGCCACCCGTACTGCCACGGATCCGCCGGTGTGCGCTGAATCAGGATCCCAGGGGTTCTTCAGCTTGAACACTCAATATCTCTTGAGCAGCTGGCTCTAGTTGATAATGATGGGCAGCAGCCCTTGGTGCCGGGTTCGGTCGGCCTTGGTTCCATGCCGGTCTGCCCCGGTTCTGGGTGCACTCACATGCCATATGTCCCCACTGCTTGCAGGTGTGGCATTGTATGTTAGCACGTCCGTTATATCTGGAGGGTGGTGGTAGATTCCCTTGTGATGGACGGAAAGGGGTGGTTGTGTGAGCGGTAGGTGGTAAAGTACTGGGTGGCCCTGTGGGTCGAGGGTAACTCTTGGGTAGGGGCCCATGATGCCTCCTCGCATCAAAATGCTGGTCAGCTAATCGGGCAGCTTCCGTTAGGGTGAGAGGCTTTCTGTCTCGCACCCATTCTTGTGCCTCTGGGGACAAGCCGTTATTGCTCTAACAGCATCAATTGTCACAACTCTTCCATGGTAGTGGCTTGGCTGGCTTGTATCCACGCTTGTGAGGCTTGATCCAGCTTGTGTGCCCATTCGGCATGCAAATCTTTCTCCGGCTTGCACAGGCCTCTAAACTTGTGCCGGTATGCCTCCGGAGTAATGGCATATCTCTCAAGTATCGCTCGTTTCACTTTAGCATAATCCTTGCTGTCCTCACTGGGTACAGCGTGATACGCTTCTGCTGCCCGACCAGCCAGCTTGACTGCCAGTAACGGGACCCATACTGTCCGTTCCAAATCATGCAAATCACACAGTCTCTCAAAATCCTGTAAATACCCATCAATCTCATCCTTCTCCTCGCAAAACATTTTAAAGGCATGATATGGAATTTTGGGTTTTACCTGGTTGTAGAGTGAACCAGTAATGGATTCTGCTCGTGACGGTACATTCTGCGGACTGTGTGCCATCACGTACTCCTGCACATTCGCCATCACCACAGACAGCATGGCCTCTGATATAGGCTGTGGTAAAAATTCCAGCCTGGTCCTCATTTCTCTCTGGTAGAGGGTCTCTTCCATGGCTGGTGGAGGTGTAACGCTACGAGCTCTGTCTCCTTCCATCAGTTCAGCAATCAGCACAGCTTTGGATTTGTTGCTGGTTATCTTACCCCTGGCTTCTAGCAGTTCTTTTAATGTTTGCCGCTTTAATGTAGAATAATCCGTATCCATTCACTTCGGTATTCGGTTCTTTCGTTGTATTGCAATTGCCATTCCCTTTTCCTGTTCAGCAGTTTAATTTGCACGAATTGCACTTTTCGGTTGTAAGGTTGGATCCCGTTGCTTGCCACCAATTGTAGCGGAGTGCAATATTAAAATCCACGATCTCCGCTGGTATTAAGGGTAAATCCACAGTCAGCGCTGAAAAGTAAGGCAATATCCCAAATCCCCCCAGTAACCAGACGAAACACAGTGCTGGGAGTCAACTGAGGTCTTTATTCACAGCTTCCAGTATTTATGCAAGTCCCCATGCAAGGGGTTTCCTTACTGTCATAGCAGGGTTAATAAAGTAGGGGACTACATGGGGGACTTAACATTTTGAGCATTTCTCCCATCAGGCACTGCTGCACGAGAGGGACACTCCCACTGAAATACACCGTTAAGTGGATTATCCCTCCGTGCAGCAGAACCAGCAATTCACATAAAAATAATTAACTTCAATAATATACCCTCTATTTGTACGAACGGACGTTCGGTAGATAGTTGGGGTCTGAGTACACATTTCGTGAGAGTATTGTTTAGATCCCAGCTAAAACGACCGAACACCGCACAAAATACACTTTATTACTAAAATCGTCTGAAAGTACCGAACACCGATGGGGAACCACAATAGGGAAAGACGGGAACTCCCGAACGGCCTGGAAATACAGCGGTGTTCGTGACGTCGAGTAGCCGTTTTCAGTTCCAGGCACTCAACGACAAAACACCGGAAACAAAGGATAAAAAATGGCCGACCGCCGCGTGGTCGGTAGTCGAACAACGGCCACCTAGGAAAACACTTAACTACCGATTGCAACAATGTTGCAATCTGTTAATTGGCGCCACACGACCCTCAGTGTGTGGGCTTGGGTTCGGTACTTATTTCGTTTCACGAACAGCCGGGAAAGTTGCTGTTCGTGAAACCACCATGTAAATGCTAGCGGCTTTCGGCTGCTAGCATATGAATGCTATAGGATACAGGCAATCATACAGTTCAATACAGAAAGCAATTTATATTAACACAATATGGCAGCAGTGCTTAGGACAACCTTTAAAGATACAGGTCTATAGTTTGAAGTGGCTAGGTTTGCCACAGTTACAGGTGCTATTAAGTACTCCCCTGCCAAAGGAGGAGAGAGATTGTGTTTTTGATGTCATGGAAAATGGAGGATGTCATGAAAGCTTTGCTCCAGTCCACTGCTGTAAAGCAAGAGACAAACAGAAGGACTGTAGAGACTAATGCAATACAGCAAGAGAGCATTTCAATACTGCAGCAACTTGTACTGACTCAAAAGGAAAATACAGATGCTTTATTCAAGCAAGTTGAAGCAGCACAGGCAGCAGCTCATCAATTACTCAGAGAGGAGCAGCAGCATGCCACATGTGCCATACAGCAGGAGATCCAGAGTCTATCACAAAGGCTGGTCAGGGATGCCACAGAATCACCACAATGTCCAAAGGTGATCAGAGTGAGTCACTACTTGCAAAATATGGTATCCACAGATGATTTAGAGGCCTACCTGATGGCATTTGAGTGAACCGCTGAGCGGGAAGGTTGGCTTGCAGTGGAATGGGCAAGTCTGCTAGCACCATTTCTTACTGGTGAATCCCAGAAAGCATACTATGATCTGGAACCAGCGGAAGCCAGTGACTACAAGAAGCTGAAAGCAGAAATAGTGGCATGCCTTGGGGTGACAACAGCCGTCCGTGCCCAGAGATTTCATTCATGGACTTACAGCCTGGATAAAGCGATTCATTCACAGATGTTTGACTTGATACACCTTGCCAGAAAATGGTTGCAGCCAGAGATCAACTCACCCAGTCGCATTGTGGAGCAACTGGTGATGGAAAGATTCCTGAGAGGATTACCTATTGGACTTTGTCGGTGGGTCAGTCAGAGAAATCCCCAAACAGCAGATCAATTGGTTGAATTGGTTGAATGGTATATAGCAGCAGGAGAACTGCTTCAACCTCCTGGCCAAGAGAGACCCAAGAATCAGAAAACCTACAGCCCCAGCAAATCTGGTAAGACTGTTCCAGGGAAAAGGGGGTCTTTTGATGAGAGAACAGGGTTTTATTACCCAAGAGACATTGTTAAAAGAGAAAAAGACTTTGGGTGGTGGGAAGAACCTACAAAGGAATCAAAAAGTACTAATTATGGTATAAAATGCTTTAAATGCAGAAACGTTGGGCATATTGCAAAAGACTGTCCTGAAAATGTTGAACCAATGGAGTGTAATTTTGGTAATAATTGGGAAGGAATTGCACTTTATTCACAGGTTGCATGTTCTGCGGAAAAAAATGGTTATTTGAATAGTCACCCTGGGTGTACCGTGAACGTGGAGGGAAAAAATATACAGGCATTGCTAGATTCAGGGGGTATGGTTACCCTTCTAGACCAATCCTTATTACAGGATACTCATATTGTTAACTGTGAAAAAGTTGATATTGCTTGTGTTCACGGGGATATACATAACTACCTTACTGCAGATATACTTGTTAAGACCCAGTGTGGTACTGTAAACTACAGAGTGGGGCTGGTACCAAAACTGGCACATGAGATGATTATTGGAAGGGATTTTCCCCATTTTCTAGACCTATGGGCCTGTTTTGAAAACCCATCAGGTGAACAGAATAATGAATTTCCTTTTGCAGATACTCTGGCAGATGAGAGAGATCATGATGATGGGCCTAACAATATGCAGCACTCCCCTATAAAAACATTAGTTGGTGAAAACCCAGAACAAACTAATGCGGGACCTTCTAGAAGCTCTGAAACAGAAATAGAGTTAATTGATTTAGAGGTTAGGCCTGGTAACTTCAGAAGTGCACAGTGGTGTGACCCAACATTATTGGTGTTTTTTGATTTCTGTGAGTGGAAACCGAGAGCTGAAAAACCCTGAAACAGTAAGGTTGTTGTTTATGCTTATGTTGGGAAATGGACAAGCCATCCAACCCAGTTAGCTAATTATTTTGTTTAGTTAGTGCTCAGAAGAGCAATGATTTTGTTTAATATATTTTGTTACAACCTTTTATACCTTACTGTGCATGTATTTTGGAACCACAATAAAATGAGCAAGTCCTTTTACCTCATCCAGCGTGTGAAGTGTCTCTAAAGCCTGAAAAGACTGTGTGTAACACCCCAATCCCAGGACAAGGTACCAAGGGAAAGGAGTACTTTTGTCACAATAAGCAAAATTAGAGATATTTTTTATTGGTGGACTGGTACTGAACTGAAGGGGGCTTGGGCTTAAATTTCTTGTTTGCAAAAACACTTTAATTTTATAACATGACAGGAGGCTTCGTATTTGCTTAAGACTTTCTTTACTTAAGCTTCACAGCAGCACTTTTTCACTTAGTAACAGGGTAACCAATCAGAAAAAATTTAACACGGTATAAAAGTCCCTCCCTGTGACGTCACTTCCTCTTTCTTTGCTGCTTCACACCAGTACAGGTCAGAGTGCCACTGTCTCCTACTTTTCTGTGGGTTCTGTGGTTTATTCTTTATTCTTTATTCTTTATTTTTTACCTATCCGTTTCTGTCATAATTTCACTTTATATATGGTTTTTTATTACTAGGCGTTTGTTTCCTACCCTATCTTATTTTTTCCCTAAGTTTCTCTTAACTTAGTTCTTATTACCACCTTATTTTTCTTTTCTCATTCTTACAGTTACATTTCTGTTTTGTATATCTATCGAATGTATTATATTTAAATTTTCAAATATACCGTTTTTAACAGTCCGGGTTGCGGTCGGCATATTTTGCCCCGTTTTCCCGGGCTTTCTGGGCCGTGGAGAACGCCTCCAGCGGCCCCGAGCGCGCACGGCGGCCATCTTGGATCTCGCACACCTCTGCGAGATCCAAACGGCCGCTTCTCTACCTTGTGCGCATGAGCACGATCGCGGCGGCCATTTTCTTGGAGCCGCGATCGGAGCCCAAATAGCCGCACGGCGGCCATTTTAACTGCACTTCAGCAGTTCCTTTATTTCTAACACCTGGATAAAGATATATATATATTTTACACTACTATTTTTCAGATAATAATAATATTACCTCAGAGTAGGCTTGATTTCACTCCCCTTGGAAATACCTCACTCTGTAATTTCAATTTGATGAGTTACTGACTTATACTACTCCCCCTGGCGGTGAATTGAAAGTACTACTTGGAACCAAATATTTATATTTCGGTTTTATATTCAACATCTCATTACTGTTGGGACTACCCCATTACCATTCAACCTGAGTTTTCATCACATTTATACTGATTTATTGTAAGGTTAAATCCCTAAATATATTTATGATTGCTGTTATGATATACAGCCCATGATTGGCCCGCTTTGTCTGTGCCGCTATACCTCTATACGGGTTTGAAATATTACTCCCTGAGGTTATTAAGTCTGGGTGACCCCCAGCTACAGCTTGCACTGTTTTAAAACATTTTAATAAAGTTTTGTGTTATTTCGGACGGCCTCAAATACATTCTAATGCTGGCCTATTCTGCCCCATAGGTATCATCACTATTGCTATGGAGGCTTCAATCCAAGACCAAAACTTACAAGCTGTTATAAATGCGGCTGTTGCCGCTTCACTGGAAAAGGCCCTGGCTCGGGTGCTGCCCATTGAGCCTAAAGACCCAAAAACTTCTGAGCCCCCGCCTTCTGAGGAAGAGGCGGATGATTCAGATTCCACAAGAAGGAACCCTTCCAAACCCAATAAAAGATATTGGAAAGGGGATGGGCCAGAACCCCTCAAACGCAAGGGGAAAGAACCGGCAAAACGCCCGAAACAGACTGACACCAAAACTAAACATCCCGTGCAACCTACTCTGTCAGAGGAAGAGGACGACTCCTTTGATTTACACCCCTTGGCCATCCTAGATGAGTGGCAAGCCGACCACTCTTCTGAAGATGAAGAAGACTGGCCTGTGGCTTCTTTTAAAGGGGCACCTTTCCCTCAAGATTTTAATAGAGATCTCACAACAGCGGATTCTGTACCCGAACAGAACCCTTCGGAAGACGCCGAAACCTTTATGGATACACTGGGTCAACCCCTATTTGACCCACGGCATATCAGATATCCTCGGTCTTCGGAATGGTCACTCCCATTTCATCTCTCCCAATATATCCATTTCTGGATCAGGAGACCACTAGACCGAGAGGTCCGCAAGCGCCTAAGAGCGGAATGCCCTAGGCCGACCTTGCCGGACAAGGTAGCCATGACCCCGGAGTTTGATCCAATGCTCTGCACATACCTAGCCAGAACTGGCCGTGACCCTAAAAAGGGCATCGAGCGTAGCCTACGCCTCACCCAGGACAAGATGTTGGATGTCCTGGGGCCCCTGGCAAGAATTCTACTATTGGCTGATGAAGCCCTCACTAACGAGGGCCCCTTAGACCCATCGGTTATAAGAGAATGGGCACTACGCTCCATTTGCCTGCTGGGCAATGCAAATACTTCCCTATGTACGGAGCGTAGAAAAGCAGTGCTGCTGCGTATGGATGCCAAATTAACTGATCTGGGCACCAAAGAATTGGGCCCCAAGGCTAAGGGTCTATTATTTGGAGAACCCTATATCAAAGAGTTACACAAGCATGTAAACTTATACACTACTTTGAACAAAGCACAATCATCCATGAAAAGAGTATTCCACCAACAACCCTCTCGGGTTTTTGGAAGGGCTGGCCGTTCAAGGGGTCGTACAGTCAGCCGCTTCTGGGCCTCAGGCCAACGCCAGCGACCCCCCACCTCATCCTTCTTCCCCAACTACCAGTCAAGGGGTTTCTACACCCAAAGAGCAGACAGGGGAAGAGGAAGCAGAGCCCGTGGACGCAACAGATACCCTACAGGTGAGACTTCCTACCTTTCATCTTACTACGATTTATCATGCGGGCAGGTTATTACATTGTCTAGATATGTGGAAGACGCTGTCTTCAGATACCTGGGTTCTAAACACAGTCCGGGGTTATTTGATAGAATTTTATTCTCTTCCTACTCAAACAGGTTTTCCCCATTACCCGATAATGTCAAGAGCTCAAACCACCCTCCTCGATTCGGAACTACGTTCCTTACTAACAAAAGGAGCTATTCAACCAGCTCCACACGACAAAGGCTTCCTAAGTTCCATCTTCCTAGTCAAGAAGAAATCAGGGGAATTTCGCCCAGTAATCAACCTTCGTCAGTTGAATACTTTCGTGATATACAGGCATTTCAAAATGGAAGGGATTCATCTACTCAGGGACATCCTCCGACCAGGAGATTGGTTCACCAGACTCGACCTCAAGGATGCCTACCTCTCCGTACCGGTACATACATCCAGCCGACGTTTCCTCCGCTTTCTTTGGCACCACCGGGTCTTCCAATTCACCTGCCTTCCATTCGGCCTGAGTTCCGCTCCATGGTGCTTCACCAAACTACTCAAACCAGTCACCGCGCATCTTCGAGCAAGAGGCATTCGCTGCCTAATCTACCTCGACGACCTCTTACTACTCTGCGACGACGCATCCAGTCTACAGTCACAAACGAACTACGCATCTTCATTGATCGAATCCTTGGGATTCGTCATCAACAAGGCGAAATCCTCACTGACTCCATCCCAAATTATTCAATTTCTCGGCTTCGAGATCGACTCCTCTACCTGTGTTCTCCGCCTACCTCAAGCCAAACTAACTGCGATCAGGAAGGAACTACGCAAGACGCTTCGACAAGTGGATATCCCTCTCCGAGGTTTAGCTCGGATTGTAGGCCTACTTTCGGCTTCCATTCAGGCGATCTACCCAGGTCCCCTCCATTATCGGGCCATGCAACGTCTGAAGGCTCAGTTCCTCCAGACCCATCCATCATACGACCAGAGGGTCCCGATCACTACCGAGGTGAGGGAGGAACTCAACTGGTGGCTCCGCCATATGTCTGCCTGGAATGGCAAAGCAATTTTCGGCCCCACTCCAGACTTCGTGGTGGAATCAGACGCGAGCCTCCAAGGCTGGGGCGCAACTTGTCATGCAACTTCCACCGGGGGACCATGGACCGCGGCAGAACACTCTCTCCACATCAACTGTCTGGAATTAATTGCAGGTTCGTTCGCAATCCGCAGTCTGGCCAACCACCTCTCAGACTGTTGTATCCTCCTTCGAATGGACAATATCTCAGCTGTCCAATACATCAACAAACTGGGAGGGGCCAGATCACGTACCCTATCCGAAGTGACAAAGGACATCTACAATTTTTGCTTCCAACGCAACATAACAATTCGAGCAGAATATCTCCCGGGAGAAACGAACATTACTGCGGATTGGTTCTCCCGGCATTGGAGGGACGTCAGCGACTGGCGCCTGCACGAATCAGTTTTCTTCCACATCTCCAAGCTCCGAGGACCGTTTACTCTGGACCTTTTCGCCTCCCGAACGAATTTTCAAGTCCCACATTTCTTCAGCTGGCTACCAGACCCAGAATGCTTGGCGGTAGATGCCTTCCTTCAAAAGTGGCCGACAACGGGAGCCTACGCCTTCCCTCCCTTCGCAATGATCCCGAGAGTCCTTCTCCAGATCCGCAGACAACAAGTCACGCTGGTACTGCTCACCCCGCTCTGGCAGGGCCAAGCATGGTTCCCAGATCTCCTGGACCTATCCTGCCAACATCCCCTCCTTCTACCTCCATGGCCCAACCTGCTAGAGGACCCCCAAGGAAACCCTCATCCGATGATAATTCAGGGCCACCTCCAACTAGTGGCTTGGACTCTTTCAGGGGATCCTGGAATTTCGGAGAATTATCGCAGAGAACTAAGGAACTCCTCTGGGATTCTTGGGCACCTGGAACCAGAAGATGCTACCTTTCCTCCTGGGGTGCTTGGTGCAATTGGTGCCTGGAACGGAATACCGATCCCCTTACAGCCCCTAGACAGTTCATTTTGAATTTCCTCTCACATCTATTCGACTTAGGCCGCTCATACCGTTCCATCAACGTTGCCCGGTCAGCAATTTCAGCGGCCCACGTGCCTTTAGAGGGAGCTCCGGTTGGCCAGGACTCTTTGGTTTGTAGACTATTGTGGGGCATTAAACTAGCTCGCCCCCCAACACCGAAATACTCCCACCTATGGGACGTTAATGTCATGATTCGCTTCCTTGAAGCTTGGCCGAACAACGAGGATCTAACCCTACGTCAACTCTCAGCAAAATTCACTCTGTTACTTTGCCTCATCTCCTTCCGAAGAGTATCAGACGTTCGAGCATTCGACCATAACGCTATCAACTTCTCCCGAGAAGGTGTCACCTTTTCCGTATCCAGACGGACAAAATCAAACTCCTCTTCAGTTTTTTACCCTTATTTCCCTAACCATCCAAAATTGTGTGTGGTCTCTCTTCTCTCTCGTTATTTATCAGTCACCTCCTCTCTACGTTCAACCTCCTCCAGCCAACTATTGATCTCATACGTCCGACCCCATCATCCCGTATCAACCACAACCCTTGCCAGATGGCTTAGGTGGTTGCTCTCCCTAGCCGGGATTGAAACTTCCTTCGGAGCCCACTCCATTAGGGGTGCGGCGGCATCAGGAGCATTCAACGCTGGAGCCTCTCTTCGGGACATCCTTCACTCAGCAGACTGGTCCAGGGAACAGACGTTCCGCAACTTCTACTTTCGTCCAGCTGTGCACGCTTCCTTAGCCCTCCTGGGGGAGCGTTAAAACAGCAAATACGAAGCCTCCTGTCATGTTATAAAATTGTAGATTATGCTAGCTTTAGTGTACTGATAATCTTAATTTTATTAATGACAGGAGGCGAGTATTTCCCACCCATTCACCCTTGTTTCTTCCCCCCCTTAGGTTGCCTCTTTAGGTAAGTTTATCTAAGATATGAGTAACACGCTATGTATATTCTACCAGGGGGGGCTAAGGATTTTTCTCCATGGTTATATAAATTAACACTTTAGGGGAGGTGGTCTATTATATATGATTTTTTCTAATTACTGGACACCATAATTTTAGAAGTCCAATTCTCGGATTAATCCTTGGTTTCGACTCTGCTCTCTCGTTTCAGCGTAAAAGCCCCTCAAGAGGACAAGTCTAGCTGCTGTCTCATCTCAAGCTTCATCTCAGCTCTACTAGAAGTCATGTTTTCGTTCCTGTTCCCTCTCAAGCATCAACTTTCTCGTCTGGCTTTTCCGGATTTCTCATCGGTTCCCTTTACAGTTTTCCCGTTCCTTTTGTTCGCAGCCAGAAAGAGGAAGTGACGTCACAGGGAGGGACTTTTATACCGTGTTAAATTTTTTCTGATTGGTTACCCTGTTACTAAGTGAAAAAGTGCTGCTGTGAAGCTTAAGTAAAGAAAGTCTTAAGCAAATACTCGCCTCCTGTCATTAATAAAATTAAGATTATCAGTACACTAAAGCTAGCATAATCTACAATTATCTAATTAAATTATAACACTGAATAAACAATTGACAATCACCTATAACATTTGTTAACATGTTTCACATGTCTATTTTTTCTTTTAAATTATTTTAAAGATTGAGCAGATTTTATTACAATCCAGGTCAGCAAAGGCACAACAATGGCCACATTACAAATATAAAGAAACACTGCTTAAAAAGACACTTCTGAAGAGTGTTTTAAGGTTCTTAAACTACAAAGAGTAGGCGATGGACTTAAAGCACCAGACTTCTAAAGCTTTTCAGCATGCTGCAAAGTTTTATGTGTGAATAGTGTGTCCTCATTTTTTAATTTTGCAAAAAGTGCAGATTTCAATAGAAATTTTCAAATTAACCTGGTTTTACACCCCCTTGACTTCCATGCAGACAACAGTTTGCTAAACAAACTGTAACTAGTTTGTTTAGCAAAGTAGAACTAAACTCAAAAGGAAGCAATTGCTCAGAGCACCTGCCAAGCAAAGTGCATCGAACTGCACTGGACAGTTACAGAAATTCTGGGCAGGGTTAGAAAGGGAGGGTTTACAAAGTCAGCAGAAAAAAGAACTGCAATTTTTCTAATGGTTTATACATATAACCACAATGAAAACAAGTATTTTTACATGTTACCCGGGTCACTAGAGCATATATTGGATCGCACGTACTCTAGGAACTGATCCTCCCTGAGCGCCATAGCTTTGAGTGGGGCTTATACCACTCCTAATTTGTGATTTTTGTCCTATTAGGTTTTTTTTTTTAGCTGTTTATGCATTTTAAATGACTTTATTGCACTAGGAGTGCTTCTCATTTTTTATCTCCTTTTTACAGATACCTACAGTGCATATTGCCTAGTGCATATTGTACAGAGTATAAGTATATGCATGTGTGTGATTGGTATAGTTGGTTGTTATATACACCCACTCCACTTATGTAAGCACTTTAAGATATCAATTAACACTTAAAGTTTTATAAATATCTTTTACGCACCAGCACTTTACACTTTTATCTTTTTGTACACACAGCGGGTGCTGCACAGCGGGTGCTGCATATCACAAACTTTTTCTATCATTCTGTTTTTATTATTTATGGTTGCGATGATAATCCACTAACAAGGTGCACATGTGCAAGTGGACATTTGAAGCATGAGGCGTTAACATCATGAAGCGGGAATACAGAAGTGGAAGGAGCTGTGGGAAGTAACTGGCTTACCCCGACCTCCCTCCATGTTCCTCCCTGGTCCGGACCTCTGAGACGCTGGAATGCTGAAACATGAGGCACAACACTCTGAGTTTTAAGGGGTATACTGCAGAGGCTGCAGTCACTACTGGACCCTCTATGAAACAATTGCACACCACAGTATCCTAGCAGAGTGGTAAACAGACGGAGATGTATACGTTCCAGAACACCAGCTCCTGAGATTATTAAGCTAAGATTATTAAGCTCTCTCCTCCAGCTCTGCTCCACTCCCACCCTATATGATTATTCCTGTCCTAATGTGTTTTATACCCCACCTCCTATAGCAGTGATGGCGAACCAATGGCACGCGTGCCACAGGTGGCACGCCAGGCCCGCTCTGTTGGCACGCAGCCATAGGTCGCCGGGAGAGGGGGCCGCCGGCTGTCTGCAGAGTAGGCACCTGCCTGCCCGAAACAGCAGGCGCCTACTCTGCTTCCAGGTCGGGAGGCAGGGGGAGGGCTCTAGGAAGCAGCTCCCCTGTCCTCCCGCGCGATGCTGTGTGGAGCGTTGCCATGGTAACGTGCAGCAATGCTCCACACAGCATCGCGCAATGTTATGGTTGTTATGATGTTATGTTATGATGTTATGGTTGCGATGATAATCCACTAACAAGGTGCACATGTGCAAGTGGACATTTGAAGCATGAGGCGTTAACATCATGAAGCGGGAATACAGAAGTGGAAGGAGCTGTGGGAAGTAACTGGCTTACCACGACCTCCCTCCTTGTTCCTCCCTGGTCCGGACCTCTGAGACGCTGGATTGCTGAAACATGAGGCACAACACTCTGAGTTTTAAGTGGTATACTGCAGAGAACGCAGTCACTACTGGACCCTCTATGAAACAATTGCACACCGCAGTATCCTAGCAGAGTGGTAAGCAGACGGAGATGTATACGTTCCAGAACACCAGCTCCTGAGATTATTAAGCTAAGATTATTATGCTCTCTCCTCCAGCTCTGCTCCACTCCCACCCTATATGATTATTTCCTGTCCTAATGTGTTTTATACCCCACCTCCTATAGCAGTGATGGCGAACCAATGGCACGCGTGCCACAGGTGGCACGCCAGGCCCGCTCTGTTGGCACGCAGCCATAGGTCGCCGGGAGAGGGGGCCGCCGGCTGTCTGCAGAGTAGGCACCTGCCTGCCCGAAACAGCAGGCGCCTACTCTGCTTCCGGGTCGGGAGGCAGGGGGAGGGCTCTAGGAAGCAGCTCCCCTGTCCTCCCGCGCGATGCTGTGTGAGCATTGCCGCACGTTACCATGGCAACGCTCCACACAGCATCGCGCAGGGGGACAGGGGAGCTGCTTCATAGCTGCCAGAAACAAACTTACCACCGGACCACCAGGGATGGCTGTGTCCCCCCCCCCCCTCCTTCACCAAAGGTAAGAGGAAGGGATGGCGGGATACAGTACTAGTATATCTTTTGTTTTGTATTTTTACCCCTACCACCCACAGCACCCCTACCACCAACAGCACCCCTTACCCCAACAGCACCCCATACCACCCACAGCACCCCTTACCCCCACAGCACCCCTTACCCCCACAGCACCCCTTACCCCCCACAGCATCCCTTACCCCCACAGCACCCCTACCCATCACAGCACCCCTTACCCCCACAGCACCCCTAACCCCCACAGCACCCCTACCACCCACAGCACCTCTTACTCCTGCAGCACCCCTACCCCCACAGCACCCCTTACCCCCGAAGAACCCCTACCACCCACAGCACCCCTTACCCCTACAGCACCCCTTACCCCTACAGCGCCCCTACCCCCACACAGCACCCGTACCCCTACACACACCAACCGTACCCGCCCACACACACAGCACCCCCCCACACACACACCACTCCACACCCTTACACACAAACACATACACTGCACCCCAATGCAGTATGTGTGTGTATTCAGCAGTCTGTCTGTATGTGTACTCAGCGGACTGTGTGTGTATTTTGCGGACTGTGTGTTTTTGTATTTAGCAGATGGTGAGTGTGTATTTAGCGGACGGTATGTGTGTGTATGTATTTAGCGGACAGTGTGTGTATGTATTTAGCGGACAGTGTGTGTATGTATTTAGCGGACAGTGTGTGTATGTGTTTAGCGGACGGTGTGTATGTGTTTAGCGGATGGTGTGTGTATGTGTTTAGCGGACGGTGTGTGTATGTGTTTAGCGGACGGTGTGTGTGTATGTGTTTAGCGGACGGTGTGTGTATGTATTTAGCGGACGGTGTGTGTATGTATTTAGCGGACGGTGTGTGTATGCATTTAGCGGACGGTGTGTGTATGTATTTAGCGGACAGTGTGTGTATGTATTTAGCGGACAGTGTGTGTATGTATTTAGCGGACAGTGTGTGTATGTATTTAGCGGACAGTGTGTGTATGTATTTATTGGACAGTGTGTGTATGTATTTAGCGGACAGTGTGTGTATGTGTTTAGCGGACAGTGTGTGTAACGGATCACCTGGCACCCCGACTGGGTACCTCCGTTAATGGATGCTCCTAGCGCTTCCTGAGGACTCCAAGCACTCTGGCAGACACCATAATCACCGAATCCGAGAAACCTTTAAATTCTCCCAAGCGTATGAATGCTGTAGACCATTGAATAGGAACCATACGAATAGGCTTGTACTCCTAGCAGTCAACTGGAACAGCATACATTAAATCCTTCCCCCAATTCCTTTGAAATAAACTCAAAAAAACAAAAGCACATGGGGTATACTAAAACATATAATTTTAAAAAGGCCAATTTCAATAAGATAAGGGAAGCTTTACAATATATTGACTGGCATAAACTCTTTAGTGAAAAGAACACTGAGGATAAATGGATCATCTTCCAACAAATATTAGAAAGGTACATTTTTCAGTATGTACCATTGGGAAATAAGTATAAAAGAAACAAATTAAAACCAATGTGGCTTAGTAGAGAAGTAAAACAAGAGATTAAAAATAAGAAAAGGGCATTTAAAGCATTTAAATCAGACAAATCAGATGCATCTTATAAAAGATATAAGAAAGCAAATAATGCGTGCAAAAAGGCAATTAAACTTGCTAAACTTCAAAATGAAAAAATGATAGCTAAAGAGAGCAAAACCAACCCCAAAGCATTTTTTAAGTACATAAATTCCAAAAAACCCAAAAATGAAAGTATAGGTACACTTAAAACTGAAACGGGGGTGTTAGTTAATGAAGACCAAGAAAAGGCAGGAATTCTAAATAACTATTTCTCCTCCGTATATATTAAAGAAGAACCCATGGCAATAGATGTGCAAATGATTGCTACTAAAAACTTGCAGAATAATTGTAATTGGTTAACTCAAGACAATGTGCTGCAGCAACTAAAGAAAGTTAATATAAACAAAGCTCCAGGGCCTGACGGTATCCATCCACGTGTACTTAAGGAACTAAGTGTAGAAATAAGTGAACCTCTGTTTTTAATCTTTCAAGATTCTTTTCTTTCAGGAAGTGTTCCGGAGGATTGGAGGAAGGCAGATGTGGTTCCTATATTCAAAAAGGGTTCAAAATCCTTGCCTGGAAATTATAGACCTGTGAGCTTAACTTCTGTGGCTGGTAAAATATTTGAAAGGTTATTAAGGGATAATATTCAAGAATTCCTTGAGAAGAATATGGTTATCAGCAAAAATCAGCACGGTTTTATGAAGCACAGGTCATGTCAAACTAACTTGATTGCGTTCTACGAAGAAGTAAGTAGAAGTATAGATCAGGGTGTTGCAGTGGATGTGATCTATTTGGATTTTGCCAAAGCATTTGATACAGTTCCACACAAAAGATTAGTGTTCAAACTCAAGGAAATCGGTCTCGATGAAAATGCTTGTTCTTGGGTAGAACATTGGCTTAAAAACAGAATACAAAGAGTTGTCGTTAATGGTAAATTTTCAAGCTGGACAGAGGTGGCAAGTGGTGTCCCTCAGGGGTCTGTTCTGGGACCCCTTCTATTTAACATTTTTATAAATGATCTTGAAGACAGCATTGAAAGTCATGTTTCAGTGTTTGCAGATGACACAAAACTTTGTAAAATAATACAATGTGAGCAAGATATTACTTTGCTGCAGAAGGATTTAGATAGACTGGAGGACTGGGCACTCAAATGGCAGATGAAATTTAATGTTGAAAAATGCAAAGTTATGCACTTCGGCGTAAAGAATACACAAGCAACGTATACCCTTAATGGAAGCGAATTAGGGATAACAACACACGAAAAGGACTTGGGAATTGTTATAGACAACAAACTATGCAACTATGTGCAATGTCAATCAGCAGTGGCCAAGGCCAGTAAGGTATTGTCATGCATGAAAAAGGGCATTCATTCTCGGGACGAGAATATCATTTTGCCTCTCTATAAATCACTGGTAAGACCACATATTGAATATGCTGTGCAATTTTGGGCACCTGTTCTAAAGAAGGATATCATGGCACTAGAGAAAGTGCAGAGGCGGGCTACAAAATTAATAAAAGGAATGGAACATATCAGCTATGAAGAAAGGTTAACAAATTTAAACCTATTTAGTTTAGAAAAACGTCGCCTGAGAGGGGATATGATAACATTATACAAATATATTCGAGGCCGATACACACCATTGTGTGGAAATCTATTCACAAACCGGACTTTACATAGGACACGAGGCCATGCGTTTAGACTGGAAGAAAGAAGATTTCGTCTAAGGCAAAGGAAAGGTTTTTTTACTGTAAGAACAATCAGGATGTGGAATTCTCTGCCTGAAGAAGTGGTTTTATCAGAGTCCATACAGATGTTCAAACAGCTACTAGATGCATACTTGCAAAGACAGAATATTCAAGGATATAATCTTTCAATGTAGGGTAATAACTGCTTGATTCAAGGATAAATCTGACTGCCATTCTGGGGTCAATAAGGAATTTTTTGTCCTAGCTTGTTGCAAAATTGTGCTTCAAACTGGGTTTTTTTTTTTTTGTTTTTTTTTGTTTTTCTCTTTTGGATCAACAGCAAAAAACAGGTGTGAGCAAGGCTGAACTTGATGGACGCAAGTCTCTTTTCAGCTATCTAAATATGTAACTATATATATGTAATAATGAGACGACACATCACTTTGAGGGTAAAACAGGAACTCTGGACTGGCTCATCCAGCCTGGCTTTTATTTCCAACTCACACATACAGGCCACACCCAGGGGGAGGCATAAAAGAACCAATGACATAGATGTTACCTCCCACACATCCCCTCCCCTTAGTGTGACACATAATCCCATTATTCATACAGTTTAAAACATAACTTTTACACAATATCTGTAACTTCAAAACCATACATCACATTCACATAAAAATACATATCCACAATCAATCCATTCAGGGGAACAACATATTAAAAAATGGCATGAATCAGACCAGGGGTTCAAAAGTTAGTAATAGTATATTTTAAACCCCTGTCAGCATTCCAGGTTTACAGGGCCTGTCTCCCCTTTGGATACATAGCTCCGCTGTTGGAGGGGGAGACCGGCTGTCTCCCCTTTGGCTAAGCAGCCTTGTTGCTGGGGGACAGGACTGACTGTCCTTACACCCTGTGCTGTAGGTGCAGAGACCACAGTCCCATCTGCACAGTTGTGGGGCTTACAGTCTCCCCCTGGTACATTAAGCTGCCGCTGGGGAGAGGTGGTAACCAGCTCCTCTCCCATTAGAACACTCTGCCGCTGGGGAGAGGTGGTAACAATCTCCTCTCCCACGCATCCTTTCAGTCTTTGTGGAGGGAGACCGACTGTCTCTCCTCCCAATGCAGTGTCCTGCTGCTGGGGAAAGGAGACTGGGCTCTCTATTCCCAAAAAATCACGCTGCTGCTGGGGGGTAGGACCAACTACCTCTGCCCCCTGTAACTCAGCCTGCCGCTGGGGAATGGAGACTGGGCTCCCAATTCCCAATAAATCACGCTGCTGCTGGGGGGTAGGACCAACTACCTCTGCCCCCTGTAACTCAGCCTGCCGCTGGGGAGGGAGGAAGCTGCTCTCCTCTCCCTGCACTTTACTGATCCGCCGCTGGGGAGAGGTGGTAGCAAGCTCCTCTCCCCTACATACTTCTATACTCTTGTTTGAGCAGGGTCCTCTTCAACCTATTGTTCCTGTAAGTTTTCTTGTAATTGTCTATTTATAATTACATTCCCCCTCTCATAATATTGTAAAGCGCTATGGAATCTGTTGGCGCTATATAAATGGCAATAATAATAATAAGTGATGTCATAACTGCCTGTAAAAAGTTTGGAGGGTGGGGGGAAAGGGAGGGAAGAGACACAACTGAAAGAGGAGAAGAAGAGAGGGAAGACAAAAAAGGGAAAAGGAAAAGAAAAGAAAAAATCGAAGCCGGAAAAGGGGAGAGAGAAGAGAGAGAGTGAAGAAGGGAAAGACAAGCTAAAACAGTGGTGGTTAAGTAGTACTAATCAATAGGCTGCAAAATTAAATTGGTGATATACCACATATTTGGGAGAAACTATACAAATAATCCATAATACTTGAAGCAAAGTTGAATCAATGCAAAATCGACTTAATCTGTCTATGATATGATTTGTATTGATGTCACCGACTGCCCAGACCTCAAAAAGTTCCAGATTACCTCTCTCGAGATGTAATTGTGAAAATTCATTCCTATCACACCAAGGAGAGAATTATGGCTGTGAAGAGAAACAAGCTTAATGTGGAAGATAAATTCAAGAACCTAAGCATTTTAAGCATTCAAAAAAGAAACTTTAACACAAATTTGATTACTTTGAGACAAAATAATATCATCTATAGGTGAGGCTTCCCCACTACATTGAGAGTCAATTGGAATGGTAGAATGGAAAATTTGATTCTCCAGAAAAACGTGCTGTATGGATGAAAAACGTACAACATCATGTGATAGCGAGTTAACAAAATGTGATTCATATGTTTTTTTGTTTTGTTTTTCCTTCCTCTCCCTATGAAATACCAGCACAAATATACATGATTTTGAGTGTTAAGATATACTATAAAGTGGTTTTAGATATTAAGTAAATAAGGTCCCTTAACTCTTTGTAAGAGACAGTAAAATCAGGAATTGCTTCACAAGATAATTAATTGTAAATAAATATTTAGTAGACAGATACTCAAAGGAATGTGGAGTGTTAAATAAATTTAAAGATCACTCTATAATCTTTTTAGTAATAGGATTATTTGGTTGTTGTTTCTGCCAAGTAAGGTCAGCGCTGTGAAGTGGGGCAGGCCGAAGTAGCCTGCGCTCCAGCCGCTTCCAAAACCTTTCAAAGTGTCGAGTAATCTTCGCAAGGACATCGTGTGCAGCATCGGTGGGACTCTCAGCGCCCGTAATTTCTGCCATCTTGGGTGGAGCTCTGTGCTCTCGCTTTGCCCATGAGGCGGCCTGTGTTGCTCTAGTCCGCTTCGAGTTGTCTCCGCTTGGTGGACTGGGATCTCCTCCACCGGTCCAGAGGTGGGGGCAGCGGGGCTTGCTCGTAGTGCCTGCATTGCCGGTGCGACGCTGGGTCGGGAGAGCGGCCGTCTCTCCCGTCCTGTGTGTGCTAGGCCGCACTGTCAGCCGCGGCATCGGCGAGACATGCGCGGGTCTCTTACCCTTCCACCACCTGCGCTCTGTTGTAGGGAGCTTATGGGTATGTGGTATCGGTGTTTGTTTCGCTTTGTCTCAGGTCGCTTATATCGCCATAATCGAGCGGGAGCTCTTGAGAGATACGTCTTGTCGCCATGATGGTTAGGCCCAGCCCCCCCTTTATTTTATTTTTTATGAACACGAGCACAAATATCTTTGATTAGTTGATGAGAGTGTTAAGATTTAATAAAACATTGCTTTAGATATTAAGTAAAAGAAAAGAAAGAGAGAGTATAGGGAAAAGAGAAAGGGAAAAAGGTAATTTAACTTTTGGGAGAGAAAGCAAAGTTAGGAATTTGTCCACAAGATAATTCATTGTAAAAATATATTCATATATAGCCAGTCATAGGAGTGTGGGGATTTCAAACAAAGTTAAAGATTTCTCTATAAAAAAAAATTTGTAGAAATAGGATAATACACTTAAGCAACACTACTGCTCAGGCTATTAGAATTTTGGGACCGTTATATGGACTCTACTGAGTTAAAAACCCCTTCATATACTTAAACTTGTCTGAAAGAAAGGCTTATTTAGAATAAAGTACAATGGCTAAAAGGCTGAAATGCTCAGGAATATAAAAACTTACAATAATTATAACAAGATTGGGTCACTGAACGAGGTATATTGACTGTACTATAACTACACTAACTTAATGAGGTAATTAACCCCTTAAGGATGGAGTCAATTGTACACATTCTGAGCAAAACAAAACTTAAACAAAACCTGGAATTTGCACTATATGCCTGTTCAACCATAAATTACCTCTTTCATATTAAGTGCACCCACACTTATCATCTATCATTTTGTTCGAGAGAAACAGGGCTTTATTTCACCCCATATATATTTTTTATTATGAAAAAAACCTGAAAAAGTGTGAGTAATTAAATTTTCTTTTTTCATTTTTTTTTCATTTTTGTGTGACATTTTAACTGTGAATTTCATAACACTGTTAGCTTTTACTGCAATAATATACACATATTTGTTTTAAGTGATATCTCACAAGTACAACTGTACCCCCACATAAACAGGTTTTATGGTGTTTTGGAAAGTTACAGGGTCATATATAGCATGTACCATTTTTCAGTTTATACACAATGAAGTTTGCCAGATTAGTAATGTTGCCTTTGAGACCATATCATAGCCAAGGAATAAGAATTACCCCCATGATGGCATACCATTTGCAAAAGTAGATAACCCAGGGTATTCAACATAGGGTATGTCCAGTCTGTTGTAGTAGCCACTTAGTCACAAACACTGGCCAAATTTAGCGATCATATTTGTTTTTGTGCGAAAATGCAAAAAAAAAATAATATTAATGCTAACTTTGACCAGTGTTTGTGATCAAGCGGCTAATAAAAAAGACTGGAAATACCACACTTGCAATACCTTGGGTTGCCTACTTTTACAAATGGTATGCCATAATTCGGGTAATTCTCATTCCTGGGCTACCATACAACATTACCAAAATGGCAAATTTCAATGTGAAAAAAACTGAAATGCAAGCCTTATATTTGACTCTCTCACTTTCCAAAACACCATAAAATCAGTACAGGTGGTACTGTTACACTCGGGAGACTATACTGAACACAAATATTGGTGTAAAACATATTAAAACAATATTATCGTCAGTGAAAGTGCCGTTTGTGTGTGAAAAATGCAAAAAACATCATCTTCACTGACAATATCATCGTTGTAATACAATTTACCATTTTGAAACACTAACATTTGTATTCAGCAAAGTCTCCTGAGTAAAACAGTACCTGACATGTATAGGTTTTATGGTGTCTTGTAAAGTTACAGGGTTAAATATAGTGCTCGCAAATTAAATTCTCTGGACTATCTGACTGGGTTGTCAGGCACACCCCTCAATTTTAATTAATAAAAATCACATAATTCTTTTAAAAGATTACATAAATATACACATAGCATTTTAATATATATATATATATATATATAATAAACAAGATCCAGCGCACTCTCCTATCTACTAAACAGCAACTTCAATGTTGACAGATTTTTTTGGTTTTTAAAAGGTTTTTTTAAAAAACACCTTATCTAGGCAAAAAATAATGGGGATTTAGTTACATTATATGATCATACATTGCATAAGCCTGCCACATGTGGCAGGCTTATGCAATGTATGATCATATAATGTAACTAAATCCCCATTATTTTTTGCCTAGATAAGGTGTTTTTTAAAAAAACCTTTTAAAAACCAAAAAAATCTGTCAACATTGAAGTTGCTGTTTAGTAGATAGGAGAGTGCGCTGGATCTTGTTTATTGTATAATATGGCCCCCAGCAGCACCCCATTTAAGCATGTTCAGGTGAGTGCAGCCACCCCCCCATGTTCCATATGTATATATATATATATATATATATATATATATATATATATATATATATATATATATAAAACTTTTAAAAAAAACTTAAAAAAAAAACTTTTACAAACTAATAAAATCTGTCAACATTGAAGTTGCTGTTTAGTAGATAGGAGAGTGCGCTGGATCTTGTGTATTTATTGTATAATATGGCCCCCAGCAGCACCCCATTTAAGCATGTTTAGGTGAGTGCAACCATCCCCCCATGTTTCCTATATATATTTGGGAGTCTAGCCAACTCCTTGGTTCTGCACCCCTCCCTGTTACAGGTGCCTTATCTCAGGTCCCTATTTAGCCTTGTACTGCAGAGAGCCTCAGATGGAATTTTTTCCCAAGTAAGTGGTTAATCTCATAAGAGCAGACATTAGACTGTGAGAGTAGGACCTGCCAAAGATGGGGTACATTGACGTTGTGGCCGGCTTATGCAATGTATGATCATATAATGTAACTAAATCCCCATTTTTTTGCCTAGATTAGGTGTTTTTAAAAATTTTTTTTACAAACTAATAAAATCTGTCAACATTGAAGTTGCTGTTTAGTAGATAGGAGAGTGCGCTGGATCTTGTGTATTTATTGTATAATATGGCCCCCAGCAGCACCCCATTTAAGCATGTTTAGGTGAGTGCAACCATCCCCCCATGTTTCCTATATATATTTGGGAGTCTAGCCAACTCCTTGGTTCTGCACCCCTCCCTGTTACAGGTGCCTCATCTCAGGTCCCTATTTAGCCTTGTACTGCAGAGAGCCTCAGATGGAATTTTTTCCCAAGTAAGTGGTTAATCTCATAAGAGCAGACATTAGACTGTGAGAGTAGGACCTGCCAAAGATGGGGTACATTGACGTTGTGGCAGGCTTATGCAATGTATGATCATATAATGTAACTAAATCCACATTTTTTTGCCTAGATTAGGTGTTTTTAAAAAAAACTTTTACAAACTAATAAAATCTGTCAACATTGAAGTTGCTGTTTAGTAGATAG
Source organism: Pelobates fuscus (assembly GCF_036172605.1). Classification (NCBI taxonomy): domain Eukaryota; kingdom Metazoa; phylum Chordata; class Amphibia; order Anura; family Pelobatidae; genus Pelobates; species Pelobates fuscus. Next base: position 58,040,452 of record NC_086327.1, read on the forward strand.
GAGAGTGCGCTGGATCTTGTGTATTTATTGTATATATATACATATATATGTTTTTAAATTCTACTTGTAAATTTAATAATTTATGTAATTATATAAATACCGTATTTATTGGCGTATAACACACACTTTTTCTCCCTGCAAATATGGGGCAAATGATGTGTGCGTATTATACGCCGATATACATATTTTTCGCTCCATAAGACGCACTTTTTTCCCCTCAAAAGTGAGGGGAAATGTCTGTGCGTCTTATGGAGCGAATGTGAAGGTTTACTTACCTGTCTTGAAGCGTGGGCCAGTGTACAGCGCGCACCGCGGTACTGGAACTTCAATTTCAGGTTCCGGTTTCCGGCGGGACTGAAAGGAAGTGCGCACTCAGTGTGCACACTTCCTTTCAGTCCCGCCGGAAACCGGAACCTGAAATTTAAGTTCCTGTACCGTGGTGCGCGTTGTGAAGCCGGCCCACGCTTCAAGATAGGTAAGTAATTATGGGACAAGGGGAGGGAAAGTGCACTATGGGACAAGGGATGGGGGGGCACTATCGGAGGGGGGGAGAACACTATGGGATGAGGGGGGGAACACTATGGGAGGGGGTGGAAAATACTATGGAAGGGGGGGAGAATACTATGGAAAGGGGGGAACACTATGGGATGAGGGTGGGGGAACACTATGGGAGTGGGGGAGAATACTATGGGAGGGGGGGAAATTTCCTTCTTAAAATGAGGTGCGTGTTATACGCTGGGGCGTGTTATACGCCGATAAATACGGTATATATTTGTGGTCAGAACAATAACAGCCGTAAGTATAATTGATACCTTCTCATACCAGTAGGAGTATGACTAATTAGGTTGAAGTGTGCCGAAACCAACGTATTGGTAGACCTGTAAATAAAGTGGGCCCACCAAGGAAGGTAGACTAAGTGAAATAATAATTTTAAAAAAGGTGGAGTGGTGGGTGGGACTCAAAACGGAACGAAAGCCTAGGAGGAATATAGGGCCGAGGGTGAGTATTTATATCAGCACTGGCCCCTCCCACAACTCCAGGCTCTGCCTTTACATTTGTGGTCAGGACAATAACAGCCATAAGTATAATTGATACCTTCTCATACCAGTATGACTAATTAGTTTAGAAGTGTGCCGAAACCAACGTATTGGTAGACCTGTAAATAAAGTGGGCAAAAAGATGTATGTCAAAAGATTTATTCCATCAACAATAACTTAATACAACATAACATCATAATGCCAAATGTCTGAAAGCTTGTCTGATTTCTCTCTCTGGTTGTGGTATGTATCTGCAGTATGCTGCAGACTTCCAGCGCCCCAGAGACTTGATAATATTAACGGGTATGTTCCGGTGTGAGGCTGCTAAAGCTGCTCCAATACGGAAAGAATGCCCTGAGTAGTGTGAGGGGTTAAGACCTAGCCTCATCAACAAGATTCTAATATATAGCATGAATTTGCTAGTCATGAGGATGGTGCCTTGTAAGGTGAGTAATGGGAGATTTGTAGGTGCTTGTAAAGTAGACAGATAGGTATCGAAAGTCTTAACGGGACACCATTTATTAAAGTTGAGATAATAAGGTATTGTGACGGTTTACCCTGGTTGCGTAGTTTTGTATGTAACAGTGAGAGGAGGAAATGGTCTTCCTGTTTAATTAGCTGCCCAACGTTAAGACAGGATCTAGCGTCGGTAGTAAGGATTGTGGTAAATTGTCTGGGCCTAAGGAACCCGTAAAAAGTTAAATATATAGCTACTTTTAAGTCTGATTTGTTTTGTGTTCGCAAGGAGAGTTATCCAATAGGTCTAATAGTGATCTAAACACATTCCCTGTAATAGGAATTCTTTGTGGTGCCGGTGTAGTACTGCTCCTCTGAATTCCTTTTAATAATGTCTTAATTTGGTAGGAGGAGAGGAAGGTCTGTCTGTTTGGAAATAAGGTTAACATGTGGTGTTGTAAGCCCGTGAGGTAGAGTTTTATTGTATTGTAAGACAGATGTAAATTGAAGCGGCAAAAAGAGGCAAACGCTACCAAAGTTTCCATAGCGAATACGTCTGCCACCTGGAAGTCCCTTGTGAATTTTATAAAAACATTAAGAGCTCTTTTGTATGTATGCCTGGAGTTTTTGGACAGAGCTCTCTGTGATAGTAATCTGCCATTCTCTAGAAGTTGACTCAATCCAATATGAGGTCTTGAAACTAGGGGGGCCGGAGTTGCTATCAAGGAAGCATTGGGATTGAGTAGGCAAAATTCCTGAAACCGAAATCGGGACAAATGGTAGGCTGCTACGTTCTGAATACCTGGTACATGTGTGCAATACAAAAAGAACTGATGAGTTGCCGTGAGCCAAGTTAATCTCCTCATGAAACTCATAATGACTAGAAAGGGGGACCGGCCTTTGTTAGCATGTTGCTTGGTTATCTGAGTAACAATGGACCGTGTGTCCCGCCCAGGAGTGTCCCCACGTTGCTGCTGCAGCCACGGTAGGGTATATTTCTAGCAATGCTGATGTATAGTGATGTACCGAACTGTCCGCCGGCGGACAGTTCCCGGCGAAATTAGCTTGTTCGCCGCGGCGGGCGGACACATGCGCAGATCGATCCGCCCCCTATTCGTCATCATTGGGCAAACTTTGACCCTGTGCCTCTCGGTCAGCAGACACATTACAGCCAATCAGCAGCACTCCCTCCCTTCCACACCCTCCAACCTCCCTCCCAGCATCCATTTTCGATTCATTCGGAAGATGCATGCTTAGTGAGAGGAGGGAAAGTTTAGCTGCTGCTGATTACATAGGGCTAGGCTAGGGTATTCATAGGGCTAGGCTAGGGTATTCAGTGTCCACTACAATCCTGAGGGACTCATCTGATCTCTGCTGTAAGGACAGCACCCCAAAAAGCCCTTTTTAGGGCTAGAACATCAGGCTGCTTTTTTTTTTTTTTCCTGTGTAATGTAATTGCAGGTGCCTGTCTGCCAGCCTGTGTGTCAGGCTCACAGCATATACTGTGCCCACTTGCCCAGTGCCACCACTCATATCTGTTTTAACAATCGGTTCAGCTTTACATTTAAAATAAATATTTTTTTTTCACTGTAATAGAAGAGCAGTTGCCTGCCTGTCAGCTTCTGTGTGAGGTTGAATGCCTTGCCCATTTGCACAGTCAGTGCCACCACTCATATCTGTTTTAACAATCGGTTAAGCTTTAGATTTAAAATAAATATTTTTTTTTCACTGTAATAGAAGAGCAGTTAGTTGTCTGCAAGCATCTGGGTGTCAGGCCTACTTCAGCGTGTGCTCTGCAGACCTGTGCCAGCGTGCTTTGACAGTTGCCAATCATATCTGGTGTCTCTTTAGCGTGCTTTTACAAAGAAAAAAGGTTTCCAGTGTAAGCTAATAGCAGCCAGTCAGTGTCCTTCAAGCGGCTCTGTCAGGCCTTCCTTCAGCGTGTGCCCTGCACAACCCTGCCAGCGTGCTTTGACAGTTGCCAATCATATCTGGTGTCTCTATAGCGTGCTTTTACAAAGAAAAAAGGTTTCCAGTGTAAGCTAATAGCAGCCAGTCAGTGTCCTTCAAGCGGCTCTGTCAGGCCTTCCTTCAGCGTGTGCCCTGCACAACACTGCCAGCGTGCTTTGACAGTTGCCAATCATATCTGGTGTCTCTTTAGCGTGCTTTTACAAAGAAAAAAGGTTTCCAGTGTAAGCTAATAGCAGCCAGTCAGTGTCCTTCAAGCGGCTCTGTCAGGCCTTCCTTCAGCGTGTGCCCTGCACAACCCTGCCAGCGTACTTTGACAGTTGCCACTTGTTACAAATCGCTATTTGTAACTGGCCCTTTAAATGAGAAATTGCCCTGCTTCCCTGGATTGTGGAGAAGCATGTTTGCCAGCCTCCTGCCTCATGACTATGGCCCCTGGAAGATTGTGCCCCTGAAAACTTATTAACATTTATTGGGTGTGTATGGCCCTTTAAGAACCGTCTGGGGACATATTGTGACTTTACTGAACAATGCCCCTTTAAGACTATGTCCCCAGACCGGTAAAATAACTTGCCCCTGGCTTTCCCCCACTTGGTTCAGTAAATAGGGCTTACTGAACCAAGTACCACACAGGCAGACCACCCAGAAGCTAAAGTGTGCAGGCAATTTACCTCCCAGGCTGTGAGGTTACTGCCGGTCAATTGCACGTGGCGGCGGCCATCTTGGTTTCCTCGAATGCGGTCAGCGGTGTATGCTAAAGATTCTGTGGAACTGAAATCGGCTACACATTTTGCCGAACACCGCTGACCCTTACCTTCTCCCATACTGAACTTGCAGCTCCAGAGACTAAGTCCCGTTCGAAATGGGACTTAGTCGTTTTTTCGCATGAAATTGACCGACCGCACAGCCCAAATCTATGGAACTGTTTTGGGCAGGAAATTGTGCTTGCGGTCGGTCATAAAGGACTTCCAGCTAACTTTTGATCCACTGGAGGGATTTGGCTGATTTTTGGAAGTGTTTATGTTTGATGTATGCTGAGTCTGAATATGCAACTTTTATTGAAATTGGATGTATGGTTTTAAAGTTACAGTGTGTGTGTAAAAACTGTATTTTTATTGTATGTAATAATTGGTTTAACTGTTTATCTGAGGGGAGGGAATGTGTGGGCTGCACCAGATGTGTGATTGGTGATTTTATGCCTCCCCCTGGGAGTGTCCTATTTGCATGTAACCTCAATAAAAGCCAGGCTGGGTGTTCCAGACCTCAGACCTCTTCTGACCCTCAATACGTAGCCGTGTCTCGTTATTGGAGGGAACTGCTATATCACACTGGGGATTGCTATGCTCTGCATATTCCCCTGAGCTCTTAATCACTTAGCTCTTTTAAGAGCTTGTTCCAGATACGCTCTCCTGGAGGAGAGGTCTTCCCCACACGGTCCTGGAGGACAGAAGCCGATCCAGGGTGGAAGGAAGACGGCGCGGCTCCAGTTAAGCTACGCGGTTGTGGAGTCTGCGGTGGTTGTGGTGTCGTCTGCAGTGCTTGGAGTCCTCTGAGAGCGCTAGGAGCATCCATCAACGGAGGGTACTCGGTCGGGGTACACGGAGCTCCGTTACATTGGTGGCAAGCGGTGGGATGGCGTCCTAGTGCGAGGTAAAGCAGCTCGGAGACACAGTTCGTTTGGATTACAAATTGAGGGCAACGCTAGCAGTCGTGCAGCGCCCCTGGGAGCAGACAAGTATGGAAGGTTCTGGCTCTGGAGATGATTGGCTGGCCAAGGTGAGGCAGCGAGTGGCCGAGTATGGGGATGATATACCCATGGAGACACGCCGGGTGATCTGGAACCAGGTCATGGCTGAGCGAAACACAAGGCTGGACCGAGAATTCCGGTTGGCAAAAGAGAGGAAGTATGCTCAGCAGCAGGAGCGGTACAGCAGCCGAGTAGAGGCTGCATCCGAGGAGGTTAGCCGTCTTTCCCTGAGGCGGCGGGAGGAACCCGAAGTGGGGGTCCTCATAGACTGGTCCTGTGAGGAACCACAACAGGCAGGTAGAGATGGGACCAAGGTCTCTCCACCGGGCCCTTACTCACAAATGTTGCGGGGCCTCACGGATTGGTCCTGGGAAGACCCACAGATGGCAGGTGGAGATGGGACTGCGGTCTCTCTACCGGCCCTACAGGGATGCTGGGCAGTCGGCCCAGATCCCCAGCGGCAGTGTGCGTTACAGGGAGCTGAAAGTGCCGTTCTTGCTCCCCAGCGGCAGTCTACGGTGCAGGGAGAGGAGCCTGTTATCCCCTCTCCCCAGCGGTTGAAGGTGTGTAAGGGAGAGGAGTTTGTTACCCCCTCTCCCCACCGACAACCTAACCCACCAAGGGGAGACAGTAAACCCCTCACCAGCGCAGATGGGACCGTGGTCTCTGCGCCCAAGTTACAGGGAGCTGAAGGGGCCGTCCTCCCTCCCCAGCGGCAGTGTGATTTGTTGGGAATTGGGAGCCCAGTCTCCATTCCCCAGCGGCAGTGTGAATTGCAGGGAATTGGGAGCCCAGTCTCCATTCCCCAGTGGCAGGCTGAGTTACAGGGGACAGAGGTAGTTGGTCCTACCCCCCAGCAGCAGAGTGATATGCCGGGAAGGCAGTGTGAAGTGCAGGGAGAGGAGAGCAGCGTCCTCCCTCCCCAGCGGCAGGCTGAGTTGCAGGGGGCAGAGGTAGTTGGTCCTACCCCCCAGCAGCAGCGTGATTTTTTGGGAATAGAGAGCCCAGTCTCCGTTCCCCAGCAGCAGGACACTGAATTGGGAGGAGAGACAGTCGGTCTCCCTCCACAAAGACTGAAAGTAGGCATGGGAGAGGAGATTGTTACCTCCTCTCCCCAGCGGCAGATCATCAATGGGCAGAGTGTTCTAATGGGAGAGGAGATTGTTACCACCTCTCCCCAGCGGCGGATCATCAATGGGCAGAGTGTTCTAATGGGAGAGGAGCTAGTTACCACCTCTCCCCAGCGGCAGCTTAATGTACCAGGGGGAGACTGTAAGCCCCACACCTGTGCAGATGGGACCGTGGTCTCTGCACTTCCAGCACAGGGGGTAGGGACGGTCGGTCCTGCCCCCCCACAACAGGGCTGTTTAGCCAAAGGGGAGACAGTCTGTCTCCAGCAGCAGAGCTGTGTAACTAAAGGGGAGACAGTCGGTCTCCAGCAGCAGAGCTGTGTAACTCAAGGGGAGACAGTCGGTCTCCAGCAGCAGAGCGGTGTAACTCAAGGGGAGACAGTCGGTCTCCAGCAGCAGAGCTGCGCAGCTAAAGGGGAGACAGTCGGTCTCCAGCAACCAGGCTCCAACCAGACTACTCCTGTAGTAGTGCTGGCACCAGGGCAGAGTACCGCTGGTCTCTGCCCACTCAGCAACCCACCAAAACAGCCTACCAGTCCCCCACACAGCCGGGGTGAGGCACCTGGACCTGGACAAGTTTTTCCATTACTCAGGTGTAGTAACCATTCATTGTGGGTGGACTGTACTGCTGTTTCTGTTTTGTGGGTGGGCTGCTGGACTAACAAGGGCACTGACCGGCAAGAGGTCAGGTACCCTGTTAGTATGTTTGGAAAAGGGGAGAAATGTGGCGAAACCAACCTCGCCACTGGGCCCTGGAGAAGCCTGTTTGCTAGCCTCCTACCTACTGACTATGGCCCCTGGGTTATTTGGGGCATATTGTACTGTATATTGCTGCTACTGGCCCTTTTAACAGCATCTATGGACATATTGGGACTTTTGGGACTACTGTCCCTTTAAGACTGTGAAGCATATTCAAGTGTACTGCCTGTAATATTATATATGTATTTATAGATGTGTTAAGTTTATCCTGGGTGATTTGTATGCAGCATTCTGATTGTTCGGTAGAATCACTCCATTCAGTATATTGAGTGAAACTACCGAACAACCAGACCACCCAGGAATGAGTGTGCCTCCAATTACCGTTTGCAACAATGTTGCAAACGGGTAATTGGCAATCATGTAATGTGTTCTGTGTCCTCTGGGTGGCCGCCATTCAGGAAACAAACACGTGGCGGCGGCCATCTTAAACTACCGAACAGCGGTGTTTTGCCGTCGAGTGTCTGGAACTAAAATCGGACACTTGACTAGGCAAACACCGCTGAGACCTCCATACTTCCAGAAATTCGTATGGAAACTACCGAATGACCCGCCGTTGGGGAGAAAGAGCCCCATAAACAAGGGAATTCATTCAAACCCTCTCCAGGCTCTATAACACAGGCAATTCGCCTGTTTTCATTCCCTTGTTTGTGACCGACCGCAGGGCCAAAATGCATGGAACTGTTTTCGGATACTTTACCCATGCGGTCGGTCAAATCTTTGGAACCCCATATCTCACGAACCATTCATCCGAATTACTTGAATTTTGGATATGTTGTCCCCCTGAATAAGGGCTATCCAGCGATGCTGGATTTAAAGGTGTACCCCCGGGTTTTGGGGTACATCCAGAACTTGGCTGAAAAAGTGTACCGGATAATTGAGTTTAATGTTATCTGAGGGGAGGGGATGTGTGGGCTGAACCATGTATGTGATTGGTTATTTTATGCCTCCCCCTGGGTGTGGCCTGTATGTGGATTAGTGTAATAAAAGCCAGGCTGGATGAGACAGTCCAGAGTTCCTGTTTTAACCTCAAAGTGATGTGTCGTCTCATTATTGGGGGAAGGATTTATTGTATGCTGTTCCAGTTGACTGCTAGGGGTACAAGCCTATTCGTATGGTTCCTATTCAATGGTCTACAGCATTCATACGCTTGGGAGAATTTAAAGGTTTCTTGGATTCGGTGATTATGGTGTCTGGTGGAGTGCTTGGAGTCCTCTGGAAGCGCTAGGAGCATCTTTTAACGGAGGTACCAAGTCGGGGTGCCAGGTGATCCGTTACATTGAGAAATGTGGCGAAACCAACCTCGCCACTGGGCCCTGGAGAAGCCTGTTTGCTAGCCTCCTACCTACTGACTATGGCCCCTGGGTTATTTGGGGCATATTGTACTGTATATTGCTGCTACTGGCCCTTTTAACAGCATCTATGGACATATTGGGACTTTTGGGACTACTGTCCCTTTAAGACTGTGAAGCATATTCAAGTGTACTGCCTGTAATATTATATATGTATTTATAGATGTGTTAAGTTTATCCTGGGTGATTTGTATGCAGCATTCTGATTGTTCGGTAGAATCACTCCATTCAGTATATTGAGTGAAACTACCGAACAACCAGACCACCCAGGAATGAGTGTGCCTCCAATTACCGTTTGCAACAATGTTGCAAACGGGTAATTGGCAATCATGTAATGTGTTCTGTGTCCTCTGGGTGGCCGCCATTCAGGAAACAAACACGTGGCGGCGGCCATCTTAAACTACCGAACAGCGGTGTTTTGCCGTCGAGTGTCTGGAACTAAAATCGGACACTTGACTAGGCAAACACCGCTGAGACCTCCATACTTCCAGAAATTCGTATGGAAACTACCGAATGACCCGCCGTTGGGGAGAAAGAGCCCCATAAACAAGGGAATTCATTCAAACCCTCTCCAGGCTCTATAACACAGGCAATTCGCCTGTTTTCATTCCCTTGTTTGTGACCGACCGCAGGGCCAAAATGCATGGAACTGTTTTCGGATACTTTACCCATGCGGTCGGTCAAATCTTTGGAACCCCATATCTCACGAACCATTCATCCGAATTACTTGAATTTTGGATATGTTGTCCCCCTGAATAAGGGCTATCCAGCGATGCTGGATTTAAAGGTGTACCCCCGGGTTTTGGGGTACATCCAGAACTTGGCTGAAAAAGTGTACCGGATAATTGAGTTTAATGTTATCTGAGGGGAGGGGATGTGTGGGCTGAACCATGTATGTGATTGGTTATTTTATGCCTCCCCCTGGGTGTGGCCTGTATGTGGATTAGTGTAATAAAAGCCAGGCTGGATGAGACAGTCCAGAGTTCCTGTTTTAACCTCAAAGTGATGTGTCGTCTCATTATTGGGGGAAGGATTTATTGTATGCTGTTCCAGTTGACTGCTAGGGGTACAAGCCTATTCGTATGGTTCCTATTCAATGGTCTACAGCATTCATACGCTTGGGAGAATTTAAAGGTTTCTTGGATTCGGTGATTATGGTGTCTGGTGGAGTGCTTGGAGTCCTCTGGAAGCGCTAGGAGCATCTTTTAACGGAGGTACCAAGTCGGGGTGCCAGGTGATCCGTTACATTGGTGGCAGCGGTGGGATGGCGTCCTAGTGCGAGGAGAAGCAGCTCAGAGACACTGGTAACGTTTGGAGTTACAATTGAGGGCAACGCTAGCCATTGGGCAGCGCCCCTGACTACAACAGGATGGAATCAGCTGGTTTGCGGACAGCGTTCCATGATGAGGAGGAGAAGGAGGCGGCAGATTACAGGGATGTAGCCAGAAGGGAACTCTGGTATGATGCCCTGGAAGATGCCCAGTGGCGGCGAGGTGAGAGTCTCCCCAGTGATGAGCAGCGGCTACAGAGGCGTGTGGCAATGCGAATGTGTCTATTGGGAGAGCAGCCCCTGGATGAATGGGTGGCAAGACTAGAGACCCTGGTATGGCGAGAGATCGGGCTAGACAACGCATACCAGGCCCTCTGGTGGCATACCATTCGACTTACTCCCTGGACAGCCGAGCACGACTTACCGGAGGGGGATGATTATGATGGTCCTGGTCTACTTCTGGACGCCATGGAGGAGGAGCCTGATTTCGGCAGCACGGAGGAGTCTAGGTTCTGGGACATCTACGACTACCGGATGGGCATGTATGTCTGGGCTGACGAACGAGAGGTGAGAGAAGACATGACCCACCTGGTAACAAGGGAGTGGGAGCTGGAGCAAGACTACCTACACCTGCTCAGCTCCGTGCAGCCCCAACCTACCCGACAAGCAGAACCAGGTCTAGAGCCCTTCAGCTGGAAGGATATCGTAGATGTTAACTGGGAAGATCCCCAACCCCAGAGTGAGTGTCAGGGAGCCGAAGGTGCCGTCCTTCCCCCCCAGCAGCAGTGTGTCCTACAGAGAGCAGAGACAGTTGGTCCCTCTCTACAGCAACAGGACAATGGTAAGGGAGTGGAGACAGGCGGTCTCCCTCTCCAGCGGCAGTGTGTACCCCAGGGGGCCGAAGGTGCCGACCTTCCCCCCCAGCAGCAGTGTGTCCTACAGAGAGCAGAGACAGTTGGTCCCTCTCTACAGCAACAGGACAATGTTACGGGAGTGGAGACAGGCGGTCTCCCTCTCCAGCGGCAGCCTGTGTTTCCGGGAAAGGAGCACAGCACCCCCTCTCCCCAGCGGCAGCTTACCCTAACAAGGGGAGACACCAATCCCCCAGACGGCGCAGATGGGACCGTGGTCTCTGTGCCTGACCTACAGGGATGCTGGACAGCCTTTCCAGATCCCCAACTACCCTCACCGGGACACCCAGAGGAGGGGGTAAGTACAAATTCCCCTCCCCAGGTAACTCCTAGCGTGGCACCAGAGTTAACAGAGGCAATGTTAACCCCTACTGACGTCCATGTTCCCTTGGCTACTGAGCCGGACTATGTCCCAAGCATCCCAGCAGACGAGCTGGCAGCTGGGCAGAGTGCAGTCGGCCTCTGCCCTACCTTTTTCCCTGGTCCAGAGCCTGATGTCCTGCAGGCTACCCCAGCAGAAGAGCTGGCAGCTGGGCAGAGTGCAGTCGGCCTCTGCCCTACCTTTGTCCCTGGTCCAGAGCCTGATGTCCTGCAGGCTACCCCAGCAGAAGAGCTGGCATCTGGGCAGAGTGCAGTTGGCCTCTGCCCTTCAAGTACCCTTGGCATGTGGCCTCATTACCACAGCCAAATACCCAGGTGCAGTGACTGTGTGTTGTGGGTGGGCTGTTCCTGTACTTTGATGTTGTGGGGGGGCTACTCGGACATCTGTTTATTGTGGGTTGGTGGATCGACTAACGGAGGCACTGACCGACAGAAGGTCAGGTGCCTGGTTAGTCTTCCCCCCAAAGGGGAGATGTGTTACAAATCGCTATTTGTAACTGGCCCTTTAAATGAGAAATTGCCCTGCTTCCCTGGATTGTGGAGAAGCATGTTTGCCAGCCTCCTGCCTCATGACTATGGCCCCTGGAAGATTGTGCCCCTGAAAACTTATTAACATTTATTGGGTGTGTATGGCCCTTTAAGAACCGTCTGGGGACATATTGTGACTTTACTGAACAATGCCCCTTTAAGACTATGTCCCCAGACCGGTAAAATAACTTGCCCCTGGCTTTCCCCCACTTGGTTCAGTAAATAGGGCTTACTGAACCAAGTACCACACAGGCAGACCACCCAGAAGCTAAAGTGTGCAGGCAATTTACCTCCCAGGCTGTGAGGTTACTGCCGGTCAATTGCACGTGGCGGCGGCCATCTTGGTTTCCTCGAATGCGGTCAGCGGTGTATGCTAAAGATTCTGTGGAACTGAAATCGGCTACACATTTTGCCGAACACCGCTGACCCTTACCTTCTCCCATACTGAACTTGCAGCTCCAGAGACTAAGTCCCGTTCGAAATGGGACTTAGTCGTTTTTTCGCATGAAATTGACCGACCGCACAGCCCAAATCTATGGAACTGTTTTGGGCAGGAAATTGTGCTTGCGGTCGGTCATAAAGGACTTCCAGCTAACTTTTGATCCACTGGAGGGATTTGGCTGATTTTTGGAAGTGTTTATGTTTGATGTATGCTGAGTCTGAATATGCAACTTTTATTGAAATTGGATGTATGGTTTTAAAGTTACAGTGTGTGTGTAAAAACTGTATTTTTATTGTATGTAATAATTGGTTTAACTGTTTATCTGAGGGGAGGGAATGTGTGGGCTGCACCAGATGTGTGATTGGTGATTTTATGCCTCCCCCTGGGAGTGTCCTATTTGCATGTAACCTCAATAAAAGCCAGGCTGGGTGTTCCAGACCTCAGACCTCTTCTGACCCTCAATACGTAGCCGTGTCTCGTTATTGGAGGGAACTGCTATATCACACTGGGGATTGCTATGCTCTGCATATTCCCCTGAGCTCTTAATCACTTAGCTCTTTTAAGAGCTTGTTCCAGATACGCTCTCCTGGAGGAGAGGTCTTCCCCACACGGTCCTGGAGGACAGAAGCCGATCCAGGGTGGAAGGAAGACGGCGCGGCTCCAGTTAAGCTACGCGGTTGTGGAGTCTGCGGTGGTTGTGGTGTCGTCTGCAGTGCTTGGAGTCCTCTGAGAGCGCTAGGAGCATCCATCAACGGAGGGTACTCGGTCGGGGTACACGGAGCTCCGTTACACCACTCATATCTGGTGTCTCTATAGCGTGCTTTTAAAACCAAAACTTTGTTTCCACTGTAATAGAAGAGCAGTTGCCTGCCTGCCAGCTTCTGTGTGAGTTTCACAGTGGATACTGTGCCCTCTTGCCCAGTGCCACCACTCATATCTGTTTTTACAATAGCTTAAGCTTTAGATTTAAAATAAATAATTTTTTTCACTGTAATAGAAGAGCAGTTAGTTGTCTGCAAGCGTCTGGGTGTCAGGCCTACTTCAGCGTGTGCTCTGCAGACCTGTGCCAGTGTGCTTTGACAGTTGCCACTCATATCTTGTGTCTCTATAGCGTGCTTTTACAACCAAAATTTGTTTTTCACTGTTATAGATTGAATAGCAGTTACTTGTCTTCAAGCGGGTGTCTCAGGCCTCAGTGTGTGCTCTGCAGAACTGTTACAGTTCACATTGCCAATCATATCTGGTCTCACAGTAGCTTGCACGCATAGTACCACTAATCCCCAAAAAAATGACAGGCAGAGGCAGGCCACCCCGCAGGGGCCGTCGTGGTCGTGGTGCTGTGATTCCCTTTTGCCCTAGAATAATGCCCAGTTTTCAGAAGCCACGTACCCTGAACTTGAAAAGTTCTGAGGACATAGTTGACTGGCTAACACAGGACACCCAATCTTGTACAGCCTCCGCTCGGAACCTTGACGCACCATCCTCCTCCAGCTTAGCTTCAGGCACCTCTCAAGATAGCACTCACCTGCCTGCCGCCACCACCAAAACTAGCACCACAGCCGCTTTACTTGGTATGTCAGAGGAGTTATTCACACACCCGTTTGAAGAAATGAGTGATGCGCAACCATTATTGCTAGAGGATGTAGATAACAGGGATATGTCTCAGGCAGGCAGCATTAAACACATGGAGGTACGGTGTGATGATGATGATGTTGTACCCGCTGCTGCTTCCTTTTCTGAATTGTCAGATACAAGCAAAGCGGTTGATGATGACGATGCGTCCATGGATGTCACGTGGGTGCCCGCTAGAAGAGAAGAACAGGGCGAAAGTTCAGATGTGGAGACAGAGAGGAGGAGGAGGAGACCAGTTGGAAGCAGGGGGGGTCGTCGCAAGGAGCTAGTGGCACAGTCAGACAGCATGCATCGGCACCCGGGGTCAGCCCGACAGCACGCCAATCAACGCATGCTGTGTCCACCACCAGAATGCCGTCATTGCAGAGCTCAGCAGTGTGGCATTTTTTTTGTGTGTCTGCCTCTGACAACAGCGATGCCATTTGCAACCTGTGCCAAAGGAAACTGAGTCGTGGGAGGTCCAACACCCACCTAGGTACAACTGCTTTGCGTAGGCACATGATCTCACATCACAAACGCCTATGGGATCAACACATGAGTACAAGCAGCACGCCTACTCTAAGCCGCCATCCTCCTCCTGGTCCAGCATCTTCAGCCACGTCAACCACTGCTGTCCTTCTTGCCCCCTCTCAACCGTCCGCCACTCCGTCTCCCGCCTTGAGCAGTTCCCGCTCATCTGCCCACAGTCATGTGTCTGTCAAGGACATGTTTGAGCGTAAGAAGCCAATGTCACCAAGTCACCCCCTTGCCCAGCGTCTGACAGCTGGCTTGTCCGAACTATTAGCCCGCCAGCTTTTACCATACAATCTGGTTGAGTCTGAGGCGTTCAAAAAATTTGTAGCTATTGGGACACCGCAGTGGAAGGTACCCGGCCGGAATTTCTTTTCACAAAAGGCAATCCCCAACTTGTACTCGATTGTGCAAAAGGAAGTCATGGCATGTCTGGCACACAGTGTTGGGGCAAGGGTCCATCTGACCACTGATACCTGGTCTGCAAAGCATGGTCAGGGCAGGTATATCACCTACACTGCGCATTGGGTAAACCTGCTGACGGCTGTCAAGCAAGGAATGCGTGGCATTGCAGAGGAGTTGGTGACACCGCCACGAATTGCAGGCAGTCCTGCTGCCACCTCCTCTACTCCTCCTACTCCATCCTCTTCCATAACCTCCTCGGCTGAGTCCTCTTGTGCCGCTGCTTCTTGCTCCACATCAACGGCACCCCCCCAGCTCCCCAGGTACTATTCCACATCCCGGATACGGCAGTGTCACGCCGTCTTGGGTTTGACTTGCTTGAAAGCAGAGAGTCACACCGGACAAGCACTCCTGTCCGCCCTGAACGCACAGGTGGAAAAGTGGCTGACTCCGCAGCAACTGGATATCGGCAAAGTGGTGTGTGACAACGGAAAAAATTTGATAGCGGCATTGAAGTTGGGCAAGTTGACACATGTGCCGTGCATGGCACATGTGTGTAATCTGATCGTACAACGCTTTGTGCATAAGTACACAGGCTTACAGGACGTCCTGAAGCAGGCCAGGAAGGTGTGTGGCCATTTCAGGCGTTCATACACGGCCATGGCTCACTTTGCCGATATCCAGCGGCGAAACAACATGCCAGTGAGGCGCTTGATTTGCGACAGCCCTACACGTTGGAATTCAACACTCCTAATGTTCGACCGCCTGCTCCAACAAGAAAAAGCTGTTAATGATAATGAATATTTGTATGACCGGGGTGCTAGGACAGCCTCTGGGGAGCTGGGAATTTTTTTGCCACGTTACTGGACGCTCATGCGCAATGCCTGTAGGCTCATGCGTCCTTTTGAGGAGGTGACAAACCTAGTCAGTCGCACCGAAGGCACCATCAGCGACATCATACCATTTGTTTTCTTCCTGGAGCGTGCCCTGCGAAGAGTGTTGGATCAGGCCATAGATGAGCGTTAAGAGGAAGAGTTGTGGTCACCATCACCACCAGAAACAGCCTTATCAGCATCGCTTGCTGGACCTGCGGCAACGCTGGAAGAGGATTGTGAGGAAGAGGAGTCAGAGGAGTAATGTGGCTTTGAGGAGGAGGAGGAGCAAGACCAACCACAACAGGCATCCCAGGGTGCTCGTTGTCACCTATCTGGTACCCGTGGTGTTGTACGTGGCTGGGGGGAACACCACGTACAACACCACGGAGGAGGAGGAACGGGAAATGAGTAGCTCGGCATCCATCCTTGTGCAAATGGGGTCTTTCATGCTGCCGTGCCTGTTGAGGGACCCTCGTATAAAAAGGCTGAAGGAGAACGACCTGTACTGGGTGTCCACGCTACTAGACCCCCGGTATAAGCAGAAAGTGGTGGAAATGTTACCGAATTACAACAAGTCGGAAAGGATGCAGCATTTGCAAAATAAATGAAAAGTATGCTTTACACAGCGTATAAGGGTGATGTCACAGCACAACGGGAATCTAACAGGGGGAGAGGTGGAAGTCATCCTCCTCCTCCCACGACCACGCCAGCAAAGACAGGACGCTTTAAAGACGTGTTGTTGATGGAGGACATGCGGACCTTTTTAAGTCCTACGCATCGCCACAGCCCTTCGGGATCCACCCTCAGAGAGCGACTCGACCGACAGGTAGCAGACTACCTCGCCTTAACTGCAGATATCGACACTCTGAGGAGCGATGAACCCCTTGACTACTGGGTGTGCAGGCTTGACCTGTGGCCTGAGCTATCCCAATTTGCGATAGAACTTCTGGCCTTCCCCGCTTCAAGTGTCCTGTCAGAAAGGACCTTCAGTGCAGCAGGATGTATTGTCACTGAGAAGAGAAGTCGCCTAGGTCAAAAAAGTCTAGATTGCCTCACCTTTATTAAGATGAATGAGGGATGGATCCTGAAGGGACTGACACTGGGCGATACATTCGATTAAAAAAGGCCTGATGAGATGAGCTGCCTTGGGCTAAAAATGGTCCACACGCTGCTGTATTTTAGCTCTGAATGCCGGTTGACTTGCGTGACTTATCCTCCACCAACTAGGGTTCAAGCCGCCATGTTTTAGGGCACTTTCTGCCTGTGAAACAGCAGCGGCTGCAACAATACCAATTTTTTCAGGCATGTGTACATGCCTAATTTTTAGGCCCACTGGTGCAGCACTGTGGTTTCAAAAACCAAACCAAAAAAAAGGCACATAGTGACCCTATGACGGTGGAACAGTCCCTATTCTGCTCTGTGTCAGTGTGTATCATGGTCGCTGAGGATGGGGAACAGTCTCTATTCTGCTCTTGCATTTCTATTTCTTCTTGAATAACAAAAAAATTATGAGACGACATTGGCAGGGCTATTCACTTGTGTGATCTGTCATGAATTGTCATTTGAATGTTAATTTGAACTGTGGGGCACAAGAACTCGAATCTGACATTTTTTATTTTATCAGAGAACTTGTTCGGGATACAGAAAGGAAAAAAGGGAGGGTAAGCGGTTAAGGTACATCGATCTTATTCACATCTTATAATTCAAGAGCAAACTGGTTATTCATTCTCGTGGGAGTTTTTCCGCTGCCCTTGTGCCTTCGGTCTAGTACCATGTCAGGGTTGTCTTTCTCTCCTAAACCTGGGTTTGGTCCGGGGTATGGGAAGGGGTAAACCTGGGGACAGGCTATGGTAGGGGAAGAAGAACGGGGGAAATAGACGTCGGAAGCCCCTCATCTCCCTTTGTCTCCTTCTTAGTTAGCACGCTGTGTGCGGTCACCGGGTCTATTCCCTTACCTAACTACTTAACTATGTACAATGTGGGTGTTTGTTCCGTTATGCCCTGTAGATTGTTTAACCTCAGCTTGGTATACCTCAATGTTGGCTGTTGTACCATGGTGTTTGGAGTCGTTGTCTCTCTGCGTCAGAGCAGTTAGGTCTTAGGAGTGGTACTATTCATCCTTTGTGTATATATATATATATATATATATATATATATGTGATATATGTTATTGTTCTAACACGACCCCCTCCTCCTCCTTCCTCAGGTACGCCTCCCATATGTTCCTGGCTTTCACTATGTGGTGTGGGGGGTGTAGCCGCTGGCAGGTTTTTGTTTCATATGCTAGGTTTAGGGAGATCTGTTGGCTATTAATAAGTTGGCAGCAATCAAAATATGATATGTTAGGTCAGCATGTGCTTTTGGGAATGGGTCAATCGAGATGAAGAGTAGGGCATTTTCTGGTCTCAGGTCCCAGGTCCCATCTTATTTGTTGCTTCAACTACATTAGTTCTGATGCCAACCAACATTCTAGGTCCCCAAGGTTACTGAGCCTGTACATCGGTCGTTAAACCGGATCCATAATATCAAGTGTCCATTGAGTTAACCATCAGTCCTGGAATGTACATGACTTCATTTCTGCACACCATGTCTACAACAATCCATGCTTGCAACATTGTTTGGAGAGTCTCTGGTTCTGCCCATGATTGGTTGTCTCTCTAATATTATCCATGGCCCTTGTTCTGTCCAACTCTATGGTTCTGCTCGTGGCCATGGTACCACTAGTGTGAGATGGGGGAAAACTCTAGTTCTCAACCCACTCCAAGTGCTGTTATTTATTTTATTTTATTTTGTTGCATTTTTTATTTTTGCAGTGCGAAGAATAGGTACATGCGCTCTCAAGGTGCCCCAGAAGCAGTCCTCAAGTATTTACCTCGCGTAACATGCGGGGCTTCAATTATCAGGCACAATTTTATAATATAAGCAGATTTAACATTGTAGCTTCAGCTTAAGAATATACGATTATGTTATAGTCAAGTTTAGTCAGAGCGTGGGTTAGGTTAGTGACAGCATGAGTAACCAAGCATATAAGAACATTAAACTATGCATGCATGTAACCTTAGGGAAAACAGTCCACGTTGATATAATTTGACCAGCTGGATAAGCACCGAGTCACTTATGCTGGCATTACAGTAGTGAGCACCACTGTCATCCACTGGCTGTAACGATCAAAGGAGTGAGTCAGGAGGCTTGTGAGTTCGTGGCAGCGGTTGGTGGTCATGACTGGCAGCAGTATATCAGTCCTGAAATTTGGTTGGGGCATTCACCCCACCCCGGTCATAGGGAATAAGTAGGTGTAAACCTGAGGGGTTGCTGGGCTAGGTGTTGCTTGTCTCCACCTCCAGTCCTTGTCCGAGTCGGTGATAGCTGCAGTGAGGCAGTGTGCAGAGTTGGCAGCTCGTTGGGAGCAGGGTAACCGCAGCCTCCCACCCCGGGCTGGTGAGGAGGCCGACATCTTCTTGCCACGGACCCAGTAGCCCAGATGGGCCGGGTCTCTCCCGGGTGGGGAGCAGCGGTGGGTTCCAATGGTGTGTCGACGCCTATGGCGGTGGACCCTCAGTCGATGTGGGCAATGTCTTTGGGTCAAGGCCTTGGTGGCACTCAGCCCAGGTAGGCCAGTGGCCAGAGCAACTAGGCCCGAGGGGGTCTCCTGCGCTCCCCGGTTCACAGCTCTTCGTGCCTTCGCATGTGGTTGAGGCTGCAGCTGAGCTACCCGGTGCCCCAGAGCTCTCCAAAAGTGCCGAAAGTGCTCATCAATTCGCTGTATGATTACTCGCTTGTATCGTCTCGAGGATGAGACGCTGCCGCCATTTTGATGCAGGTTGCTGTGCTCCAAGTGAGTTGGCAGTTAGGCCTGTAGATTGCTTCTAGGCCTTGGTTTGGACTAAAAGGTAAGTGCCGTGGTGGCTCATCGTGATGTTCCTGTGGGGACCGGGATAACCCCCCCGGTCCAAGGGGGGCGTGGGTAGGAGTGTTTCCAGAGGCTTGTGTTGCTTGTGAACAGGGAGATTGTCCGCCTCTCCTCCGCTCTATCACAGCAGGCCGCAGTGTTGGATTGCCGGTCCCCAGCGTGTATAAGACTTTGCTTAGGCTTCAGGTCGCTTTGCTGGACCCCCCTCCGTATTGTGGTTCTCGTTGGTGTTTTAAATCACTGGTTTACTGGGGTTAAAGTCCTAAATTCAGCCAAATATGCAGGAGCTCAGGACACACACGTCTGCTCTGCTTGATAGCTAGGCTCCTCCACCCCTATTTTTTTTTTTTTGGTGAGGCTTTACAGGACAGAGTGCTTCTCCACGGGACATGTTAACTCACGGGCAGCTGGCTCATCAAGGAACCAGAGCAGCTTGAACGAGGTGACCTTGCTCGGGTCCCAGGTGTGCGGTTTCTAAAATGGCTGCCATATACACGTCCACTGATAGGAGACGCGGAAGGTATTAAACTGATCAGAACAATACTAAACACACCACTCCTATCTGGTGGCACATTAGCTTGACCGCGCAGTGCCCCAAATTTGAAGTAAGAGGACCGACCAAGCATCTTCTTCCATCTCCCTGTTACAGAAATCACTGCCATATCCATAGAAATTGTACATAATGTCCAGGATAGTTTTCCAGGGACAAATCTTGTCGCCTGTTGAAAGAGGTGACCTTGCTCGGGTCCCAGGTGTGCGGTTCCTAAAATGGCTGCCATATGCACGTCCACTGATAGGAGACGCGGAAGGTATTAAACTGATCAGAACAATACTAAACACACCACTCCTAACTGGTGGCACATTAGCTTGACCGCGCAGTGCCCCAAATTTGAAGTAAGAGGACCGAACAAGCATCTTCTTCCATCTCCCTGTTACAGAAATCACTGCCATATCCATAGAAATTGTACATAATGTCCAGGATAGTTTTCCAGGGACAAATCTTGTCGCCTGTTGAACAAGGTGACCTTGCTCGGGTCCCAGGTGTGCGGTTCCGAAAATGGCTGCCATATACACGTGCACTGATAGGAGACACGGAAGGTATTAAACTGATAATAATAGTACACCACTCCTATCAGTAGGTCCCCCCCATTGTGATTTATGGCCCCCACCCACCGCGCACGGGGGGAGGACAGTAGGTCCCCCATTGTGATTTATGGCCCCCACACACCACGCAGGGGTGGGGGAGGACAGTAGGTCCCCCCCCCCCCAGTGTGTATCAGGGTCCCTGAGGACAGGTGTCAATCCATATCTGCCAAGTGACCCTATGTAAGGGGAACAGTCCCTATTCTGCTCTGTGTCAGTGTGTATCAGGGTCTCTGAGGACAGGTGTCAATCCATATGTCAAGGTGTCAATATGTCAGGTGTCAATCCATATCCATTGTGATTTAGGAACGTTAGGTGATTTCTGCCCTTTATGGATTAAAAGCAGACTCTGCATCAACTGTGTAATTTTACATGGGAGTTTTGCCATGGATCCCCCTCCGGCATGCCACAGTCCAGGTGTTAGTCCCCTTGAAACAACTTTTCCATCACTTTTTTGGCCAGAAACAGTCCCTGTGGGTTTTAAAATTCACCTGCCCATTGAAGTCAATGGCGGTTCGCCCGGTTCGCCGGTTCGCAAACGTTTGCGGAAGTTCCCGTTCGCCGTTCGCGAACCGAAAATTTCGGGTTCGCGACATCACTAGTAAAGATGACTGCAATAGCACAGCGCAGACTGCTCAATGAGGTGAAGAAGAATCCTAGAGTGTCAGCTAAAGACTTACAAAAGTCACTGGCAAATGCTAACATCCCTGTTAGCTAATCTACAATACGTAAAACACTAAACAAGAATGGATTCCATGGGAGGATACCACAGAGAAAGCCACTGCTGTCCAAACAAAACATTGCTGCACGTTTACAGTTTGCACAAGAGCATCTGGATGTTCCACAGCAGTACTGGCAAAATATTCTGTGTACAGATTAAACCAAAGTTGAGTTGTTTGGAAGAAACACACAACACTATGTGTGGCGAAAAAGAGGCACAGCACACCAACATCAAAACCTCATCCCAACTATGAAGTATGGTGGTGGGGGCATCCTGGTTTGGGGCTGCTTTGCTGCGTCAGGGCCTGGACGGATTGCTATCATCGAAGGAAAAATGAATTCCCAAGTTTATCAAGACATTTTGCAGGAGAACTTAAGGCCATCTGTCTACCAGCTGAAGCTCAACAGAAGATGGGTGTTGCAACAGGACAATGACCCAAAGCATAGAAGTAAATCAACAACAGAATGGCTTAAACAGAAGAAAATATGCCTTCTGAAGTGGCCCAGTCAGAGTCCTGACCTCAACCCGATTGAGATGCTGTGGTATGACCTCAAGAAAGCGATTCACACCAGACATCCCAAGAATATTGCTGAACTGAAACAGTTCTGTAAAGAGGAATGGTCAAAAATTACTCCTGACCGTTGTGCACGTCTGATCTGGAACTACAGGAAATGTTTGGTTGAAGGTATTGCTGCCAAAGGAGGTTCAACCAGTTAATAAATCCAAGGGTTCACATACTTTTTCCACCTGCACTGTGAATGTTTACATGGTGTGTTCAATAAAAACATGGCGACATTTCATTCTTTGTGTGTTATTAGTTTAAGCAGACTGTGATTGTCTATTGTTGTGACTTAGATGATGATCAGATCACATTTTATGACCAATTTGTGCAGAAATCCATATCATTCCAAAGGGTTCACATACTTTTTCTTGCAACTGTACATGATGTCGGGGATCGTACCTGTAAGACTTGCAGCTTGAATGCGTAAGCCAAGTCTAGAGGGTTCCCTGATAATGCGTGCCCCTAAAGTAAGTGGAAGGGAAAATATAACTAAGGCACTAAGTCTTTGGACCGTATGTAGTCAAAAGAATGATGCCTACCTGGTTTGTCAAGAATTACATTTTTAGAATCTTCAGCTAGGTTAATAGTCATGGTAAATCTAGATGTGTCCATGCGCCAATGCTAGTCTATAAAATATGCAACATGGATATTATAAGATGCACGTATCTTTGATCCTCAGTATATGACAGAATATGGCTTGTTTTACGAAAATAAAAGTGACTACTAGCATTCAATACAAGAATATTGGTATGTATGTCCATGCAACATAAGTCTGGTATGAGTAGTGTGACCACTTGGTGTACCTTTAATTAGTTAACACCCTTCTGACGTTACCGCTAAAGTGATTATTTATACAACAATATTTAATTGACCATGGATCCCTTAGCGTTGAAGATTAATATCCGAGATGTAACCGCTATATATCGTGACAATAGCATTCGTGAACCATTATTTGTTGTGATTTTTTTAACATTTCAGTGACATGTTAATACCAGATACTGTGAAGCTGTTGTACTTAAGTATGCAATGCTTTGTCATAGGAGTCATATCATAAATGTACACGTACCCTGTTATAAGCAGCAGAACATAAATTGTACTTGAGTGGTAAATTTGATAGCAGCAGCCTATAACCTATTTTAACAGAAAGCAACAAAGTAACTATGATGAAACAGAATCTGTGTGAAAAATACATATTGCCTAGGTAAAACAACCGACATGAAAATAAGAATAAACCAGGTGTTTCTATGTTCCTTCTGACTTAATGTAGTCAGGATCTATCCCACCAATCTTTGCTTAACACAAAATAACATAATACCATAACACAAATGGCAATCAGATGGCATAACTAGACCAAACCCACGTACGTATAACGACTCACTGTACTGCAGAAAGAAAATAAAGTCCGGTCGCGTATGTTTGCACGCTGGAGAATACCCGGGAGTGACGTCACGCTCAAAACAGAACGAAAGCCTAGGAGAAGTATAGGGCTGAGGGTGAGTATTTATATCAGCACTGGTCCCTCCCACAACTCCAGGCTCCGCCTTTACATATTTATATATATATATTTGAAATTATTTGTATTTATTTTTATATATATATATATAGATATAAAATGTCATTCTATGTGTATTTTGTTACATATATATATATATATATATATACACTATATTTAGAATGAAATAAATACATATGTATATATAAATTATTTAAAACAAATTTTAATTATTGTATTTATTTATTTTAATATTTTATTTATTTATTTATTATTGTAATTATACGAAGAATGAAGAACTATAGTAAAGGTAACTGGGCGGAAGATATGCTAATGAGGAGGCTGAGAGAAAATTGCATCAAAACAAAATTACTAGAATAGAGGTTGATGGAGCGGTACACTATACTCCCAAGTAGATTGGCAATTGTTTTAACGCATATTATGCCCTCCCTGCTACTAATAAGGACATAGACAAGTATTTAGATAACACTAAGGTCCCAGTAATCCCTGATTAAGTCACGCTTAATTGCCCTATAATGACACAGGAGCTAGGAAAGGTTATCAAAAACTTAAAAACTAAAAAAAAAAAACGTGTCCAGATGGATTCTCATATCTATTTTAAAAAACTTTTAGCAGACACCTTTAACTATATAGTGACATTGAGCCACTTTCCGAATGAAATGCTTAGTGCCAATATACTACCGATTTTCAATCAGAATAAAGATCCATCTAGTGTAGAAAACTATAGGCCAATTTCACTTATAAATTTAGATGTCAAAATTTTCTCTGTGATGTTAACAATTAGATTAAAATCAACGTTAGACATCATCAAGATCAAATAGGTTTTGTCCCTGTGCGCAAACGCCCAAAAATTGATCTTCAAAACAAAAACAACAAAAAATACTCTGTGTGTGTGTGTGTGTAATTATAGTATACCTCTCACAAGGAAGCTATATAGTTATAATTATGGTTAGTCCTTAGATTCTCAGGTATTTCAGCATCTTAGTCATCTCAATAGACCTATCGTCCATACAAGCTTAAGTGTGTGGAGAGGTTAACTCCATACAATCAATATGACAGTTCCAAAATTTTCAATAATGACGATGGTGGTACAGAAAAGAAAAAGGGTGGGTTATGGGGGGGAGAACCATTTTATAACATAATCCTTTCATAAATTCATACATAAGTACATCGCAGTCTGGCTCACTTAAATACTATCAAAGTCTAGCATGGGATGTGGAGGTATGAGTGTGATACCTTGTGTGGCGGAACCAACCTCGCCACTGTGAACTGGAGAAGCCTGGTTACTAGCCTCCTGACCTGCGACTATGGCCCTGGGGTGTATTAATCCTGTAAGAACTGTATTTGGGCATAATAGATTTTTAATATGCTGTCTCTGGCCCTTTAACAGTGCTGTACAGAGACATGGGATTATACGTTAGATTGTTAGCCAGTGAAAAGATACCAAACTGTATAGAAATGGAATATGCTTACCTGCGGTAACAGATCCTATCTGGACTTATTCATGGGATCTGTAATATGTGTGGACTGTTCATTCGTTTTAAAATCCCCATATAACCGAATGCCATGGACTGGTATATAAACTGGCCCAAAAAACGAATGAAAATACCGGACCACCCTGATGCTTAATGAGACTTCAATTTACCTCCCTGCTCGGCTAATTGAAAGCCGCGAATGCTTTGTTCCAATCCCTGGGTGGCCGCCATTTCAGGAGTTTTACATGTGGCGGCGGCCATCTTAATCACCCGAACAGCGGTGTTTTGCCGTCGAGTGTCTGAAACTAAAATCGGACACTCGCCTAAAATCGGACACTGAGACCTCCAGACCTCCATAAAATTGTACTGAAACTACCGAACGACCCACCGTTCGGTAGAAAGACTAAGTTAACTACGGGGATTCACACGAACCTCAGTATATCCATGGATGGCAAACAGTTCGGGACTTTTAATGCACGAACAGAGACCGACCGCAAGGCCAAAACTTATGGAACTATTTTCGGCTATTTTGCCTGTGCGGTCGGTCAAAACTTTAAAGTACCATAACTCCCGAACCCATTTATCCGAATGGGCTAATTTTTAAATATGTGGTTCTCCCAGATTAGGGTTATCTGGTGATACTGAATTTATGGATGTACCCCAAGTATTTGGGGTACATCCAAAAAACGGGTAAAAATGTGTGTATACTAATTGTGTTAACTGTTTATCTGAGGGGAGGGAATGTGTGGGTTGTACTGTTATTTGATTGGTTACTTTATACGTTCCCGTGGGTGTGTTCTGTATGTGCAAGACCGTAATAAAAGCCAGGCTGGGTGTGCCAGCACTCAGTTCTTCTTGACCCTTCAAAACGTAGCCTCGTCTCGTTCTTGGCAGGGGATTTATACTG
Organism: Pelobates fuscus; assembly: GCF_036172605.1. NCBI lineage: Eukaryota > Metazoa > Chordata > Amphibia > Anura > Pelobatidae > Pelobates > Pelobates fuscus. The sequence goes on from NC_086327.1 coordinate 58,066,080, forward strand.
CATTATTACTTTACTTTTTAACAGCTGAACCTGACTCTCCTCTTGGATCTTGTGGATGGGACTAATCACCTCCATTACTATACAGCAGCTTGCCGGGAAAAAGGACGTCTCCAACGGCTGATACCCTCTCACTACCTGGGTAGCCGTTACACCTTGAACCACTAAAATATACAGGCAACCTTGACACATAAACAGAGTCCCAACTCAAGCACCATGGGCCTATGATAACTGATGGACCCCATTCCACGCTCCAGGATTTTTAAAAGGGTCTGTTAAAATGTGTTGGAATATGTAAGGGTAGTGTGCATGTTGGTGGTCGACCTAGTCCAAGTAGTGGATGGTTGTGTGTGCCCCTGATTTCTGTTATTGCAGAGTGCACTGTTTGTGTCTTAGTCCATGCCATGGGTGTCCCACGTGTGTTTGTGGCTATGTAAGGCTGTGCTGTCCTTAGGCACATATGATGTCAACATTTGTCCTTCACGGCATCGGCGCATGTTTTTTGTGGTGATCGTGTGCTTGCTGAGGGGGAGTAAGTGAGCAATATGTGGTGTAGTTGGGTTGTGGGGAGGCATGAAAGAGAAGTGGGGGGGTGGGCAGGGATCCAGTACTTTCTCAGCATCGCCTAATCATATCTCCACTATTCACCCCATGGGCTATCTACCTCGTCTCACTTTTGTCTGGACTCGATCTTGTACGGCTGTTTACTTCCTTGTTTAGAGGTAGCCCTCAAGTTGGGTGTTTCATGGCCCAGGTCTCCCATACCTCATGTCTCCAGCTTTGACTCAGCAGTAAGTGGCCTGTGGCTATCTCGTATCTATCCACTTGTGATATATATCAAATGAGTTCCTGCATTGTTGTTGTGGAAGTGGATAGCCAATTTTTTTCTATATGTGACAGTGCTGCTATCAAGTTAAGGAATATCAGATACTTGTCAGCTTTGGGATATGGGGACGTCAAACATGAATAATAAAAGGGAAGCTGGGAGTTAGGCACCTTCATTTTGGTGTGTTTTTCGAAGAGATAACATCCTGCCAATAAGTTTGAATTTTGGCGTGTTTTTAAGAGAGATATTTGATTTGGTGTGTTTTTAAGAGAGATAACATCCTGCCAATAAGTTAGAATTTTGGCAAAGCTCCACCAAATATGTAGAAATGTGCCTGTGTCCCTATGGCAGAGACAGCAGGTATCTGCTTTAGAAGGTAGGATCTTGGCCATACGTGTGGGCACCATGTACCATCTATAGAATAGCTTGCGTGAAAGTTCCATATGGGCTGCGCACGCCGTATCACCTTTGTAACAATTGATGTAGGTAAGCCAGGATGACTCAGGTAACTGGCGCCCTGGTCCTTTTCCCATGCCCTAACCCAAGAAAGTTGTTGGAGTTCTGAGTTTGTGTTCAAAAGAGTGTAAATAGTAGAGATGGGTTTCTTGATGTGGAAATAGTGGGCCTTCAACAGCACGTCTCTCGGGAGGGAGGCAGATATATGTTTAGACTTCGGGACCCTGTGAAGATGATCCAGCACCAACATGTCGATCTCTGGGAGCAGGGCTCTGAAGAAGCCATTGACATGAGTTTTTCGAAAGCTGTGATTAAACTTGTCTGAGAGTTGGATGCAGGGGTTATCAGTTGGCTAAGCCACCAAGACCTCTTCGGGACAAATGCAGATAGGTCTGCTTCTTGCACCTACTCAGGGATGCCACGCAACCTCAAGTTGCTCCGCCGAGAGGAATCCTCTAGATACTTGAATTTACCTCATATTTTGCAATCTGTTATTCTAGGTCTATATATATATATATATATATATATATATATATATATATATATATAAAATGTGTGTATGTACATATAATTATTTTAATGTGTATAATGATTCATTGCTTTTTTCACCAGCAGGGGGACTGCCTCCCCCTGCAGGCATATCTGCAGACAGCTATGCCTGCCATGTGATCGCTCTTGTGTGTGTGTTTGCTAAACAAACCTAAAGATCACTTTGGGGGGAGATAAGGGAAGGAGAACATTTTTTTTTCTTTTTTTTTGGAATAGGACAATAAATTTAAATGACAATATTGGTTAGTCTATAAAAATTTTGGGACTTCCATATTGATTGTATGGAGTTAATAACTTCTCCCAAACACTTAAGCTTGTATGGACTATAGGTCTATTGAGATGACTAAGATGCTGAAATGCCCGAGAATCTAGGGACTAACCATAATTATAACTATATAGATTAGTATGTGGTCCATGAAGGACCAATGGAATACCAGCCATCTTGAGGATGAATGATTACTTGCAAGAAAAAAATATAGTCTCTCAAAAAACAGATTAAATGATTTTTTGAGGAAAATAATCCAAAAGATACCTCTCATTCTAATAATTGGTGTGCCTTTAAAGCTACCATGAGAAGCAACCTTCTAAGTTTGAACACCCAATTAAAAAAGGAAAAAATAGTTGACATGATAACGCTCTATGATTTAGCAAAAGCCTCAAAAAATAATAAATCAAATCCCGATAAGACGAACATGGCTGCCGTAAGTAAGATTCAAAAACAAATTAACCAAAAAATATTAGATAGTAATGCTAAGATCAAGGAGAAACTAAAAATGAAGAACTATAGTAAAGGTAACCGGGCGTAAAATATGCTAATGAGGAGGCTGAGAGACAAAATTACATCAAACAAAATTACTAGAATAGAGGTTGATGGAGCGGTACACTATACTCCCAAGTTGATTGCCAATTTCTTTAACGCATAGTATGCCCTCTCTGCTGCTAATAAGGACATAGACAAGTATTTAGACAACACTAAGGTCCCGGTAATCCCTGATAGTCAAAAAGTCATGCTTAATTGCCCTATAGCGACCCAGGAGGTGGGGGAGGATATTAAAAACTTAAAAACTAAAAAGACACCATGTCCAGATGGATTCTCAAATCTATTTTACAAAACTTTTAGAGAACTACTTAGCACTCATTTAGCAGACACCTTTAAAGGACCACTATAAGCACCCAGACCACTTCAGCTCAATGAAGTGGTCTGGGTGCCAGGTACCTCTAGTTTTAACCCTGCAGCTGAAAACATAGCAGTTTCATAGAAACTGCTATGTTTCACTGAGGGTTAATCCAGCCTCCAGTGGCTGTCTCACTGACAACTGCTAGAGGCGCTTCCGCGATTCTCACTGTGAAAATCACAGTGAGAAAACGCTGGATGTCCATAGGAAAGCATTGAGTAATGCTTTTCTATGGGCGGTTTGAATGTGTGCGCGGAGCATTTGGATCAGGCCATCTGCAGGGGGAGGAGAGGTCACCAGCACCGAGGGAGACTGGCGCTGGAGAAAGGTTAGTGGCTGAAGGGGTTTTCACCCCTTCAGCCCAGCGGTAGGGGGGCTCTAAGGGTGGGGAGTACCTAATGACCCTATAGTACCAGGAAAACAAGTTTGTTTTCCTGGCATTATAGTGGTCCTTTAACTATATAGTGACAATGGGCCACTTTCCGAATGAAATGCTTAGAGCCATTATACTACCGATTTTAAATCAGCATAAATATCCATCAGAGTAGAAAACTATAGGCCAATTTCACTTATAAATATAGATTTCAAGATTTTCTTAATTAAAACCAACATTAGACATCATTATTGATCAAGATCAAGTAGGTTTTGTCCCTGGGCGCACAACTTCATACAACGCCAGACGCATTATCGATATCTTAGATTGCGCCAAAAGAAAAAATATCCACTACTACTACTATTGGCAGGGATGGATACACCGGGTGATCCTGTCCTTGTATTCTTGCCCTTCAGCGAGGATAATAGGCCCAAATATATGTGCCGACTGGTTTAATCTATACAATGGAACAAGAAAGGGCTGCCCGTTGTCTCCAGCCCTGTATATTAGTTCTATGGAGATACTAGCAATTAATATCAGAAATACTAATTTCAACTAATAAAAGGCATTGCTACAAAACAAAGAGACCTAAAACTGAACTTATATGCAGATGACCTGATTATAACCCTAACCGACCCCAAGTAGTATCTAATAGTGATATATCGAACTATAAAATTAATGAGAGTAAATCAACAGTATTGGATATTAATGTAGACAAAGAGAGTAGGAATCTTATTAATAATAGCTAGAAATTTACTTGGGCAAAAATCACCCTTCCATATCTTGGTATTTTCCTGACTAGAGAGGTGTGCAACGTTATGCAGATTAATTTACTAAGCTGTCTCAGGGAAATGAAAAGCTCACTGAAAAAAATGGAGACGCGTTGAGATCACTTGATGAATTTGATTAATGCATTCCTCCTTCCTAAATGGGCCTAATGATTTTGCATGCTCCCCTTAAAAATAGCTAGACCTTGGCTAGAAATAATCCAAAACAGAGTTAATAATTACATCTGGAAGGGCAACAGAGCAAGATCATCAGAGATGGATTTTTCAGTTTTCCAAGTATTATGAGCATATACCTTTGCAAATCTGATCTTCTATATATATATAGAACTCAGTTAGACAGTGCTAAAAATGAAGGCTGGTATCATTTAGAAAGTGAGATTTGCGGAATAGAGGGTTTAAGTTCTATCTTGTGGTTTGGGAGCACAGATCCCCCAAATAATCTCTGTGAGAAAATTGAATACACACTTGGATTCACTACTGGAAGACTGAAAGATGATTAAAAAGAAGTGTGGCATAGATAATCAACTAACAAACCAATATGCCATATATTTAGAAAATCAGACATTTAATGAACAATATTTAAACAAATATATGATTTGATATCATTTTATTCATAATTCCTTCAGTGTTTATTTTACTTTTCTTACAGACCATTTTGCTTTATTGCTTTGTTGGAAATAAAGAAGAGTTAAACAAAAAAAAAAAAAAAAAAAAAAGAAAACTGGGTAACTGAGCTCAAAAAGGAGCTCAAATTCTTCTTGTATGGTCGCAGTGTTGCCAACCCAGCCTTTCAACCAAATATTTGTATTACTGGTTTTGAAATGGTAACATTTAAGATGCAGCTAATACTATTTGCACCTTTTTAAATCAATATTAAATTCTGATGCACCCCCAATTGAAATTGGATTTTAGCATGATACACATATAAAGTGTCCCTAGATGACAGAAAGAAAATGTAATCACTCTAGTCCTAATCAGTTAAAAATGATGGAGAAAATAATTACAATTCACTTATGCAATACATTATGTAATCTTATTTAAAACAACCAGGGAGCATCCTACCTTTTCTACAAATATATAAAAGTACTCTTAAGCACAAATTACATCATGTATGAAAACAAAACTAACTGCAATAAGGTGGTGAATTTTGGAACACACATTTTAAGTTTGCTTATCATTATCTAGATTATTCTGCAAAGTCTAACTACACAATCTATATAATGTTATATTTAGTTATCTAGTAATTATATATGTCCTGGCCAGAACTTACAGCTAAAATATTCAGTGATGCAGAGGTAGGGATACGCATAGAAGACTGTAAGCTCATATAGCAGGTCAAAATTGTTATTCTACATGGGATCTAGTTCTTGAGACAACTGACACTTAATATTTGCATTACTAAGCAATTCCCTTTTATCCAGTTCTGCATTTTCCACGGCGGTTCTGCTGCTGAAAACGTCTCAATTTGTGTGCCCAAACATCACGCCATGGGAGTGCCAGACTATTCTTATCCAAAATTAAACGAGCTGGATCAGGTGACTCTTCATCATTACCAATAATTAAGTAGGACTTTCCAACTTGCATTCTTAGGCAGTCACATGCTAAGTCCTGATCTGGTACCCAAAGAGGCTGTTCACCACGGCGAATGGGCACCCTCCTCTGTCTGTATACAGTCAGCACCGTGGCTGTGAATTGCCACCACTCTCCAGACTGTTCCATTGACAACAGTTGAGCACGAAGAACTGTAGGATATAAATTTAAAAAAAAGACATACATTGTTAGCATAAGTTAATAAGGCAATGGCCCTTTACATTTATTTAACCCCTTAAGGACCAAACTTCTGGAATAAAAGGGAATCATGACATGTCAGACACGTCATGTGTCCTTAAGGGGTTAAATCATTATGATTTGATTGGCTGGCTTAACTGTTGCAGCCAATCAGAATTGCACCTTATCTGAGATTTCTAGAAATCCTTATAAATGAAAAGTTAGAAGTCTTTCTAGTTGATTTTAATGGAGTATGTAGATATCATCTTTATCATATCATAATTTTAAATCTTTTTCAATTGTTTTTTATTTTAAAGGGTGTCAAATTCCAAGTTCAGAGCAAATGTTTTCAGGCACATCTATTGACATCATTGAATTAAGTGAGTGATATTATGAAATACAGTGCGGTATAAGTGACAGAGACCTACACCTATAAGTGGAGCTCTCAAACGGATAGAAATCTTACCAAGCGTAACTTGATTCAATAGTATGGTGTGAAGTACATGCCAAAAAGTATAACAAACAAAAGATACAATATAGTACAGATGGTATTTTAAAATTGCAATGCAGAGAATAATGTAGCAGACAGAACACTCACATTTTAAGGAGCCTGTGTGTAAAAACTGGCTCCGTACTTAGGCTTGTGTGCTTATTTTGGTAGCACCACCCTTCCGCTTCGGCTTTGAGTAGTTCTCATAGATAAAACATAAAAGGAGAACGAACCAATGTGCAGACTGTAGCAATTAAGAAAACGGGTCTAGAATAGTAGATGTGGTGTTCACCTGGTCCTGAGGTCCCGGTTCTAAGGTGTTTAGGTATGATGCCAATTTAAATAGGGATGGCACTGCCAGTATGGAGATTCCTAGAGGCTCCTGAAAGGACTTGAGCAGGATATCTTGATTACAATAACAAATTTATTGATGTGCAATAGCAAATAAAAATAAAAAGTTAAAGTCCTTTGGAATAGTCCTTTAAAATGGCCAATACGCATTTCACTCTCAATAGATCTTCCTCAGTCAGCTGTAATGATGGTCCTCTGAATCTTCTATTTTAAATGTCCTTTAGTCCTTCCACTTTAGTGATCTAAATACAGTTTGACCAATCACAGTGATGTATAGTTATTTCATGTGTGTAACTGTGTGCATACTTTCAATTGGCTGAATTTTCGGCGCTTTTATTTACTTTACAATGGTGGACAGTGGTGGTTGGCGGAAGTACTGGGAACTCTCCGGAGCGGTTGGCGGAAGTGACGTCACGGACCTCCGTGAACGTCATCTAACCGCCACCCCGAAGAGACTCCCAGACACTCCGACCCTGCTACACGCCTCTTATGCGTCCGGGCCGGAGGGAGGGGACTCTAATGGGTGGGAGGAGATTCATCCCTGAGAGGATGATGTGTAGGCACATCGGCTCGTGCCGCCCTTCGGGCATGCCGATGTGCTCACGGACTCCTCCTCCCTCCAACACAGCACGGCAATGGAAGGGAGTGTAAACATAAATAGATAAATAGTGGGCAGGGGAAAAAATGTAGGGGGAGAGAAAAAAAAAGACGGACATAAGATAATTATAATTAGTACTTATATTTGCATATGAAAGAACATTTTATTTGATATCCTTAATGTATATCTATATCAAGTGACGTATTGTACATAAAGTGCATAAGGTATAGTGTTTATTTAGAGGAATATGAAAGAGGTTATATTAAGTGCTAAATTTAGATTGGTATGTACAGAGATGGGTATCCTTATGGATATATTTTGGTGTATCCAATAGAATATTAAATGCATGTTAATAAAATATTGACAAAGTAATATTCTCAATAAATTATTAAACAACAAATTTGGAATTTAATACATATTGGGATGGGGATTAAACCAACGTGTTCAAGGATAGCATGTGTAAAATATGTTTATTTAAAACATGTTTATTTAAAATGAGCCCCCAAAAAGAAATGTGAAAAGATATCCAGATAAAAATAAGTGGTGAAAGGTGAATTCAAATAAAATGGCAGAGTTTGAAGTCTATATTCAAACCCCAGGGTTTTAAAGTCCCGAGGTTAAATATCCACCTCATCTCGCTCTATCCCAAAAGTTTGTTAGGGTCCCCTCCTCGCTAATTTCCCTTAACCTTATGTATGCCAGTGAATTTCAGCCCTCTTGGCTCGCTATTGTGTTCAAGTGCAAAGTGGTGTGATACACTATGTCCTTCAAATTTTCTCCTGATGTTTCTGATATGTTCTTCACACCTTATGTGTAGATTACGTTTAGTGCGTCCCACATATTTTAAGCCACAGGGGCATTCCAATAAGTATATTACATTGCTCGAGTGGCAAGTTATAAGTTCTTTAATGGGAATTCTTCATTGTTATTGAAATTCTTAAACCTCTTAATGTGTCTCTTTTTATTTTTTTATTGTTTGTGTTTCTGCACGCCAAGCAAGTACCGCATCCATAAAAAACGTTTCAGTTGTCTAAGAAAGTAGTGGCCCTTGTTTTCTTAATATGGTTTTTTACCAGTAATCTATTTAGATTGGCGGCCCCTCTAAACACTATTTTAGGTTTTTCTGGTAGGAGACAGAACATGGTCTTGTAGTAGGATGGGCCAGTGTTTATTTAGAATTTTTCTTAATGCCCTGTTATTGTGGCTGTAGTTACATATAATAGGCAGATTGACTTCACCTTCATTTTTCATTCTATTTTTTTTCTTGTAATAGAGTGTTTTGTTGTAGGTGTCTTTTAGTATTTTCGTTTTATAGCCCTTGTCTAATAGGTCAGTGATTAATTTGTCCGCTTGTTCCTTAAAAGTGTCCTCATCGGTGCAATTTCTCTTAATTCGAACGAGTTGTGACTTGAGTACACTGTTTAACCATGGGGAGAAATGGCAACTAGAGGTATGGATAAAACTATTGACATCCACATCTTTAAAATGTGTTTTAGTTTTCACCCTTTCATTATCTATAAAAATATCAAGATCTAAAAATGTGACTGCGTGTAAAATTAGTAGTTAAAATAATGCCCCATTCATTATTATTAAGCTGTTTAAAAAAGTGTGTAATGTGTTCTCTGTGCCTTTCCAAATAAAAAATAGGTCATCTATGTAACGGTTATAGGTCACCAGGCCCTCTACCCAGCCATCGTTAAGTTGTAGGTAATGGCGTTCCCAATCTGCCATAAACAGATTGGCATAGCTGGGTGAGAGCCTGGTGCCCATCGCCGTCCCACACACCTACAGGTAAAAAGTATCGTTGTACCAAAAATAATTACTGGTTAAAATTAATTGTATCGCTTCCATGATAAAATCAATTTGGTCTAGTTAAAAGAAATGGGATTGCTCCAGAAATAATCTCACTGCTGTGCAGCCCTTCTGATGTGTGATAATGGTATACAGAGAGCTCACATCTGTGGTTACCAAATAGTAATCTTTTTCCCATTTAATTGTTTGAAAGTGTCTCAGAATGCTCCCTGTATGCTTTAGATAAGTGGGAATAGATCGAACTATGGGCTGCAGGCATTTGTCCACATATTCTGAGAGTCTGCATGATATGGAATTTTGGCTCTTTTTTCCATCTGGATAGGGGTCCACATATTTGGTGTACTAGGTCTGGGGTGGGGTCTTATGAGTGGCTTGGGTTCTATTTTTTCACTAGGTTTCCTCTTGTAATGGTCCATGGTTGGGTTTTCCCTTTCTTTGTGGTGTGTATGTACGGACGTGAATTATAAGAGTTATACTTATGTTGGTCATATCTATTTTGGTCATTGTGTCTATGTCACATCCTTTTCCAAGCTGCGGATCAGTCTGGTGATAGCTTCTGGTATCCAGTACTCTTTTTACAATTCTTGTTTAGTTTTTTTTTTGGTTTTCTATTCCATTTTTCTGGGTTTATTCCTGTATTCTGTCCCGGGAATTCCCAGTCTCCAGGGTTCATTTACATGTTTGTTTTAAGTTGCCACACCCGTTCCTTTTCCATGATTCCTTTTGTTTCAGTTGGAGCCTGCAGGCAGTTGCTCAAGCCTTCTGTCTTTTCTTTCAGGTAAGTGCTATATGTGTTTCTTATGGTTCTTTTAGCATACATTAGGCAGAGTAGGACCTGTCAGATATAGGGTACATTGGCGTTGCTGGCAGACTTTGCAATGTATGATCATATAATGTAACTAAATCCCCATGATTTTCATATATAGTACTTAGTTATTTCTCCTCTTGTTTTGCCTATCATATCTTGTCTTGTTTTAGTTTGTATTCCCAGTGCATGTACAGTCCTGTCAAGTCCTGCCCATGTTATGTCAATGTTTCTCTTATGTATTGTGTACATGTTCTGGGTTTAGCTTCCTATCCTTCTCTGGCTCTGGGTTCTATTAGTTCTGTCTTGTTTTTCATGTTTGGTGCCTTTCCTAGTCTTTCCTTGATTCTGTACTGGATACATTCTTGCTGCAGAGCCTCCATAGTCAGCTCCTGGGAGGTCTGCTTATTTCCTAGCTCCTAGTTCCTGGGATCCGCATAAGCTGCATCAGGCTTCTGGTATGTGGCTGCACAAACGCTGGAGCTCAACACCAGTGGGCGTGCGGTTACCCTGCACCAGACCCTGCTAATCCACCTCCACACTGTGACTCCTACTTTGAACATCAGGCATACTGGGTCCTGGACCTCGCCCGGCCACCCGGACAGTGTCTGGGTCCAGGGCACCAGACCGCCACCCTGACAGTCTATTGTTTTTACCAAACGTTCTAACTTCATTGCGTCTGTAATCGTTTTTTGTCTCACATGTACTTTCTCTTTTTTATTTGTATTATCTCTTGTTCCACTTTATCTGTAACATTGAATTTTTTCTGTGATTTTCTTGTATTCTTCTGCGTTAGTGTGGTTAATAAGGAAATTTTGTTCCTTATTTATTTCTGTGTCTAGTTTATCTAATGTGAGTTTTCTTTTTGCTATGATCTTTTGCATCATAGTAAAAGAGAAGGATACCACACTGTATTTCATATTATTGTCTAGTGGAAAAGAGGATATGTGTATAGAGCTGCTTTTCAACCATTTTTATTCACGTTTAAGCACTTTTTGTTACACACATCCCTCCGTGAAAGGGGGTAACTTTGGATTGGTATTCATAAGTGAGTGATATTGTTTTTTTTTTTTTTTGTAGGTGAATGGCATGCTGTAGTAGGATCACAGCCCCTATAATGTTTAGTCAGCCTTCAAGCTGACTGAATATCATTGGAGTTCTAGTTCTATTAATGCTATCCAGGGGTGGATCCAGAGCCTGATCTCGGGAGGGGCACTTGTAGATTATGTAAGAAATAATCCAGGCACAATAACCACTACAACTCTGTGTAGTGGTTATGGTGCCAGGAGTGCTGGGACCCACTTCCAGAGAAAGTAGTCAAACGTTTAATAACAGTTTGACAACTTACCTGGGGTCTGCTGGGATATGGGGCTGTAGTAGAGCAAAGGAGCAGTGGTGTGTGTGAGGGGTGCAGTGTGTGTGTGTGCGTGTATGTGTGTGAAGGTTGCAGTGTGTGTGTGTGTGACAGTGTATGTCAGGGGTGCAGTGTGTGTGTGTGAGGGGTGCAGTGTATGTGTGGGGAAGTGTGTGTGTGTGTGGGGGGGACAATGTGTGTGTGAGACAATATGTATATGGGGCAGTGTGTGAAGGTTGCAGTGTATGTCAGGGGTACAGTGAGTGTGAGGGGGCAGTGTGTGTGTGGGGGCAGTGTGTGTGTGGGTGGGGCAGTGTGTGTGTGAGTGTGGGTGGGGGCAGTGTGTGTGTGCAGTGCAGTGTGAGTGTGTGCGTGTATGTGTGTGTGAGCAGTGTGTGTGTGTGTGTGAAGGTTGCAGTGTGTGTGTGTGTGTGTGTGACAGTGTATGTCAGGGGTGCAGTGTGTGTGTGTGTGTGTGTGTGAGGGGTGCAGTGTATGTGTGGGGGGGATAATGTGTGTGTGAGACAATGTTTGTAAGGGGGCAGTGTGAGAAGGTTGCAGTGTATGTCAGGGGTTGAGTGAGTGTGAGGGGGCAGTGTGTGTGTGTGGGGGGGCAGTGTGTGTGTGTGGGAGGGCAGTGTGTGTGTGTGTATGTGAGGGGGCAGTGTATGTGTGGGGGGGCAATGTGTGTGTGAGACAATGTGTGTATGGGGGCAGTGTATGTGTGTGTAGGGAAATGTGTATATGGGGGAAATGTGTGTATGGGGCAGTGTATGTGTGTATGGGGAGGCAGTGTGTGTGTAGGGTAATCAGTGTATGTGTGTGTGTGTGTGTGTGTATGGCAATGTGTGTATGAGGGGGCAGTGTGTGTGTGTGGGACAATGTTTGTATGGGGTCAGTGTATGTGTGTATGGGGGGGCAATGTATGTGTGACAGACCCTCTGTCCCTGATTTTTGTAACTGGGAAAAACTATTCATTTAAATCATTTGTCTAAAATTAATGGATCTGTTATTAAGATTCGTTCGTATCACAAATTTTCTGCCGGACGACCGACCACCCAGAACTTTAACCTCCCTGACCCGATTAACACCCCTAAAACCACAAACACCTCAACGTTCTATTTGATCAACAGGGTGGTCGACGTTTGTCTGTACGAACACGTGGCGACGGGCATTTTGTTTAGCCGAACACGCTCAGCGGTGTTTGGTTGTTGAACGCGTGGAACTATTTTCGGCTACAATTTCCATGAACACTGCTGAAACTTCTACCTTCCGTGCGTTCGGCTAAAACCATACGACAGAGCGCTATTTCTGGAACTTAAACTCATAAACAGGACGCATCCAATGACAGTAGGCACAAACTAATCCGTTCGTGCAATTGGTACTTTATTTGAAAAGATAGACCGACCGCACAGCCTGAATCTGTAGAATTGCTTTGGGCATGAAAATGTGCGTGTGGTCGGTCAAATAAGACTTTCAGCTAACTACCGATCCACAAGACCAATTCGTCTGAATTGTGTATATCTTTGTTCCCTGATTATGCTGGTTTAGAAAGTGTAACTTTTATTGGAATCACAAAGTTTTAAAGTTATAAAAATTATGTAAAAAAGTATATTTTTTGCTTGGAGATAATTGAGTTGATACAGCAATTAACTCAATTATCTCCCAAGCAGAGGAAAGGAATTTACAGTAATGAATGGGAGTGTGTAACTGTGATTGTACGCTATTGGTTGTTAAGTTTGTATTTTCAGTGCCCAACAAGGTCCACGTGGGTGTAAACCTTGTGGGAAAACGAAAGGCTTGTGTGCTCATTAAAATAGTTCTACTTCATCCTCAATCTAGAGTCTTGTCTCTTATTGGGGTAAACTGCTATACAGCTATAACACTAGCTCAATTAAGAGCTTCTCAACTTGGATGACTGCTGGATGCTGAGAATACCCCTCACTCATCGGGAGAAGGACACCCTCTAGCAGTGGGAGCCCCTCTACTCACCGGGAGAACAGCTACATCGTGTATGCATGGGGCAGTGTATGTGTTTGGGGCAATGTGTGTATGGGGGGCAGTATGTCTATAGGGGTATAGTGGGAGCAGTGTATGTGTGTATGGGGGGCAGTGTATGTGTGTGTAGGGGGGACAATGTGTGTATGCCGGGCAGTGTGTGTATAGGGGGTAGTGTGCGTGGGTGTGTGGAAATGTGTGTATGGGGGCAGTATATGTTGGTGTGGGGTAATGTGTGTATTGGGGGAAGTGTATGTGTGTATGGGACAATGTTTATTTGGGGGGGCAGTGTATGTGTGGGTGGGGAAATGTGTGTGTGGGGGGCAGTGTGTGTATGGGGGCACTGTATGTGTGTATGGGGGGCAATGTGTGTGTGTATGGGGGCAATGTGTGTGTGTGTATGGGGGTCAGTGTGTGAATGTGTAGGGTGTGTGTGGGTTAATCTTTGTATGGGGCAGTGTGTGAATGTGTAGGGTGTGTGTGGGGCAATGTGTGTATGGGGGCAGTGTGTGTGTGTGTGTGGCAATGTGTGTGTGTGTGTGTATGGGGGCAGTGTGTGAATGTGTAGGGTGTGTGGGGCAGTGTGTGAATGTGTGGTGAGGAGGGTAGGGAGACTTTTTTTATAATGTATATATATTTTTTAATTTAATAAAAATATATATACACTTTATGTCCCCCCCCCTTCTTACCTATACTGAGGGAGCTAGATTGCCTGGTGGTCCGGTGGGGAATCCCTGGTGGTCGCAGTGGTGAGAGGGAACTCTAGTCCACAGCTAGAGTTCACTCTCACGAGATCCGGAGCGCTAGCCCTGCAATGGCCGCCAAGGGAGACACTCGGGGGGACAATTGCCCCGTTGCCCACCCCCTCCCCAGATCTGCCAGTGCTGCTATCCTATACCATATGATTAACCTATTCTAAAGTTTATAGAAGAAACATTTCTATTCACATATAGGGCTGAGTAGAGGATACAAGAGAAGTCCCAGGTGGGCTGGGCATATCATGTGGCTCCACTGGGCTCCATATTGGGGGGCAGCTATCCTGGGGCACTGGGAATCACCCAGTATGGTGATTTATTGCATATTTATGTCACATGACCAGGGTTTGTGAATTTCAGGCATATTTAAGGAGCCTGTAATTATTTTCCACTGCATTGCGGTCAATTATACCCTGCTATCTTAGAAATTAGTTGTAAGAACAATGGGTTTGATATAAAAGGGTGCCACTGAATATTCAACAAAATATTAGCATCTGTGCAACTGTGAAAAATAAGTCAGCAACCTATTATTTCTTCCTGTAAAACTTTGTATATACATGCTGTGAGAAAAGTGTGCTGCTTTTCTTATATGTATAAAAATAGCCTTTAACAAACACAAAAATCAGATTTGAATGCAAACATAAAGTACAAGAATTTCAGAAGAAATGCCATAAACCATTGAGTAGATAGTGAGATGCAACAGGTCTTAAAATATCTTATGCTTTTCCAGATATATTTATTTATAATAATAATAATAACAACAACTAGTATTGATATAGTGCCTTTCTCCCAGTGGGACTCAAAGCTCTTTTCTGCGCTCTCTCTCGGAATTAACCAAATCAGCAGCTAAATAGTAATAGATGTTGTTTACATGGAAATGAGTTCCATTCTATTTGGTGTTTGATATTAATATATGTGTGCATTGAGTGTTTTAAGCTTTAGAATCTTTTCAGTAATAAAAACATTTGTGAAATGTTTGTTGTTGGTGCCCTAACATATACACACCTTGGGTGGTTGCACACACTTAACCTGTGCCCCACTTCTTTAGTTTCAGCAGTTGCCTGGTTGATCATCATTTGTTTGAAGACTGTTTAGTTTTATTAGTCATGACACAAAGACAATCAATCACAGATCTTTTCTTTCTGACTGATGCTGGAGGGCCCCTCATTTCTTTCATTACAAATGCCTTGGCCTACAATTTAATGCATTGCAGACCACCTTTTAACAAATGCATTAACACTTTTTCTGCCAGTGAGACATAAAACAGCCTGTATAATAATCTGTTTGCCCATATAACAAAGAAAAGTTAAACTAAAAAGATTTTGTATCATTTATAAAAATATTTTTTTAAATAAAAAATATTTGTACAATGTTATATGTTGGGAATCTACAAATGAAGGAATAATACATGGTATATGTGTTTCAAATAAGTGTTCCTCCATGGCAGAAGAAAGGATTACCAACCAGTGTAAATCTAGTTTTGCCTTTCCTCTTTTTTATCTTTACCCTCTTCTCTTTGAAATCATCAGGAGGAAATCGGCTTAACTAGATAATTCCTTTTGTGTTGTTCATAATTCTCCATACTCAGCAGGGCTTGGACTCAAATGTCTTGGCCATCTCTCATACACACTTTGCTTTTCAGTGCACACTTTGTTTCCAACCCTAACATCCACATCTTCCCAAAGCTGTGGCTTTAACTAATCCAATGAAATGATGATCCCTCCGACATCTTATCCTAGCTGTGTTTGTGGGATCAAGAGAAAGCCCTGCTGGGATTACATTGACCCAAATGGAGAAGGCTAAGTAAGAAAAGCTGAAGAATGTGGTTTTTCCAACTAATTAATGCATTTGCATCTAAAAAGTTTAGAAATCTCATAAGCCGGAGGCCCCATTCTTTTAGGTAAAGTGAAATAAAGACTGTCTAGCTTTCATGCTAAATTTTATCACAATTTGTATTGGTGTCTACATTTTAAAATTGATGTTTGAACTGAATAAATGCATGGCCTGTTTGTTTCTGGCCTTTACTTTAAAATTAACAATTCTCCTGTAAGTCATTTACTTATGATAAAAATTAAAAGTAGGCAGAGATATTGCATTATGCAGGTATTTCGTAGATATAGTTTCTTTTTCTACAGCTCATTTTGACTTTTGGTTCGGATAAATTTACAATTCAAAGCACCACCGACATTAAATCAATATGTTTCTTGCTTATAGTAAGAAAAGTTCAAAAGACTTGAATATAAGCTAAAAATTTACTGGTACTCCAGTAATGCATTAACACCAAATCATTGCTCATTTAGTAGACAGACCATGTTTGGACCTTGACAAGTAGTAATCGGTCGGTGAACCCCAAAAGCAGTAACTAATAAATATGTATTAATATTGTGACAAATGCTCCTTCCCTCGTACGTTTGAAACAAACTCCTGGAGTAGTGTGGAAGCTGGCCTCCTGCCCACCGACTATGGTGCAGGTCTGAGACACTGTTTGGGAGTTACCCTGCCCAGTCGTCATTAGCAGCAGTACAATCATAATAAAGTTGAATTTAAACTGAACACTTTGCATCGCAGGTTCTGCCTGCAAGGTAGAAGATAATTGGTTCCATTGCCACAGTTACCAATTACACAGTTACAATTAGTTACCAATTACACAGTTACCAATTCTGACGGAGGTATTTTTGCAGAGAATTGACATTTGGAGCAGAAATGCTGCAAATACAAACTCATACCACCATGACAACTTATAAAAGCTGAAGTGCTTGTGGTGGGTGGATTAACTGTTGTTATGAATGCACCTGAGATTGCTAAATGTAAGTGATTGCTAAGTGATTACGTTAGCTCAATTAGTTTCATTATGGAGGCACCATGAATTTCTGAACCAAGATAAAGTATAGGAATTTCACTCAGTCAATATTTTCCTCAGCTGATTGATCTTCTTAGCTGCATCATCATACATCTCAAATATGCTATTGGAAAGTCTACAATTATAATTAAAGGAACACTGTAAGCACCCAGACCACTTCAGCTCATTGAAGTGGTCTGGGTACAATGTCCCATGTCCCTTAACCCTGTAATAGTAAGTATTGCAATTTCTAATAAACTGCAATAATTACCTTGCAGAGCTACAAGAGGGACTTCCAGAAAGGAAACTAGTCCATTATCTGACACTGGATGTCCTCACACTATGCATGAGGACCTCCAGCGTCAGATTCTCCGCAGAGGAAAACATTGAACAATTCTATCCTATGGGGAAATCCTAATGCGAGCACTGCCATAGCCGCGCATGCGCATTAGGTCTCCCTTGCCAACTGATGCCAGCATGGGGAGGAGGGTGGGCGGATTTGTTTTCCTGGCACTATAGAATCCCTTTAAGCCTTCTCCACCCAAAGTTTAACCCCTTAAGGACTTCCCAAACTTCTGGAATAAAAAGGAATCATGACATGTCACACATGTCATGTGTCCTTAAGGGGTTAAAGCATCAAATCTACTTTCTTCTTAACCAGATTTCTCCCTCTAGCCTACAGTTCATGTCTTTGACCCTTGGCACAGGTTCCTGCCTACCATTTTGATGACATTCAGGGCATTTTGTGGAAATTCTTTGAGACATTCAGAACATACATAAGGTGCATCAAGGGTCACTTTGAATCAATCCAGAAAAAACCCTACAAAGGTGTTAGCTGCGACTAATTTGCTGGATGTCAAATTTAGTTGATTTCTGCATATTTTAGATCTAAACCCCACATAATATTACTTCTACAGCAATTTCATGAACATGTTTTACTTTAAAGTTCATTTTGTCAATTATTTTCTGCTTACCATAGTCCTTCTTGCAGTATTTTCGTAGATTCATATGCACACGGCTATCGGATGGCTTGCAATATGACTGACACTGACCTGTTGATAATTGAAAGAATATATTTAAATTACTATTATAATCAACACTGAAATTTTTTTTAGACCGAATATGAAGTATGACATTTAATATACCTGCTTTCCATTCTACAGGATATGCTGCAGTGGTTGTCATCTCTTCCTGTATACCTAGAAGTGTTAGACAAAGAAGCTATTTAATTTTCATATTAAATTTTTTTTACATCATTATGCTCCCAGGTTAATGCACAATGCAACCTACTTATCACAGTAAATTGTTATTGAAATATTCTTAAAAGTAAGTCTTCTGTGTGATTTTTAGTACTTTTCCAATAAGTGGCTTGACTAGGATTACTTGGCATGTGAATGAGTATAGAACATTATACAAATATATTCAGGCCAATACAAACCATTGTGTTGAAATCTATTCACAAATCGGTCTTTACATAGGACACAAGGTTGTGCGTTTAGACTGGAAGAAAGAAGATTTTGTCTAAGGCAAAGGAAAGGTTTTTTTACTGTAAAAACAATAAGGATGTGGAATTCTCTGCCTGAAGAAGTGGTTTTATCAGAGTCCATACAGATGTTCAAGCAGCTACTAGATGCATACTCGCAAAAACAGAATATTTAAGGATATAATCTTTCAATGTAGGGTAATAACTGCTTGATCCAAGGATAAATCTGACTGCCATTCTGGGGTCAAGAAGGAATTTTTTTCCTAGCTTGTTGCAAAATTGGAAGTGTTTCAAACTGGGGGTTTTTGCCTTCTTTTGGAGCAACAGCAGAAAACAAAAGTGAGGAAGGCTGAACATGATGGATGCAAGTCTCTGCATATTAAATTCTCTGGTATATCTGTCCGGCTCTTATTATTATCACCATTTATATTGCAGCAACAGATTTCATAGCGTTTTACAATATTATGAAAGGGAGGAATGTAACTATAAATAGGACAATTACAAGAAAACTTACAGGAACAATAGGTTGAAGAGGACCCTGCTCAAACAAGCTTACAGTCTATAGGAGGTGGGATATAAGACACGTTAGGACAGGAAATATCAATCAAATAGGGTGGGAGTGAAGCAGTGCTGGAGGAGAGAGTAAAGCACTGCCCTATAGGAGAGAGCAAGAGACAGGTATGTAAGGTAGAGGTTACTCTGGGAGGCCATAAGCTTTCCTAAAGAGATGGGTTTTAAGGCACTTAAATGATTGAAGATTAGGGGAGAGTCTGATGGGGGTAGGCATATAGGATACAGGGAACCAATGTAGGGACTGGCAGAGGGGTGAGGTGTGAGAGGACCGACTAGAGAGGAAAATAAGTCTGGCAGCGGCATTCATTACAGACTGTAGCGGGGCAATACGGCTTTTGGGGAGACCAATCAGGAGAGGGTTACAATAATCCATGCAGGAAATTACTAGAGCATGGACAAGCTCCTTGGTAGCATCTTGTGTAATAAAGGGGCAGATGCGGGCTATGTTTTTAAGTTGGTATCTACAGGATTTGGCAACGAACTGGATGTAAGGCTCAAAGGTGAGGCCAGAAGTCAAGTATGACGCCAAGACAGCGTGCTTGCAAGGATGGGCTTATGTGGATATCACTGACTTGAAGGTAGAGCGAGAGAGGAGGATCAGTATAAGGAGGAGGTAGGACAAGGAGTTCAGTTTTAGAGAGATTGAGTTTCAGAAAGCGCAAGGACATCCAGTCAGAGATGGAAGAAAGGCAAGCAGTGACACGTTGCAAGACAGCAGGGGAGAGGTCTGGGGAGGAGAGGTATATTTGAGTGTCATCAGCATACAGGTGGTAGTGGAATCCAAAAGAGGCAATATGTTTGCCAAGAAAGGCAGTATAAAGAGAAAATAGAAAAGGGACCAAGGACAGAGATAAGAGGAAAACCATGAGAGGACAGAGTCACAGAGACCGAGCGATTGAAGGAGGAGTTTGAAGGAGGAGAGCATGATCAACAGTGTCAAAGGCAGCAGAGAGGTCAAGGAGAATTAGTATGGAGTAGTTACCTTTGGATTTAGCTGTGATTAGGTCATTAGTAACTTTGACAAGAGCAGTCTCAGTAGAGTGGAGAGGGTGGAAGCCAGACTGAAGAGGGTCAAGGAGAGAATTGGAATTGAGAAAGCGAGACACATGGGTAAAGACAAGTCTTTCCAAAAGCTTTGATGAAAAAGGGAGCAGGGATATAGGACGATAGTTAGAGGGGGAGGATGGGTCAAGATATGATTTTTTTAGGATAGGTACTACAGTGACATGTTTAAGGTCAGCAGTAACAGTGCCAGAAGAGAGAGAGTAGTTGAAGATGTGTGTTAGGGAAGGCACAAGACAAGGGGAGAGACATCTGATGAGATGAGATGGGACAGGATCAAGCGGGCAAGTGGTGGGGCGAGAGGAATGGAGAAGCACAGCCACCTCTTGTTCAGTAGCCGGGGAGAAAGTCTGAATGTTAGGAAAGGCATGATTTACGTGTGGTGGGGGAAGAGAACGGCAAGGAGGGGAGAATTATTTCCTTAGCTCTTCAATCTTGTCGGTAAAGTAGCATGCAAAACTATCAGCTGTAAGGTTTGTTTTGGGGTGGCCACAGCAGGGCGGAGAAGAGAATTAAAGGTGTCATTGAGATGTCTGGGATTGCGGGAGCATGAACTAATGAGAGAGGAAAAGTATGACTGTTTGGCAAGGGCAAGGGCTGCGCTGTATGAATGCAATATGAATCTATATTGGAGAAAGTCTGCCTGGGTGCGGGACTTCCTCCAGGAGCATTAAACACAACGGGAGCAACTCTGCAGATAGCGTGTTCATTTAGTAGGCCATGGTTGGGGTCGTGTCCTCCTCGAGGTGCATGTTTGAAGTGGGGCTGTAGCATTCAGGGCAGAGGTAAGGGTAGTGTTATATGTGGAGATGCCATTGAGGGAAGGAGAGGGAAGGGATGGATAGCAGTTGTGAATCAATGTCAGCTGACATCTGCTGGAGGTCAATGGAATTAAGGTTCCTCCTGAGTTGAGGGGGGTTAGGCTGAGGTTGTTGGGTGAGGGGGTAATCGAGAGCAAATGATAAGAGGTGGTGATCAGAGAGAGGAAATGGAGTGTTGCAGATATTAGATACTGTACATGAATAGGAGAAATTAAGGTCGAGGGTATTGCCAGTTAAATGGGTGGGAGAATTAGCCCACTGCAATAGCCTGAGGGAGGAAGTAATTGAAAGTAGTTTAGAGGATTCTGGGGTCAAAGGTGAGTTAATAGGAATATTGAAGTCTCTCAAGAATTAGGGATGGAATGTTAGAAGAGAGGAAGTAGGGTTGCCAGGCAGCAAAGTGGTCAAGGAAGAGGAGAGGGGAACCAGGGGGACGATAGATAACGGCAATGTTAGCAGAGAAGGGTTTGAAAAGGTGAATTGAATTTCAAATGATGGGAAAGAGAGGGAAGGGGGGGTGGGCAGAGTTTTAAAAGAGCAATAGGGGTGAAAGGAGAAAACCTACACCGCCACCTTTACTTTATGAATTATAGTATATTATATTTGTGGTCAGAACTTAATAGTATATGTACTAGTGTAAAGGGTGAAAGTGTTGTGCCAAAACCAACATATGGATAGGCCTGAAATAAAATAGGGCCTACCAAGGATAATGTAATAATAAGTTAGTGAGGTGAGTAGGGGAATTGCATTTATATAGGGAAAACTCCTCTAACAAATGTAGGCCTTTGGTCGGAACTTAATATTATATGTAATAGTGTAAGGGGTGAAAGTTGGTAGTGTTGTGCCAAAAAACAACACATGGATAGGCCTGTAATAATAGAGGGCAAAAGATATTGATGAAAAAACACACTTTATAGCATACTTAGAAAGCTAAACATTTTATTGCTTTCCTGAGCTCTTTCTTGGGTTGCAGAATGTAAGTATTGTAGACAGAGGGTTTCCATCTACCCAATATTTTAATAATATGGACTGGTGTGTCCGTACTAGAGGCCGAGAAGGCGGCCCCTATACTGAAGGAATGTCCAGACAAGGAAGAGGGGTGAACACATCCCGGGAATAGATAACTCTTTGCAACAAGTTTCTAATGTAAAATATAGAAGAGGTAAGTGGATGTCCGTGAAGAAGTGGTGGGTAGCTGCTGCGTGTGAGTATTAATGAATCTAGAGTTTTAACAGGGCACCAGTTGTTGTCTGTTGGAAAAAAAGGGATTGTAGAAGGATGGTTAGTCTGGATTGTTTTCGAAGTTTGCAATGAGAGAATGTAATAGTTTTTTTAGGATAGTTTTGATGGGGTATGAAGAAAGAAAAGGGGGTAATTGGGAAAAGTGTTGAGGACGTGATATTGTATGCTTGTACGATATAATTTGATGGTGTCATGTGCTATTTTTAGATGTAGATGACAGAAAGTGTCAAAAGCCACCATGGTCTCGATAGACTAATTTTTTTGTATTACAATTTCATCATAAATTTACAAAAATGGTTAATGCCGTATCGTATGCTGTCTTGGTGCTTGTCGAAAGAGCGTTACGTGAAAGTGACTGTGCGTGACTCGTCAATTCCATCAATCCATAATTAGCTCTGGGAATGATGGGATTCTGGATGGGTGTTCGTTAGCTGAGGGATGTAATTTGAAAAATTCCTGAAAATAAGATGGGGGTAACGCGTCAGCTGCAGTGTTATCTATTCCCGGGATGTGTTCACATTCCAAGAAAAATTGTAATTTGGTGGCAAGCCATGTCGATTTTCGGACCAACTGCATGATGGTCAAAGAGGAGGAACGCCCTTTATTGACTATATTGCATGCCGCCAAATTATCCATAAAACACTTAACTGCCTTGCTAGACCATAGATGACCCCAAGTATGGGCCACCATTACGATAGGGTAAATTTGAAATAAGGCAGAGGTTTCTGTAAAGGCCACCAATGTAATTGTGTCCTTAGGCCAATCATCCCTAAACCAGTGGATACCGAATATGGCAGCAAACCTGGTGTGAGCCGCTGCGTCAGTCCAAATTACATTGGATTGCTTGGCAGTGGGGAAATTAACATGGAGATACCATTCCATTCTGAGAGGAAGTGCTTTCAAATGAGCAAAATCGTCCTTAGCTCGGGGGACAAGGACTATGGTGCCGTTGCCAGGCAGAGTAACCTGGAGATAAATTATCTACCCTGGGGAATGATTTGCATAGTGAAATTGAGGGATCCCAGTAAAGACTGAAGATCCCTCCACTTACATTAACCATTTTGAAGGAATAGATCCAACTCTTCCCTGATGTGTTGCAATTTCTCATCAGGGAGGCATGACTGCATCAACACCGTCTAGTGAGATAACCATGAAAAACAATTTTGTTGTGGGGCCTAAAGTATTTTCGTGGGCCATAGGAACGCCTAGTGTTGAAAAAGAGCTGTAGTGCTAAGCATGCTGCGTGGTGTGTGGGAGTCTGCTTCAACCAACCGGAAGATTCCAAGTAGTGTATTACCATGGGACACCTGACAATGTTCAGGAGCAGCCAACAGACAGTTCAGCGAAGCTGTCAAACAACTTTGGACTTCTCCTGGAACCAACAGTGAGCTGGGTAGCGAAGTAATATTTGGCCCTCCACTTGATGCCACGGATATGCCATAGTGACTGATTAATTGTTAGAAGTTTGAATGTGTTTGTGATATTAATTTTGCTTAGCCAGACGTGTTTGCCTGAATGTAAAACGACTTGTATGGCATTACTATTGTGGTGTAGTGGAGGGAGAACTCTTTGGCAGTTATAAATAGTGATGTACCGAACTGTCCGCCGGCGAACAGTTCCCGGCGAACTTAGCGTGTTCGCTTTGCCACGGCGGGCGGACACATGCGCAGTTCGATCCGCCCCCTATTCGTCATCATTGGGCAAACTTTGACCCTGTGCCTCTCGGTCAGCAGACACATTCCAGCCAATCAGCAGCACTCCCTCCCTTCCACACCCTCCAACCTCCCTCCCAGCATCCATTTTCGATTCATTCGGAAGATGCATGCTTAGTGAGAGGAGGGAAAGTTTAGCTGCTGCTGATTAGATAGGGAAATTGATAGCTAGGCTAGGGTATTCAGTGTCCACTACAATCCTGAAGGACTCATCTGATCTCTGCTGTAAGGACAGCACCCCAAAAAGCCCTTTTTAGGGCTATAACATCAGGCTGCTTTTTTTTTTTTTTTTTTTCCTGTGTAATGTAATTGCAGGTGTCTGCCTGACAGCTTCTGTGTGAGGTTCACATTGGATACTGTGCCTATTTTCCCAGTGCCACCACTCATATCTGTTTTAACAATAGGTTAAGCTTTACATTTAAAATAAAAACATTTTTTCACTGTAATAGAAGAGCAGTTGCCTGCCTGCCAGCTTCTGTGTGAGGTTCACATTGGATACTGTGCCTATTTGCCCAGTGCCACCACTCATATCTGTTTTAACAATAGGTTAAGCTTTACATTTAAAATAAATATTTTTTTTTCACTGTAATAGAAGAGCAGTTAGTTGTCTGCAAGCGTCTGTGTTTCAGGCCTACTTCAGCGTGTACTCTGCAGACCTGTGCCAGCGTGCTTTGACAGTTGCCACTCATATCTTGTGTCTCTATAGCGTGCTTTTACAACCAAAATTTTGTTTCCACTGTAATAGAAGAGCAGTTGCCTGCCTGCCAGCTTCTGTGTGAGGTTCACATTGGATACTGTGCCTATTTGCCCAGTGCCACCACTCATATCTGTTTTAACAATAGGTTAAGCTTTACATTTAAAATAAATATTTTTTTTTCACTGTAATAGAAGAGCAGTTGCCTGCCTGCCAGCTTCTGTGTGAGGTTCACATTGGATACTGTGCCTATTTGCCCAGTGCCACCACTCATATCTGTTTTAACAATAGGTTAAGCTTTACATTTAAAATAAATATTTTGTTTCCACTGTAATAGAAGAGCAGTTGCCTGCCTGCCAGCTTCTGTGTGAGGTTCACATTGGATACTGTGCCTATTTGCCCAGTGCCACCACTCATATCTGTTTTAACAATAGGTTAAGCTTTACATTTAAAATAAATATTTTTTTTTCACTGTAATAGAAGAGCAGTTAGTTGTCTGCAAGCATCTGTGTTTTAGGCCTACTTCAGCGTGTGCTCTGCAGACCTGTGCCAGCGTGCTTTGACAGTTGCCACTCATATCTTGTGTCTCTATAGCGTGCTTTTACAACCAAAATTTTGTTTCCACTGTAATAGAAGAGCAGTTGCCTGCCTGCCAGCTTCTGTGTGAGGTTCACATTGGATACTGTGCCTATTTGCCCAGTGCCACCACTCATATCTGTTTTAACAATAGGTTAAGCTTTACATTTAAAATAAATATTTTTTTTTCACTGTAATAGAAGAGCAGTTGCCTGCCTGCCAGCTTCTGTGTGAGGTTCACATTGGATACTGTGCCTATTTGCCCAGTGCCACCACTCATATCTGTTTTAACAATAGGTTAAGCTTTA
Organism: Pelobates fuscus; assembly: GCF_036172605.1. Lineage (NCBI taxonomy): Eukaryota > Metazoa > Chordata > Amphibia > Anura > Pelobatidae > Pelobates > Pelobates fuscus. Next base: position 58,091,484 of record NC_086327.1, read on the forward strand.
CATTTAAAATAAATATTTTGTTTCCACTGTAATAGAAGAGCAGTTGCCTGCCTGCCAGCTTCTGTGTGAGGTTCACATTGGATACTGTGCCTATTTGCCCAGTGCCACCACTCATATCTGTTTTAACAATAGGTTAAGCTTTACATTTAAAATAAATATTTTTTTTTCACTGTAATAGAAGAGCAGTTAGTTGTCTGCAAGCATCTGTGTTTTAGGCCTACTTCAGCGTGTGCTCTGCAGACCTGTGCCAGCGTGCTTTGACAGTTGCCACTCATATCTTGTGTCTCTATAGCGTGCTTTTACAACCAAAATTTTGTTTCCACTGTAATAGAAGAGCAGTTGCCTGCCTGCCAGCTTCTGTGTGAGGTTCACATTGGATACTGTGCCTATTTGCCCAGTGCCACCACTCATATCTGTTTTAACAATAGGTTAAGCTTTACATTTAAAATAAATATTTTTTTTTCACTGTAATAGAAGAGCAGTTAGTTGTCTGCAAGCGTCTGTGTTTCAGGCCTACTTCAGCGTGTGCTCTGCAGACCTGTGCCAGGGTGCTTTGACAGTTGCCACTCATATCTTGTGTCTCTATAGCGTGCTTTTACAACCAAAATTTTGTTTCCACTGTAATAGAAGAGCAGTTGCCTGCCTGCCAGCTTCTGTGTGAGGTTCACATTGGATACTGTGCCTATTTGCCCAGTGCCACCACTCATATCTGTTTTAACAATAGGTTAAGCTTTACATTTAAAATAAATATTTTTTTTTCACTGTAATAGAAGAGCAGTTAGTTGTCTGCAAGCGTCTGTGTTTCAGGCCTACTTCAGCGTGTGCTCTGCAGACCTGTGCCAGCGTGCTTTGACAGTTGCCACTCATATCTTGTGTCTCTATAGCGTGCTTTTACAACCAACATTTTGTTTCCACTGTAATAGAAGAGCAGTTGCCTGCCTGCCAGCTTCTGTGTGAGGTTCACATTGGATACTGTGCCTATTTGCCCAGTGCCACCACTCATATCTGTTTTAACAATAGGTTAAGCTTTACATTTAAAATAAATATTTTTTTTTCACTGTAATAGAAGAGCAGTTAGTTGTCTGCAAGCGTCTGTGTTTCAGGCCTACTTCAGCGTGTGCTCTGCAGACCTGTGCCAGCGTGCTTTGACAGTTGCCACTCATATCTTGTGTCTCTATAGCGTGCTTTTACAACCAAAATTTTGTTTCCACTGTAATAGAAGAGCAGTTGCCTGCCTGCCAGCTTCTGTGTGAGGTTCACATTGGATACTGTGCCTATTTGCCCAGTGCCACCACTCATATCTGTTTTAACAATAGGTTAAGCTTTACATTTAAAATAAATATTTTTTTTTCACTGTAATAGAAGAGCAGTTGCCTGCCTGCCAGCTTCTGTGTGAGGTTCACATTGGATACTGTGCTTATTTGCCCAGTGCCACCACTCATATCAGTTTTAACAATAGGTTAAGCTTTACATTTAAAATAAATATTTTGTTTCCACTGTAATAGAAGAGCAGTTGCCTGCCTGCCAGCTTCTGTGTGAGGTTCACATTGGATACTGTGCCTATTTGCCCAGTGCCACCACTCATATCTGTTTTAACAATAGGTTAAGCTTTACATTTAAAATAAATATTTTTTTTTCACTGTAATAGAAGAGCAGTTAGTTGTCTGCAAGCATCTGTGTTTCAGGCCTACTTCAGCGTGTGCTCTGCAGACCTGTGCCAGCGTGCTTTGACAGTTGCCACTCATATCTTGTGTCTCTATAGCGTGCTTTTACAACCAAAATTTTGTTTCCACTGTAATAGAAGAGCAGTTGCCTGCCTGCCAGCTTCTGTGTGAGGTTCACATTGGATACTGTGCCTATTTGCCCAGTGCCACCACTCATATCTGTTTTAACAATAGGTTAAGCTTTACATTTAAAATAAATATTTTTTTTTCACTGTAATAGAAGAGCAGTTAGTTGTCTGCAAGCGTCTGTGTTTCAGGCCTACTTCAGCGTGTGCTCTGCAGACCTGTGCCAGCGTGCTTTGACAGTTGCCACTCATATCTTGTGTCTCTATAGCGTGCTTTTACAATCAAAATTTTGTTTCCACTGTAATAGAAGAGCAGTTGCCTGCCTGCCAGCTTCTGTGTGAGGTTCACATTGGATACTGTGCCTATTTGCCCAGTGCCACCACTCATATCTGTTTTAACAATAGGTTAAGCTTTACATTTAAAATAAATATTTTGTTTCCACTGTAATAGAAGAGCAGTTGCCTGCCTGCCAGCTTCTGTGTGAGGTTCACATTGGATACTGTGCCTATTTGCCCAGTGCCACCACTCATATCTGTTTTAACAATAGGTTAAGCTTTACATTTAAAATAAATATTTTTTTTCACTGTAATAGAAGAGCAGTTAGTTGTCTGCAAGCGTCTGTGTTTCAGGCCTACTTCAGCGTGTGCTCTGCAGACCTGTGCCAGCGTGCTTTGACAGTTGCCACTCATATCTTGTGTGTCTATAGCGTGCTTTTACAACCAAAATTTTGTTTCCACTGTAATAGAAGAGCAGTTGCCTGCCTGCCAGCTTCTGTGTGAGGTTCACATTGGATACTGTGCCTAATTGCCCAGTGCCACCATTTATATCTGTTTTAACAATTGGTTAAGCTTTAGATTTAAAATAAATATTTTTTTTTCACTGTAATAGAAGATCAGTTAGTTGTCTGCAAACGTCTGGGTGTCAGGCCTACTTCAGCGTGTGCTCTGTAGACCTGTTCCAGCGTGCTTTGACAGTTGCCAATCATATTTGGTGTCTCTATAGCGTGCTTTTAAAACCAAAATTTGTTTTTCACTGTTATAGATTGAATAGCAGTTACTTGTCTTCAAGCGGGTGTCTCAGGCCTACAGTGTGTGCTCTGCAGAACTGTTCCAGTGCACATTGCCAATCATATCTGGTGTCTCTATAGCGTGCTTTTAAAACCAAAATTTGTTTTTCACTGTTATAGATTGAATGGCAGTTACTTGTCTTCAAGCGGCTCTGTCAGTCCTTCCTTCAGCGTGTGCTCTGCAGAACTGTTCCAGTGCACATTGCCAATCATATCTGGTCTCACAGTAGCTTGCACGCATAGTACCACTAATCCCCAAAAAAATGACAGGCAGAGGCAGGCCACCCCG